>NC_091302.1:14200421-14307921 GCF_038502225.1 Cherax quadricarinatus | reverse complement strand
GTATTTGAGAGGATGTTTGAAGTGGGGCAGGAGGGATTGAGTTTTTGGTTCGACGCTTAAGAATGACATGACATAGCAAATGACCCAGGGTGCAATTTTTTGTGTGCAGAAAACAATATTATATAATGATTATATTTTAATACGATATTTTGTTAGCGAAAATATATTATTGTGTCTTGATGACGCTGTGGCTATTGCTGCTTTGAAGATTAAACTTATTACTGTATCCTGTTGTTACTTATTTTATTGGTGCCGTGAAGATGAAGGCTATCGTTGGGTGCTGATGTTACAGCTGTCTAGTGCTCAAAGAATATTACCCCGTGAATAAGGATAGGTAGTTTAGGAAACCAATTTGAAATGTCCAAATAAAATTCAATGTATAAATTTTTAATCATAATAACCCTAAACTATAATTCACTGATTAAGGAAATGTTGCTTGCAAGTAGAAACAAACAGTTAAGTCAGACAGGAGATTCGTGTGGACACAATTAATAGGTGACATAGCATGACAGACACGGAATAAGAGGTTTGCTTGTGTCAACAGCTTAACGTGCACTGCAGGCTGGCTAGGGCTTCGAGGTTGGGGATTTGGAGGGTGTTAGAGGAGGAATGGCGTTGTGGGTCAATCAGCAACCCACCCCCAACTGCACCATCCCGGCCTCCAAATGCTACTTATTAACTAAAAAGAGACAAATTCACATTTTTGTTGAAAAATGCTTCGTGTTATTTAATGAGTGCAACATGAAATATTATTGTAAATATTGAAGTTAATGACTAATTTAATTTCAGTCTAATGCACACAGCAGACACTATAACACTGCAAATAACAGCATTAAAAAATAGATAATTTCGGTGGATAAGCTACTGAATACTGTTGATGTTATTATGAAGCTAATAGTCATCACTGTGCACTACAGCTGCTGTTGCTGCTGTCCTGCTGAGAATTATAAATCTGTATTGTACCTGCAGCTGCTGTTGCTGGTGTGAAGCTGACGACTATAATCGCATCCTGACGTTGTTGTGAAGGAGCGCTGACTGTTGCAGTTATGACTCGAAGCAATCACTGGACCCTGCTGTTGCTGCTGTTTACGAAGGCGAAGGCTATCAATGCATTGTTTTCCCAGCTGCTGCAATGAGGCCGCTATTACCATGCACAATTGGCGAGCTGTTATTACGTTGAAAGCTATCGATGTGCGCTGCCGCTAAGAGGCTGAAAACTGCACTATGTTCGTGTAAAGCTAAAAGCTACCATCGTGCACTGCTGCTTACTTCTGAGGCATGAACAGTTTTACTGTATCCTGCTGTTTACAGTGTCATGAAGCTGAAAGTTGTGATTCTATCTTGTTGTTGTAGTTGAAGCAAAGGTAAAAGCTGTTACTGTTGTCACTGAGTCTGATGGAAGAAATTTAGAGCTGAAAACTGTAACTGTAGTGCTGTAGTTGATGTAAAGTCGAAAGCTATAGTTTGCACTGATGCAACAGATGTGAAGCTAAAAGTAAGAGCTATGTTATTCTGAAATTCTTGCGAAGCTGAAAGCTAATGCTGTGTACGATTGTTGTTGTTGTAAATCTAAAAGCTGATATTGTGTACTACTGTAACTGTTGAATAACTAAAAGGAATCACTATACTCACCTAATTTGGCCTCCGCCTCTCCACTGGCTAGTTCTGGCTCTCACTCTGTGAGACCTATCATACTTGTTTTTAAAACTATGTATGGATCCCCCCCCCTCAACTGGTATGCCATTTTACTCACTCTAAGGCTAAAGAAGTATTTCCTAACATTCCTGCGACTACTCTGTTTTTGACATCCAGGGGAGCCCTAGAGTACCTGAGACTCACCTCTCGAACACTGCCCCTATCAACCCTGTCAATTCCTCTTAGTATTTAGTACGTATTTTGTCATCTCTGGTCCTTGTGTCCTCTAATGTAGTGAGGTTTAGCTCATCTTGCTCCTTTGTTATAGCTCACACCAGTCGGCTCTGGACTAGTCTTGTTTTAAACTTTCTTTTACAGAAGTGTGAAAGTCTGAAACAAACATAAAGCAAAACAAGCCTAAAGCATAAAAAGAAGCTGGATAAAATCCAGCTTCTTTTTATGCTTTATGAAATACGGGTTTCATGCTGGCCCGGCACACTCCAAGTGGACTGATATATGATGTGTTTAAGGTCGAGAATGCCTTCTTATTGAGATTTCTGAAAGCTAGCCTCAGATTTGCTAGCCTTGCATTTACCTCGTTGGTTATTTGCTAGCGTCGCGTTTGCTGCACTAGCTATTTTTTGATGCATGAGAAATGCAGAGCGTTGGAATTATGCTCACTCCGAGGTCATCTTTCAGGAAAGTTTCCAGGGTTTGTCTTCTGAGTCTGTACTGTGTTTTGGTTTATCCTAGCTTTTCATCGATTTTCATAAATTTGCATAGCCACTCGTCAATCAGTCTTGCATTTTTATCCAGATCCATTTGTCTTTCCTGGTTTTCTGTCGTTATTTTCCTTTTTCCTCATTAGTTTAACATTATCTGCGAATAAGGACACCTTTCTCTAGACTTCCTCTCTCACGCCATTTAATATTCACAAGAAACAGTACTAGGCAAAGTACTGACCCTCGTGGAACGCCACTCGTCGCACTAACGTATTCTGACACCTCATTCCGGACAATAACTCGCTGTTTCCTTCCTATTAAGTAGTCCTGATCCGCTGTGGTGTTTCCCCTGTTATTCCTGCATGCTCCTTGAACGTTACTTCTAGTCTCTTGTAGGGTACAATACCAAACACTTTACAGATCAAAGTATGCTGTCCACCCATCGCTCTCTTTCTCTTTCTGTCTTTCTCTGTCTTTCTGTCTCTCTCTCTCTCTCTCTCTCTCTCTCTCTCTCTCTCTCTCTCTCTCTCTCTCTCTCTCTCTCTCTCTCTCTCTCTCTCTCTCTCTCTCTCTCTCTCTCTCTCTCCCTCCCTCTCTACCACCGTCCCTTCTGCGTAACTGTTATTAGACTGAGGAAATCTATTATTTATTATTTACAGTTCCAGCCTCATGGGTTGCCTTATTTATTTATAGTTAAAAATCTCTAAGCAAAATAGCTCTTCTTCACAGTCTCTTTTCAGTAATATTCCCTTAAATATATTACGTAATCCTTCATTTATTCTATGAAATTCTTGGCTTTCTCAAATATTATTAAATGGCGGCTTATATACATTTACTACTAAGAGTTTTTATGTCAATTTCGTTCTCTTATCACTAAACTTTTAAGATTTTCAGTATTTTGGATTAACTTTTTTTTATATCCTAAAGAGATTCTTCTACCAATATATCCAGTCATCTTTCTTTCTTGCTTATTGTGTCCTTTCTCTACACTAAGTACGTCCTGTCTTATACAACCTTACTTAAAATATGCTTTTCTAGTATAGGTTCAGGTAGACAAATTATCAAGATTCTCAGCCCTGTTGGCTAAGAAAGTAACACTCGTTTGTGTGTACTAGCTAGAATATTTGACTCTGCTGATAAATAAACATTTTTGTGTGTACTAGCTAGAATATTTGACTCTGCTGATAAACATTGTTTGTGTGTGCTAGCTAGATTATTTGACTCTGCTGATAAATAAACATTGTTTGTGTGTAATAGCTAGAATATTTGACACTGCTGATTAATAAAGTTGCTTATTTTAAATTTCTAATAAGTCTATTCCTAGCTGGTCCTAGAGTGGACCCTTCTCTTCCAGCTTACGGTAGGTCAGTTACTAGAAACTCACACCCTCACCGCCACAAAATGGGGGTACTTGCATCTTGCAACAGTGTCTGGCAGCGATGAGGCCTAGGGTAATGCTTTCGGATGTACAGCAGTATGTCCTTTGTGTGTACTCACCTAGTTGAGGTTGCAGGGGTCTAGTCCAAGCTCCTGGCCCCGCCTCTTCACTGGTCGCTACTAGGTCTCATTCCCTGAACCGTGAGCTTTATCATACCTCTGCTTAAAGCTATGTATGGATCCTGCCTCCACTACATCGCTTCCCAAACTATTCCACTTCCTGACTACTCTGTGGCTGAAGAAGTACTTCCTAACATCCCTGTGATTCATCTGTGTCTTCAACTTTCAACTGCGTCCTATCTCTGGAACATCCTGTCTTTGTCCACCTTGTCAATTCCTCTCAGTATTTTGTATGTCTTTATCATGCCTCCCCTATCTCTCCCGTCCTCCAGTGTTGTCAGGTTGATTTCCCTTAACCTCTCCTCGTAGGACATTCCCCATAGCTCTGGGACTAGTCTTGTTGAAAACCTTTGCACTTTCTCTAGTTTCTTTACGTGCTTAGATAGGTGTGGGTTCCAGACTGGTGCTGCATACTCCAATATGGGCCTAACGTACACGGTGTACAGGGTCCTGAACGATTCTTTATTAAGATGTCGGAATGCTGTTCTGAGGTTTGCTAGGCGCCCATATGCTGCAGCAGTTCAGGAGATGTGCTCGGTGTTATACTTGCCCCAAGATCTTTCTCCTTGAGTGAGGTTTGTATTCTCTGGTCCAAACTCTGGAACATCCTGTCTTTGTCCACCTTGTCAATTCCCCTCAGTATTTTGTATGTCGTTATCATGTCCCCCCTATCTCTCCTGTCCTCCAGTGTCGTCAGGTTGTGTGTGTGTGTGTGTGTGTGTGTGTGTGTGTGTGTGTGTGTGTGTGTACTCGCTTAATTGTGGTTGCAGAGGTCGAGACTCAGCTTCTGGCCCCGCCTCTTCACTGAGTGCTACTAGGTTCTCTCTCCGTGCTACATGAGCTTTATCATACCTCGTCTTAAAGCTATGTATGGTTCCTGCCTCCACTACTTCACTTGCTAGGCTATTCCACGTCCTGACTACTCTATGACTGAAAAAGTACTGCCTTGCATCCCTTTGACTCATCTGGGTCTTCAACTTCCAAATGTGACCCCTTGTTTCTGTGTCTCCTCTCTGAAACATCCTATCACTGTCCACTTTGTCTATTCCACGCAGTATTTTGTATGTCGTTATCATGTCTCCCCTAACCATCCTGTCCTCCAGTGTCGTCAGGCCGATTTCCCTTAAATTAACCTTTCTTCGAAGGACATTCCCCTTAGCTCTGGAACTAACCTTGTCGCAAACCTTTGCACTTTCTCTAATTTCTTGACGTGCTTGATCAAGTGTGGGTTCCAAACAGGTGCTGCATACTCCAGTATGGGCCTGACGTACACGGTGTACAGTGTTTTGAACGATTCGTTACTAAGGCATCGGAACGCTATTCTCTGGTTTGCCAGGCGCCCATATGCTGCATCAGTTATCTGGTTGATGTGTGCTTCCGGAGACGTGCTCGGTGTTATACTCACCCCAAGATCTTTCTCCTTGAGCGAGGTTTGCGGTCTTTGGCCACCTAGTCTATACTCAGTCTGCGGTCTTCTTTGCCCTTTCCCGATCTTCATAACTTTGCATTTGGCGGGGTTAAATTCGAAAAGCCAGTCGCTGGACCAGGTTTCTAGCCTGTCCAGGTCTCTTTGAAGTCCTACCTGATGCTCATCTGATTTAATTCTCCTCATTAACTTCACATCATCTGCGAACAGGGACACTTCTGAGTCTAACCCTTCCACCATGTCATTCACATATACCAGAAGTGTGCTTTATCATACCTCTGAGTGTATGGATCCTGTCGTGACTACTCTGTGCTGTGTGTGTGTCTTCAACTTCCAACTGTGTCCCCTTGTTTGTGTGTCCAATCTGTGTGTGTGTGTGTGTGTGTGTGTGTGTGTGTGTGTGTGTGTGTGTGTGTGTGTGTGTGTGTGTGTGTGTGTGTGTGTGTGTGAGAGAGAGAGAGTGAGTGAGTGAGTGAGTGAGTGAACTAACCGAGCGAAATGCAGATGCTGTGAGTCATCAGTTATTTGCTTCATGTATGGGAGAATGTGTGCATCCATCGTCGTGCGTTGGAGCGTCTCTGTCCTCCTGTAGTTGTAGCGAAGCTGAATGCTGTGACGCTTAAGGCTATTAGTGTGTGTTGTATCTGCTGACGTAGCTCTGAAAGTTATCATTGTAAACTGCACTAATCCGTAAATCCCAGAAGTATCACTGGTATAGCTTTAGCTGGTGTTATTCTATAAGCTATCATTTTGCACTGATGAAGGTGCTATGAAGCTAAAACTTATTTGCGGGTGCTGTTGCAGCTCTTGTTAACCTGAAAGCTATCACTGTACACTAATTTAGCTGTTCCAAAAGCTAAATGTTCTCCTTAGGTTTGTTGAAACTGTTGTTAACCAAGACAATGCCGTGAACTGCTGTAGCTGCTGTATAACTTAAAGCTATCTTTGCACTGCTGAATCTGCTGTAAAGCTAAAAGCTATCACCGAACTGCTGTAGCTGTTTGTAAAACGGAAAGTTATCATTGTAATGCTAATGGTGCTGTAAAGCTGAAAACTCTATGTACCGCTGTATTTGACGCAAAGCTAAAAGCTATCGTTGTATTCTGGAGCAACTTGTAAAATAGGCTGAAAACCATCACTGTGTATTCATGTAGCTTCTTCAAGCTAATAGCCATCACTATATACTAATGCAGCTGCTATAAAACTATAACTGTGCATTGCTGTAGCAGCTATGAAGGTAAAAGCTATCAGAGTTTATTGCTGTCACTGATATCAAGCTTAAAGCTAGCATAATGTATTGCTATAGCTATCAGGCTAAAAGCTATCACTGTGTAGTTCTCTAGGTGCTATCAAGCTTAAAGCTATCATAGTGTACAGCTTAGGTGCTCTCAAGCTAAAAGCTATCACTATATGCTTCTGTAGCTATCAGGCTAAGAATTGTCATAGCGTACTGCTGAAGCTGCTATGAAGCTATAAGCAATTCTGTACTGCTGTAGCTGCTACAAGGCTAAACGCTATCACTGTGTACTGCTGTAGCTGATAAAAGCTAAAAGTTATCACAGTGAACTGCTATAGCTTCTATCATCATAACTGTTACTATATACTGCTGTAGCTTCTGTCATCATTAAAGCTGTTACTATGTACAGCTGTAGCTGCTAAAAGCTAAAACGTGTCACAGTGAACTGCTGTAACTATCAGGATAAAATCTGTGAATGTGTACTGTTGTAGCTGTTATGAAGCTAAACCTATCACAGTGTGCAGCTCTGATTAAGTACACATAAAATCTGAATCTGACTGTTACATAACAATAATGTTCGTGAATAAAATTAAATTCGAAATTAGGAATATAATGCAGAGGAAAATATGACAGAGGACGCTGCTGCAACACTGTGGCTGCTGCAACACTGTGGCTGCTGCAACACTGTGGCTGCTGCAACACTGTGGCTGCTGCAACACTGTGGCTGCTGCAACACTGTGGCTGCTGCAACACTGTGGCTGCTGCAACACTGTGGCTGCTAAAACTGTGGCTGCTATAACACTGTGGCTGCGGATATAACACTGCGGCTGTGGCTATAACACTGGCTGCGGCTAAAACACTGTGGTTGCTGCTTTAACACTGTGGCTGCTGCAATAACACTGTGGCTGGTGAAATAACACTGCCTGCTGCTTTAACACTGTGTCTGCTGGTATAACACTGGCTGCTATAACACTGTCTGTGTAACATTCTAGCTGTCTTTACACTGCTCTTGAAATTTGTCATAACACTTCGGCTGCCATTGCATAGTGTCTGCAATAACCCTCTGCCTGTCATATCACCGTGCTCAGCATCTGCCATATCACTCTAACTTCCATAACACCGTGGTTGACGTTTATTACAAACACTGTCTGCCATTGCTCTGTAGCTAACCTCTGCCATAATACTGTAGCTGTGATAACTCAGGGGCTAAAATCTGCCCCATCTCTTTAGCTGCCACAATACTATGGCCCAGGTCTGCCATAGCCCTTTATCTGCCATTGCACTGTTGTTAGCATATGCCATACTACTGTAGCTGGCATCTGCCATAACGCTGTGTCAACCATAACACGTTAACTGCGATAACATAATAGCTGACATCTGCCATAACAGTGCAGTTGCCTTAATACTGTGGCTGACATCCGCCATAATATTGTGACTGACATCTGCTATTGTACTTTATCATAACACCATAGCTAACATCTGTTATGTGTCTACCATAACAGTGTCTGCCATGAGAGTGAGTCTGCCATAAGTGTCTGCCATAAGAGTGTCTAGCATGTCTAGCATGACAGTGAGTCTGACATAGGCATGTCTGCCATGAGGGTGAGTGTCATAGCAGTCTGCCATGACAGTGAGCCTGCCATAGCAGTGTCTGCCATGACAGTGAGTCTGCCATAACAGTGCCATGACAGTGAATCTGCCATACCAGTATCTGCCATGACAGTGAGTCTGCTATAGCAGTGTCTACCATGACTGACTCTGCCGTAACAGTGTCTGCCATAACACTGTGGGAGGGAAAGAGGGAGGGAGAGAGAGAAAGAGACACGAGTGATTTAGCTCACTTCACTCTAGTAATGATAACTTTTTGAATAATTCCTCAATATACGAAACGTTTCTGTAATGAAACAGCTGGCCTCACCAACAGCTCATCTCCCTCACTTCCCTCATCTCCCTCCATACCCTCTTTCTATACTTTCCTTCTCTCCATCTCTTCCCTTCCTCTCACTCTTACCTCTTTCCCTGTTGGTTCCACTCCCTCTCAACCCTTTTCCCTCTGCCTTTCTCTTTCTCTCTCTCTCTCTCTCTCTCTCTCTCTCTCTCTCTCTCTCTCTCTCTCTCTCTCTCTCTCTCTCTCTCTCTCTCTCTCTCTCTCTCTCTCTCTCTCTCTCTCTTTCTTTCTCTTTATATACGTGTTTGTCTTGAATAACAAGGTTCCATATTGTCTACAAATATTCATATATCTCTAATAGCAAAAATCAGGCAAATTAAAAAAAATCACACTGGTGATTATGCTAACGAAATCGTCATCAATTGAACCCTTCTTAATGGATGGAACAAATTGTTTTTAAATCTTCTGTAGTTACTACAGAGGCATCCATCGTGCGGCCCCTTAGGTAAAGTTTATCAGGAAACAGGACAAATGTTTCCTGACGCGGGTCTTGGTCATATGATAAGCAGCTGCTGGAACTTTAGGTCATCTGACCGAGGCCTTCCGCCGGCTTACCGGTCTATCTGGTTGACTGTGGCTCACATGGCTGCGAAGTGCGGCCCACCTAACATTTTCAGCAGATTTTAATTGCCTAATTAGCTACCGCAGGGGAACTACTGGTCCAATAACACGTAACGGCCTGCCGTTCCCTGACTCCCACCAGGTGCTGCACTCACAGCTATAAATCAATGAGCAATTGTAATTGAAGCTCAACGTTGTTATCAATTAGAGAAAAAATCATGCGACCCACACACAGGGGACTTTTTGTCATGTGTCCGATTATTGAAAACAACAAAATTGGACGTCCTGCTTTAGTGGAATGATTGACGGTAACCCCGTCCCTTCGGTGAAATCTTCCAGCTCAGGCTCCCAGATTTCATTACGGTACGTATGTAAATTAAAATGTATGATGGAATAGGACAGCTACTGTGAAACTGGAATATTGATTAGAGTTTTCTCTGTTGAAGAACAAAAAGTTATAATACTGTGACTGGAACAATACACAAACAACTCGCACATAAGAGAGAAGCTTTTGACGACGTTTCGGTCCCACTTGGACTATGTGCTGGTTATTTGTGTATTTGCTGTTTCGTGATCCCAGAAAGGTGGACCCTGTATCTCATGGCACAAGTCCCCCTCTTTTTCAATACATACGAAAGGAATAAAATAATGTTTGGTGTTAATTTATAATGCAGGGAAATATCAGAGAAGAAATTTTTAAGCGATTTAGAAGAGTTATTGATAAGTAATCGCAATAAACAAGTTTACCCAATTCTTCAACAAAATTAGCAAATTGTCAGCAAGTCAGTATTCTCTAGTCATCTCATTTAAACCATTATCTCAAAATAAAACGATGCTTTAAGTTTGAAGCCGGTTAGAAGATGCATTCTCAAGTTATTGTGTTTTAAAGTTTTAATGGAGAATCATTTGACATTCGCTAAACATGGCATAAAAAACATTTTATTTTCAACATTTCCTACAATAAAAATAAAACATTGGCACCAATATATCCAAAAATCAACTCAAAATTTAACTCTGAGTCAGATACACCAGTTAATCAAAGTTAAGAGCCAGTCATAAGAGATATTCTAAAGTTATTTCAGGGAAACCAGTTAAAAAAAAAATGCAGATTAAACCTTAAACAACTCAAAATCAAAGCAAAGTTTGCTTTGAGGGAAAGCACATCGGCACTAAAAGTTTGAAGCAGATCAGTAGATGCATTCTTCAGTTATTGCACAGAATCCAATAATTTAGAATTTCAGATAAATTAAGTCTATCAGAAAAATGATGAACCTGCACCTACAGAGTCTAAAAAATATTCTCGTAAAATGCGTCAGCCATTAAAGAGTGAATCCGATCAGCAAATTAAAACTCTTTATTTCTTTGAAAAAAAAAAAATATATATATATATATACCACTTAAAAATGGTAAACATGTACATATAAATTCCTTGAGCAATAACATTCTTCTTCTAAGTTATACGGATGTTGAAAGTTTGAGGCTGATCTATGATAAAATTCTCAAGATAAAGCATGGAAACCAAAATCGGGACCTGCACATATTAAAAAAATTTCATGGACCATTCCCATGAACCAGCTAAAAAAATCAGATTCAGATGCTCAAATTTCCTTTCATTGTATTTTGCATCAGTAAAATTTCTGTGTTAAATCTACTTTTCTAAGTGACATTTTGCATAAAATTATATGTATTAACTATATTCGTGCAAATGCAACATGGCATCGTCGTTTTCACAACACGTGGGGTTGTTGGATGATGAAGTATTCAGTGTTGATTTGCTGTATCACTCTAACGTGCGATGGCTATTACAGGGACAGACAGGTGTTGGTCAAAATTTTGCCTATGTGAGAACAAATCATTAGATTTTATAACTTAAAAAACAATGGTTATAAATGACCATAATTTTTAAAGGGGTGGACCGGTAAGCCAGCGGAAGGCCTCGGTCAGATGACCAAAAGCTCCAAAGGCGGGTCATCATCTGACTAAGACCCGCGTCAGGAAACATTTGTCCTGTTTCCTGACGAACCTTACCTAACCTAACCTATTAGATTTTATGAAGATCAGAATCACTACTGCGAATTATTAATAGATTTCTATAGAAATGCTGTATTTGTGTGGTACCATGTCAAAACAAAATGACTTGAATATTTACAAGGAAAAACTAAGTCTATATTATATATGTGGCAAAAAAAAAAAAGTTCCAAAAAAGGCTATCATTTTTCAAAACCATTCTTACCCAAATGGAAATTTCTGATGAACACTTTCGCTGGCTAACAAAGACTATTAATGAGCGGGAGGATTCATGTGAAGCATTTGAAGAATATGCTGTTGTTATAGACTCATTATATGAATAATACAATGAAAGGTTCACTGACTTTTAAAATCATGATCTCATACTGAAACAAAAATTTCAACCTCACCTAGTTAATGTCTGCGAGGTCCCTAAAGAGCCACAGGTGGAGTTGATTGAGCTCTCAGAAGATAATATTTCAAAGTCCCTGTTTGATGTTAAAAAAGATCCCATTAGAATATGAAGAAATGTAATAGAATACCCACATTTACGGCAACATACACAACAAATGCTTTCTTGTTTCTCAACCGCTTATTGTTACGAATCCACATTCTCTAACCTAACGCATATCACGACGCCCTTAAGTACCCAAATGATGGAGACGCACTAGGAGGATCAGCTGAAACTGTGGACTTCCATGTTTCAACCAAATATCTGAAATCTTTCCCACAAAAAGCAATTACAGCAGTCATTAAAAAGTTAGGTAACTTTATAATTTATAAAACATATTTTTCTTAAATATTTAATAATTAACTTTTTTACAAAATAACCGACATTTTGCAGTATATTTAATAAAAAAATTCTTGAATGCGGCCTTATTAAATTCCGGTTAACTTTAATGCATCCTTTAAACCTAAAAAGGATCCCCTCCCAACTGAGTTATGGCAGTCTCAAGTTTTAAAAGAAAACTTTTATAGAAAGATAGTAAGACTATACTTGTTATATAGGCCTACTCTGGAATAAATTCGTGCGAAAATGTGGCTTATAGTGTAAGAGCTAAGTACGTGATATTATGGTTTATAGTGTAATGTGTAAGGGCTAAATAAGTACGAGAAAATAAGGTTTATTATGAAAATCCTCACTAAGTACGTGAAAATAAGGTTTATTATGAAAATCCTCACTAAGTACGTGAAAATAAGGTTTATTATGAAAATCCTCACTAAATACGTGAAAATAAGGTTTATTATGAAAATCCTCACTAAGTACGTGAAAATAAGGTTTATTATGAAAATCCTCACTAAGTACGTGAAAATAAGGTTTATTATGAAAATCCTCACTAAGTACGTGAAAATAAGGTTTATTATCTAAATCCTCACTAAGTGCATGAAAATTAAAAGCCGCATCCTATCAGCATTCATCAGTTTTATTTTCCCCATTTCTATTCTACAAGTTTAATAAGAAATTTATTTGAGAGGTTTTAAAAATGCAATTTGTGTAACTTGGACAGTATGAACTACGAGACAAGGACAGCAAATGGGTGAAGTAACTTTTTTTTTTGGGGGGGGGGAGACTGGCACCTACACAATCCAGCAACAGTCAGAAATCTCGTTTATGTAAGAACGATCAGTGCTGATGATCTGAAGCCGAATGGATGAAACATTCATAATTTTTTCCTTTGGAAGCTAATATTTACATTCTCATAATTTCTTCGAAGTATGACTGGTTATTCACTACAAATCCCAAAATTAATTTAAAAACATTTAATTAACGAAGAGTAGTGGTTAAGGTTTGAATTCGATCAACAAATGTATTCTCTGTTTATTGCATGATAACCAGTTTGTATTATAAATGCGACTAATTAAAATTTACTCGGCTCAAAGTGAATATCAATCTTTCTAATTCATAAAGCCCACCATCCCTGAAAGTTTAAAGCTAATAAAAAATTTATCCAGTTATTGCCGAGAATTCATCAATTCCAGGTTCATTAACTAGTTTAGTTTATTGGCAAATTAACTTTTACGCACACTGTACTTACCGGGTACACTTCTCTATTTCAAGTACAAAAGGTATTAGAGATCGAAGCTCCTTCAAACGATATATATTCAAGTATTCTTAGCATGATTTATAGGGGAAAAATGTTACAATGTTTAACACATAAAATTGGGAAATGTGCTCCTGCTCACTTCTGTAACTCTCAGCCTTACTTAAGTCAGGAGATTGTAGTGTAGTGTTTCAAACCAACGACGAGTAGGTTTTGTAATTTATGGGCTGCATTACAAGAATCCTGGAACTGTTTGCGTAACAATGGCCTTCTTGCCATTGTTAGTCATGCATTTTAATCGCTAGGAACGTTTAAAGTCTCTTGATTTGTACTCCCTGGATCGCAGGCAATGAAGATACGTCATAATCTACACCTGAAAAATCCTAGCGGGATTTGTCCCATATCTGCACTCAGAAATCACTCCCAACGAAAGCAAAAAACTAGGCAGACATAACCCTCAATGAAAACCAGGGGTGCCAAGAGTATAATAAGAAAAAGCGCAGTAAGTGTCCGTGGCCCAAGACTGTTCAACATCAGCACACTATGCATAAGTGGAATTATCAATATACCCCCGGGCTGCTTTCAAGAGGGACCTGGACTGGTTCCTAAAGTCAGTGCCCGATTAGCCGGGCTGTCGTTCATAGGATGGACTGCGTGATCCCTTGTCCAGGGAGGCCTCGTTAAGAACTAGGCCACGTTGACCCCTGGAACGACCTCCAGGTAGACATGTCAATAATTCCATATATTGTCCAACGTTTATAGTAAATCAACAATGTCAATATAAAGCCGACAGTAAGAGACATTCTCGAGCTACAAAGGAAGTCTTCGAGAAAGATTTAAAATTCAGGCGATAACCCAGAGATACCCTACCCTGGTAGGTACATATTTTACCTCCCTCCCTCCCTACCACTACCCTTCCTCTCTGTCATCACTTTCTTTCCCTACAGTCACCTCTCACTCTCAGCCATCACCATCCCTCCATGTTCACTATCACCCTCCCTACCCGCCGTTATCCTTCCCTCCCTACCATCACCCTCACTCTCCGCTATCATCATCCCTCCCTACCGTTACCCTCCCACTCTGGTATCATCTCACCATCTCCACTATCACCCAACCACACGGCCATTATCCTCAAACTAAATTATTTCAACACTGTATGAACCCTATCCTGCGTGATTGATTATAACATGCAAACATAGCTGTTTTAAAGAAAAAAAAAGGCAAAGTACCGTGACTGGAACAGTACATAGATATTCCGCACTCTAGAGACTGAAACTTTCGACGTTTAGGTCCGACTTGGATCATTAACTAGTCAAAAAGAAAAAGCGCGAATGAAAGACAAGCTGAATATTTACGAGATACGGGCGAAGGACGGGAATAGTAGAAGTGGAGAAGGAGGGTGTTGTAATACTGTAGTAGGTGTGTTGGTAGTTAAAAGTAGCAGTAGCCTTTGATGTAGTGCAACAGTGACTCTGGTGGCAACAAGAAGGTAGTAGCTCAATGGTGCGGGAAATGGAGTAAATTATCCCAAATGGGGTAAAAATAAAAAACTCGGGGGTGATGAAATGGCAAAAAAAAATTATTATTTAATAAACGAGGCAAATTATGAAAGCTATACTTTGTCAAACATATAATTTGTAGTCTCTTAATAAAATAAAAATTCTAAATTGTAGGAATCATTTCCTAAGTTGGCAATGATGTAAAACGGGTAAGGACTGCAGCGGCTGGCAACACCACAAGTGTTAGAAGTGACTCGGGAGGCGGCACGACAACTGCACGTCCCATTGTTGACACACCATCACCTAACTTTTGGCCTAGTGTCCTATCTAGCTATCAATAATTCTCTGGCAGAAGCACTTCTTGAACTTCGCTCCAGCAATGAAGCATACATTGAATTTCAGGACAATACAGTCCTGCCCATTTTTTGGATGTCAAGAGCTGCAAGCCTTTCAGAATTGCACACGAGGAAGCAATAAAAACACTGCTGCCATTTACAACTACCTATCTTTGCGAACAAGTATTTTCCATTCTCATTAACTTGAAAACAAGCCCAGAAATCGATTGAATGCCGAAGACAGTATGCAAATTGCTCTGACATCAAAAAACCCTAATTTTGATGTTGTATCAAAAATGAAACATTATCATTGCTAGAAAACCTGAAGTGAAAATGTCGTCAATGAAGTTATTTAGTTCTTTAACATTTTTATTAAATTTGTCTGTTACTGTTTATTTCATGCAGTTTATTTTTCATTTTATTATTTTGTTAATTTTGTGTTTTATTTTTAAAGTTGCTTTATCGTGTATAATACATACTTTTCAGTTTGTATGACTATTTTCCATACAAATGGATTCAATAAACTATTTTGAATTTGAATGCTTCTTGTATTTTTCTGTGGACTTCCAAGTCTAGCGGGTAACTTCGCTGTATACAAATTTGTTTTGGAGTAATATCCAAAAAACGTTCGCCGACCCCTGTTAAGTAGCTTTTGTTCCAACTGTTTAACAGTCATTTAGAATAAAGTGGCAGCATGTACTGATAATAAATCTAGTTTTGCTAAATAAAAAATAACATTCCTACAGTCAATCACCCTCCCTGTGTTATCCTATTTTAATAATATGTGCCAATCCTTGTTTAGCATATGCGTCATTACATTAAGATTTTTGTCTGGGTTATTCCTTAGTGGCCCCATGAGTGCCCACAGGTAGTTACTGCAGGTACCCTCATGGCAGCCCTCGGGAAGAGAACTGGTTATTTTTATTTTGACCCAGGTCATGTGTGTCCCTCTTATGGGGAAGTGAGGAAGCCATTGAACTATGGTAGGGGTTGGTTACTTCTCATAAATAGGGTTTACCTGGAGAGGGTTTCTGGGGTCAACGCCCCAGCGGCTCGGTCTGAGACCAGGCGTGCGTATAGTTTCAGAATTCCTCTTGAAGATATAAATTAATGCTATGCTTAGTTGTGGGGTTTGAATATGTTTATTGCAAAGGGAAGGGACTTTAAGAGGTCAGGATAATCACTCTGAAGAAGTCTTACTGAATATTAAGCTGCCACAAACGTTGTGTCCCACCTCAATAGTCCACTCAAATACTGACCTGTTTTGATACCTTGCAGGAGTTTGTTGAGAGAGGAGAAGAGAGGACTAGTAGGATGAAGCAGCCACGACACCTTAGACTCTAAGCACATCCCTCTAAGGCTTAGAGGGATGTGCTTAGTTTGATTACTATCATGGCATTGCCTCACTGCTATGTAGAGCTCAGTTGTACAGGAAGTGGAGGTCTGCAATGGGTAAGGCGAGGATACAATGGTTCTGTGTGAGGACCTGGACACATCGGTGGCAGTGTGTTGAAATCCCAGCAGGGTGAGATCTTCCTCATGTTAATCCTAACTGATGGGTCCATGGGCTCAGTATGGCCTGGTCAAGACAGGCAGAATAGATCAAGCTCGAATGAGTTGGAGTCGCCCCCCAGCTCCAGAGTAAAAGTTTCAACACCTTTTTGTTGAATCCTCTGGGTGCTGTGGACTCATTTCCAACACCTATCTCCTTCCTGTTATTTTGACTACTTTTCTCTGGCTAGACTCATGCTCTTTATTACCAGCTTTCTCCATATATCTGTGCCCTTGATTTACGATCTTCAGCTCGAACCTTATACGGTGCTGCTGTGTCATTTATGGGAACGAATTGAAGCAGGTACAATGATAATGGGTGAGTGAGTGTGATAACTGTAGGTCTCAACCCTTTAAAATGGTGTCGACAGGTAAATGCGCATTGCACAAATAACCCATACACCGGAGAAAGAAGTTTATGACGAAGCTTCGGACACGTTAGTGTGCCTTTTCGTTCTTCAAGTGCGCGTTGCTCACTGTAAAGAGAAAGATCGTACGATATATGCGTTACAATATCAGTGGTGACCTCTAAGTGAGAAGAATTATTATTTTGCATTTTTCTGTGTTTGTTCTAATGTGTTTGTATTTATGTGTTTTAAGAATTTATTCTGTTTCTCGGAGAATTTTGTTTGTATTATTTATCTGTGTATAACATTTTCATCTCCTTGTTTTTAAGTTAGGATTATGATATGTGTCCGTGCTAGAAGTAGGACAACTGATGTTTTATTATTTTTTCAAGGTGGCTTCTAGAAAATATTGTGAGCGGTTAGATTTAGCACACAATGTGATATTAGAAGAGAGGAGTTTATGTTATGAACTGATACCATTTTTGGTCAGTTTTAATGTTACATGTCCCTATCTCTATGTTTAGCATTCGGGACATTACATAAGGATCCTTGTCAGGGATTATTCTTGGTTGTGGATCAGGTCAGGTCACGCGAGTTCAGAGGCAGAGGACCAATGCACCTTGGTCGTATGATGTGGTAAACAGGTGTTCTGAGTAGACCAGAGAAGGATGTAGTCTCAGTTCAGTTTCTCGGTGGATTAGGCAAGAGGACAATGGGATGAATTCCCTACATACTGCGGTGCAGTCACGCAGTTTTTTCTTGCTTGCCTGGTGGAAAATAAAAATTCGCAATATCAATTCCTTAATAAATCATAAGAAAGAGAAAACATATTACGATGATTCGGTCCTTATTAACCTATGTCCAGTAAATGAGCTAAAAAAGGAAAAGACCAGAAGACAGAACTATAGGATGGAGGGGGAAGAGGTGAGTAGTAATAGTACTACTGGTAGTAGTAGGCATGGTAGAATTAGCATCAACAATGGCAATGATTGCATTAATAATGGTTGCAGCAGTGGTGATAGTAGTAGTAGTAGTAATGAGGTAGTAGCAGTAGTAGTAATCTGGTAGACAAATGAAGAGTATAGTACCGTTGAAAGAATTGTCATTATTATTATTATTATTATTACTAGTAGTAGTAGTAGTAATAGCGGCAGTGGCATTAGTAGTAGCAATAGTAGTAGAACAAATGAACAAAGCAACAGAGGAGCACAGCAGGATACCCACGGTGGGCAGGACTAGTGTTAGAGTAATGAAAGTGTCTTTAATACTGTAGCACCTGTCCCCAAGGACGCACAGAAGCACTGTAGTAGGTCTACTGACCCATGATCAAAAAAAATGTGCAAGACCATCGCCCTCCCTCACGACCACCACCACCATCCCTCACGACCACCACCCTCACGACCACCACCACCATCCCTCACGACCACCACCACCATCTCTCACGACCACCACCCTCACGACCACCACCACCATCCCTCACGACCATCACCCAATGTTTCCTATCATCAGCCTTGCTCCCCACCATCAACCTCCCTTTCCAACAACATACTCCTTTCCCATCATTCCTCTCCCTCAACAGAACTATCATTGTCAAGAGCATCCGTAGTTCCCCTTCCTCCCTGGTGTTCAAACATTGCTCGTCCGGGATGCTTTGTTCCCACACAATGCTGAAGTGTTGCTTCATTCATGTGTGTGTGTGTGTGTGTGTGTGTGTGTGTGTGTGTGTGTGTGTGTGTGTGTGTGTGTGTGTGTGTGTGTGTGTGTGTGTGTGTGTGTGTGTGTGTGTACTCACCTACGTGTGGTTGCAGGGGAAGGTCCACCTTCTCCATGAACCAATAGCTTTATCGTACCTCTTTTTAAAGCTGTGCTTGGATCCTGCCTCCATAATATCACTCAAGATTTTTACACTTCCTGACAACTCTATGACTGAAGAAATTCTTCCTAACATCTCTGAGACTCATCTGAGTTTTCAACTTTAAGTTGTGTCCTCATGTTGCTGTGTCCCATCTTTTCCTCTTCTGTGTCCATATCTTCCTCGTCAATTTCTCTTAGTATTTTATATGTTGGTTTGTCCCCTTATCCCTCCTGTCCTCCAGTGTCGTCAGGTGGAGTTCCCTTAACCTCTCCTCGTAGGACAAGTCCCTTAGCTATGGGACTAGTCTCACTGCAAACATTTGCCCTGTCTCTAGTTTCTGACGTGCTTGGCCAGGTGTGGGTTCCAGACTGGAGCTGCATACTCAAGTATAGGCCTCACGTACACGGTGTACATGGTCCGGAACGACTCCTTACTGAGATGTCGGAATGCTGGTAATAGTCGCCCATATGCTGCAGCAGTTATTTGGTTGATGTGCTCCTCAAGAGATGTGCTCGGCATTATAGACACTCCAAGATCCTTTTCCATGAGCGAGGTTAGTAATCTTCGGCCCCTTAGACTGTACTGTCTGAGGTTTCCTTTGCCATTCCCCGATCACTATGACTTTGCACTTGGTGGGGTTGAAGTCCAGGAGCCAGTTGCTGGACAAGGCCTGCAGCCTGTCCAGATTCCTCGTTAGTTCTGTCTTGTCCGCCTCTGACTGAATTCTCCTCATTAACTTCACATCATCTGCAAACAGGGACACTTCTAAGTATTCATTCACTCATGTCGTTCACATGTACCAGAAACAGCACCGGTCCTACGAGTGACCCCTGTGGAACCCCGCTCGTCACAGGCGCCCACTCTGATACCTCATTACGTACCATGACTCGTTGATGCCTTCTCGTCAAGTATTCTCTGATCTGTTGCAGTGCCTTCCCTGTTATACCTGCCTGGTCCTCCAGTTTTTGCACTAATCTCTTGTGTGGAACTATGTCAAAAGCCTTCTTACAGTCCAAGAAAACCCTGTCACCTTGTCATAGAACTCTAGTTGGTTTGTTACACAGGATTTCCAGTCTCTAAATCTGTGCTGGTTGTCGTTTATAAGCTCATTCCTTTCTAGGAGGTACACCACTCTTCTGATAATCTTCTCCATGACTTTGCATACAGTATTTGTCAGTGACACTGGCCTGTAGTTTGATGCTGCGTGTCTGTCTCCTTTTTTAAAAATTGGGACTACATTTTCTGTTTTCCATATTAAGGTATAAGGTACACAGAATGCCTCTGCTCCCTCTCTCAGGACACACGGAGAGACATCCTACCCCATCGCCTTGTAGGTATCTAGTTCGCTTAGCAGCCTGTTCACTTCGGTTGTATATATCGTTCTAGCACTTGTGGTGAATCCCGCCTCGCCGACTTTCTGGAGCCCTTTCTGTTTCCACTGTGAATATTTCTTTGAATCTCATGTTGAGCTCCTCACATTCTTCAAGGTCGTTTCTTGTAAACTCCCCTCCTTCCTTCCTAAGCCTGATTACCTGATATTGTTTTCTTCCTGATGTGACTGTACAACAGCTTCGGTTCAGACTTGGTTTTCACTGCTATATCATCTCCGTATTGTCGTTGGGCCTCCCTTCTTACCTGTGCATATTCATTTCTTGCTCTTCGACTACTCTCCTTGTTCTCCTGGGTCCTTTCCCTTCTATCCTTGTGTATGTGTGTGTGTGTGTGTGCACTCACCTAGTTGTACTCACCTAGTTGAGGTTGCAGGGGTCGAGTCCAAGCTCCTGGCCTCGCCTCTTCACTGGTCGCTACTAGGTCACTCTCCCTGAACCGTGAGCTTTATCATACCTCTGCTTAAAGTGTATGGATCCTGCCTCCACTACATCGCTTCCCAAACTATTCCACTTCCTGACTACTCTGTGGCTGAAGAAGTACTTCCTAACATCCCTGTGATTCATCTGTGTCTTCAACTTCTAACTGTGTCCCATTGTTGCTGTGTTCCATCTCTGGAACATCCTGTCTTTGTCCACCTTGTTAATTCCTCTCAGTATTTTGTATGTCGTTATCATGTCCCCCCTATCTCTCCTGTCCTCCAGTGTAGTCAGGTTGATTTCCCTTAACCTCTCCTCGTAGGAGGACATTCCTCTTAGCTCTGGGACTAGTCTTGTTGCAAACCTTTGTGTGTGTGTGTGTGTGTGTGTGTACTCACCTAGTTGAGGTTGCGGGGGTCGAGTCCGAGCTCCTGGCCCCGCCTCTTCACTGATCGCTACTAGGTCACTCTCCCTGACCCGTGAGCTTTATCATACCTCTGCTTAAAGCTATGTATGGATCCTGCCTCCACTACATCGCTTCCCAAACTATTCCACTTACTGACTACTCTGTGGCTGAAGAAATACTTCCTAACATCCCTGTGATTCATCTGTGTCTTCAACTTCCAACTGTGTCCCCTTGTTACTGTGTCCAATCTCTGGAACATCCTGTCTTTGTCCACCTTGTCAATTCCTCTCAGTATTTTGTATGTTGTTATCATGTCCCCCCTATCTCTCCTGTCCTCCAGTGTCGTCAGGTTGATTTCCCTTAACCTCTCCTCGTAGGACATTCCTCTTAGCTCTGGGACTAGTCTTGTTGCAAACCTTTGTGTGTGTGTGTGTGTGTGTGTGTGTGTGTGTGTGTGTGTGTGTGTGTGTGTGTGTGTGTGTGTGTGTGTGTGTGTGTGTGTTCTTTTCTGGTTTCCCATACCATTTGCCTCAATCCTCGAGGAAAAACGAACTGGCCACAGGAAAATTGAAAAGAGAAAAAACAATTTCCTCTTATCCTCTTAAGCGAAAGTTGTTTTTGCTATCATTTATAAATGCGAAAAGTGACGAGGTCACTCTTGTAAAACTTTTTTTTTATGTAATATACAGAACACCTATCTTTTCAGGGGTTTATACCCTATTTCTTTTACGATTTTTTTTTAGTTTTTGTCAGTCACATGTCACATATGATTGGTTATTTTTTTATGCATCTAGGGTAACACTGGTCAACGCTTTTTGAAAATCGTATGCTTCTTAAATGAGATTAGTTAATTTTCATGTATTTTCATGTCTTGAATCCATATATGACCTTGAAAAATGCTTATTGGCTAAAGATACGAGACTTTTTATATTTGATTATTTTATTATGACGTACAATATGTGTCAGTATGTTTTAAACTCTAATCCGTACTTACTCTCTGCCATTTTGCTTGACGTTTATAGAGGGCTGAAGAATCGTCTCTTGCCAATGTCCAGTAATAGTCTGCAAGTATTCTTGTGCCCCATTTACCCTGGTACCATTTTCCCATGGTTGAAACATCTTTGTGAAACATTTCACCATGTTCGTCAGTAACTGCCCCACAATTCACTGGAAAAAAAGTCTAAGTGTGAGTCCAAAAATTTGATTTTTAAGTGACGAAATTTTGAAATCTTCACATCAGCTGCTAGGAGATTCCACTGTTGAAGACGAGAGCCTAGCAGCTCTGCCTTATTTTTGGGTAGTTGCACATCCCTGACAAGGTCATGGAGTTCCCCTTTTGTTATGAGATGTGGCCTAGAGGAGTGTGCTTCATCAAAGTTTCGGTCACTTTGTAATCCAGCACTATCATCCTTCTCTTCTTCCTCCTCACCACTTTCTTCATCTGACACGAAGGATACCGAAGTTGGTACATCAAGAACAGGTAGACCTTCTCTATGTGGAACTGGGCGAATAGCTGATGGAATGTTTGAATATTCAATGGACCCCTTTTATTTCTTTGACAAGCCCTTTTGTACTGGAGGTACCATGCAGAAATAACAGTTGTTGATATGGTCTGTTGGCTCCAGCCATGTCATTGGCACAGCAAAGGTATTCCTTTCCTCTTCCTCTTCAACCATTGGTGAAGGTTAGTAGCACAATTGTTGCAGCATATGTGTGGAAACCAGTTCTTATCATGATAACCAATCTTGCATCCAAAATATACGTGATATGGCTTTTTAACCATAGCAGTTATACGGCACTTCTGTGGTTATTAATTTCTGCATTAACAAAAATGAAAAAAATCTATCTTTAAACGTATGAGAATTTTTTTTAGAAAGGACTTAATTTTAAATGAGTTCTTGTTAATTAATCAGTTTTACCCATTAGGGAAGACAATATATATATGTGTGTGTGTATGTGTGTGAGTGTGTGTGTGTGTGTGTGTGTGTGTGTGTGTGTGTGTGTGTGTGTGTGTGTGTGTGTGTGTGTGTGTGTGTGTGTATTTAATAAAAGCGTCATGTGCGTTTAAACCAGGGTCTTCAAGGTGGAAACCCGAGAAATGTAATCAGTGTGTCGACCTGTAAGACTGTGTCTAGGTTTACAACATTGGTTAGGTATTATGTAGTGTATTTATTACGCAGTGTATTGGTGAATATTGTATAAAAACGCTCCATATATAAAGTCAGTTTCTAGGATTAGTTCTGAAACCAGACGCGTATTATTCCTAGTCAGACAGCGTAGCCAGGAGAGGAGAGTGAGGTGTGTATTAGTATGAGAAAAGAGGCAGCGGGGAGAAGTGATGGTTAGGCGTTAGTGTAAAGTAGGTGGGGGGTGATCTTTTCTTTGGCGAGTTTATACCATAGGCTATTGTATTGTTTTAAGTATTCTCATGTTGACCTGTAAGGCCCTAGTGTGCAGAGGCCTGTTAAATTTTGGGAGAGCACTCGTATGGTGTTTTTGCCTGCTGGTAGACAGAACGGCAGAAGGGACGGGGGTGTCATGGAGCCTCCCTGTTCATAAATGTTTATATATTTTGTTTTACTCACTAGTAACAGTGTGCTAGTGAGCTAATGTGAGCGAGTAAAGGTGTATTGGTATGTAGTAGAGTAGGCTGTATGCGGTATATGTTAATTTACTTATATATATATATATATATATATATATATATATATATATATATATATATATATATATATATATATATATATATATATATATATATATATATATATATATATATATATATATATATAATATGTGTGTGTGTGTGTGTGTGTAGGTGAGTTTTTGTGTCCTTGTAATCAATTTAATATTGTCTAATTAACGTTCCACATTTAATGTGAGGGTACAAGCTGGCCCTAGAGTGGTTTATTTTTATATTTTAAAGAATATACAAGCCCTTACACATAGCAGGTTGTTTACCTTCTAGGAGCCAGGATTTTTATTTGCGTTTCGCAGTCAGATGCGTAACATTAGGTTAAGCTGTGTTTGATTTGGTTAGGTAGTATATTGCTTACTTTAGTTATAGGAGGGTAGGTTATGTTAGATTATGTTAGGTTAGATTGGTTCTTAAAACAAGGTTTAGTTTCTTTAGGTTGGGTTATGTTGGGATGCGTTAATTAAGTTTAGTTATGTTTGGTTTAGCTAAGTATGGTATGGTAAATCAAACACTACTGAAAACACATCTTAAAGATTTTCATTTTGTCGACGTCGAATATGTAAAAATTATATTAACCGTATTTAAACTGGACATATATAATTAAATAAGATATTTCATTAAGGCGGCTCTGATACGAGCTACAAATAATATGGAGGCATAATAGTAACATATTCAAACCTGTAATTGCTATCGTAAACATCCTTCAAGAGCAAATTGGAAAATGTTAATTAACATAAATAAGAGAGACTCATAATGGGAAATATAATAAAACAAGAATATAATTATTACTGACGTTAATGAAATAAAAAAATACAGCAGAATTGTAAAATAAATTTACTAAGAAAAATATTCAGTCATGTGTAGCGTTGTGCTGAGCAGACGGGACACCAAGATCTTAGTCAAGTAATCATCCGTAAATTAGAAAAGACTGAAGTGTCCTTCGAGTGACTCCGATATACGAGCTATGTCATGTACTATGTATTAAAAGGTGACTTTTACTTATCCTTAAAGAACCAAATTAGATCTCAGTCAAAACTTCGTCATGAAGCCAAGTAGTTTAAAAGTTGTGCTGATGGCTTAGACGACGCGTTCTCATCCCCCAAGTGTGTATGTTGATGACTCTGTTACCAACCCTCTGGTGCAGCCAGTACAGAAGCTGTCATGTAGAGTGATGACTCCGGTACAGAAATTAGAGAGCACAACAACTGGGCTTCCACTCTTCAAACAAAACTGTCTGCCATACACTTTGCATTTAATTGTATTCGTATATTTAAAGCTGGCACCTTAAGTGTAAATTATTCCCTATACGTAAGACATATTCGATAATTAGGCCATTCATCAAAACTATTAACTTAACCAATCATTTCAAAAATTAAAGTAATATTAATAAAATATTTTCGTGAAATTCCGGCTGACTTTGCTGTTAACAACACCAGTCAGTCTGCGGCCAGCTTGTCCGGACGACATGATAGATGACATTTTTACGTCGCATCTGCTGGTTACACACGTGAAGCTTGACTTATACTGTACACACATTGTGCATGCGTCTGTTGTAACTAGAATAACTGCAGTGGAATTATTTACTCATGCGAGTTGATAAAGACATTAGGGCTATTTGCGCAAGGAGTGATACGGGCTCAAACCTTTGTACGCTATTCTCCATATAGAAACTCGTATCTAGTAGTAAGAACATTGTGAAGGACTCTTGACCCAAGGAATGGGGCCTGAACTACCCTTTCTTAGATCGACCCTGACTGGTGTTTTATGAACCCTAAGGGCTTAGCGCTCCCTTCAAGAATTAAATATAAATAACGATAAAATTAATGATATTACAAATAGTAAGTATAATATGTTATTTCTGTTACTACTACTACTACTACTACTACTACTAATAATAATAATAATAATATTATTATTATTATTTTAATGCTACTACCATTATTATTATTATAATACTAATAATGTAAAACTGCTGTCTATATTTCTACGCGTTGCTACACGTAGCTACATGTTTTATCACGGTAGCCCAGATCAGTTAAAATAAAGGTCATGCTGAATAATATTGGCTTCCTGGACGAGACATGAGATATTCAAACAGAAAATTGAAAAGTCCAGGAGGTGCGTATTTTACCTCCTTGAGGTGTTTCGGGCAATACAGACTGTACTGTGTTTTCTATATTGCTGTGGGGAAGTAAACTGTGTTGTAATGGGAGAGTAAACTGCTATTGATGAGGATGGGGGGGACTGCTTAGTGTTTTGGAGAAAACTGGTGTATTGATAAACTAGGGAACTGTATTGAACTGGGGAGAAAACTGCGTTTTTGTGGAGGAGTAAATTGTGTTGTGGGAGGGTAAACTGGTCTCTTTATGGGTAGAAAATTTTGTATTTTGGGGAGTGAACTGGTGTTCTCGGGAAACATTTTTTTTTTTTTGGGTGGGGGGAAGGGGAGTGGAATAAACTGTTATTGAAAGTAAACTTTGTTGTGAAAGAAGTAAACTGTGTAGTAAAACCATTAGTGATGCGTCCAGTGGTGTTGCAGAAGAGTAGACTGGTGTAGGCACCATTGTGCTTACTGCTCTAGGTACCACTGTACGAACCACTCTAGGTACCACTATACGAACTACTCTACTTGCCATTGTACGAACTTATCTGGAGTTTATCTGGAGAGAGTTCCGGGGGTCAACGCCCCCGCGGCCCGGTCTGTGACCAGGCCTCCTTAGGTCAGTGTCCCAGGATGCGACCCACACCAGTCGACTAACACCCAGGTACCCATTTTACTGATGGGGAACATAGACAACAGGTGGAAAGAAACACGTCCAATGTTTCTACTCTGGCTGGGAACTACTCTAGGCACCACTATAGAAGGAGTACTTCATTGCCATGGTGCCATGACATTGTTCTGGAGCGTTGTTCTTCTGCACTCTTCTGTGGAATTGTTCTCTGGCACTGTTCGGTGGGATTCGTTCATGGCTTCGTTTCGTGGAATCTTCACTGACATTGTTAGGTGGCATCGTTGTGTTGCTTCATTTACTTGAATTGTTACTTGGTAACGTTGTGCTGCAGCATTTTCTGGGATTCTTACGTAATATCGTTGTGTTGCAGCATTCTCTGGAATTGTTGCTTCGGAATGTGGTATCTTGGGGATTGTTTTGTTGGTAAGATTAATGACAATTTTACGAAGACTCTATCTAAGATCATTCATTGTATCTTCACTGCATGACGTGTACCTTTATGTAGTGCAGAGAGAGTGTCTTAATATAAGCAGGGGCGAGGAAGCAGCAAGTCAGGCAGCAGAAGCGAGGAAGCAGCAAGTCAGGCAGCAGAAGCGAGGAAGCAGCAGGTCACACAGATCAAGCGACATGTCAGGCAGCAGGTCAGGCAGCGGGTCAGGCAGCAGATCAAGCAGCAGATCAAGCAGCAGGTCAAGTAGCAGGGGCGAGGCTTCAACTCGCGTAAAAGTCGTTGCTCGAAGCATTCATTTAATTTTTTCAAGGAACAATAGAACAATAGAAAATTATTGACAACCAAGAATAAAGAACTAGAAAAATATATTTATTACAAGCACCACAAGCAAGTGACAGAGGCAGGCTGCAGGAAACACAAGTATTTCTTACAAGAACAAAAATCAATGGACAAAAAATGTAGGCTGTAGGAACACAAACTCTTCTTACAAGAACCACAGACAAGGTAAAAAGAATGCAGGAAAAACACACACGTTCTAAACGCAGGCTGCAGGAAACATAAGCCCTTACAAATACTACAAGCATTTTTGACAAGGACCACAAACAGAGGGCAAAAATGTTGGCTGCAGGCAACACAAGCACTTCTTACATGGAGGACAAGGAGGGAGCAACTAATGCAGGCAACACAAGCACTCAAAAACACCACGGACAGAGAGTGAGGCCAGTACGAGAAGACCGAAAACATAATACAACTCTTATAATAGTGGAGGAGGAAGAGGAGCAAGAGGAGAAAGAGGAAGAGGAGGAAGTGTAGGAGGAAGAGGAGGAGGAGGAGGAGGAGGAGGAGGAGGAAGAAGAATATTAGGTGAAGAATGCAGGTACCAAGCAAGACGAGTATCAGGAAAGGACAACAAATTATGAACTTCATGGAGAAAGCAAGACACACACACACACACACACACACACACACACACACACACACACACACACACACACACACACACACACACACACACACACCAGAGATATTGGCATAAAAATTGCCTTATTTTGAAAGGTAAGGGAAAGAAATACAAGCAACAGAGGAAGGTTTGGAAGAAATTCAAGCACCAGTTGGAGGCAGAGAAGGAATACAAACACCAGGGAAATGTGGGGGGGGAAAACAAGCACCAGAGGGAGCTTGGAAAAATTACAAGCACCAGAGTGAGCTTGGAAAAAATGCATGCTCATGAGGAATTTGTTGTAGTAGTAGTAATTATTATTATTGGTAGTAGTAGTAGTAATAGTGGTAGCAGTAATGATAGAATAGTAGAAATGCTAGTAGTAGTAGCAGCAGAAGCAGTAGTAGTAGTTGTATATTAAAAGAAAGAAATGCCTTGGTCATACAGCAAACTGGTGTTTAAATAAGAGTTTTGACAGATTATATTACACAGCATATGTTACCTGTAATGTGACATATTGATTTTCACTACGTAACACAATTTTTGTTCCTGGCAAGTAAGTGTTATTTTCCAACTCCTGTTATTGCAAAACAATAAAAAAATGCCCGTTATGCCTTTTAAACTTTGCTTTTGTGACTTATAGATGGAAATTTTGGACAAAAAAATTGGTAAATTTCAATATTTTTTGCTACTTTTGGATGTAAAACAAAAACATAAAATAAATAAAATTCACATAAAATCAAATTTACACAAAGTTTACACAAAATTTACACATTTACAAAGTTAAAAACGAGCAGTTTTTCTAGATTTGGGAGCATGCACCAAATCAATTTCCTTTTAAGCCTCCAAATGTAGTCTCCCATCATGTTTTCATTATAAGATCCCTGATATCTGTGTTCAAAGTCCATTATATCTTGGTGGAAGCGTTCCCCTTGCTCCTCTGAGTATGCTCCCATATTCTCCTTGAAACTGTTAAGATGAGCATCAAGGATATGGACCTTAAGGGGCATCCTACAGCCCATAATTGTCAGTCTTGTTGTTGCCCATAAAGCCCTGTGCTAAAACAACAAAACTCTCCCATGCTTCCTTTTCCTTCTCTGTGAGCTTCTTTGGAAATTCTGAGCACTCCATGATTTTCCTGACATGTGGACCAGTGAAGATGCCAACCTTCACCTTTGCCTCTGATAGCTTGGGAAAGAAGTCTTGAAGATACTAGAAGGCTGCAGATTCTTTGTCAAGAGCTGTAACAAACTGTTTCATTAGCCCTAGTTTGATGTGTATGGAGGGAACAGAACCTTTTGAGGATCCACCAATGGTTTATGTTTGATTTTATGTCTTCCTACTGAGAACTCAGTCTTTTGAGGCCAGTGCTTCCTCTCGTAATGTGCTGCTCTGTCTCTACTATCCCAGCGGCAGTGGTAACAGGGAAACTTGGTATAGCCTCCAATAACCTCCCAGCCATACTTACAATACTTCAAAGCTTCCAGTAGAAGTTTGACACTCTTGTAGTCCTTAAGATGCACTGAATAAGCCAAGAGAAGAGATGGATACTTGTTCCCATTGTGTAGAAGTACAGCTTTTAGGCTTGTGGAGGACCTGTCAGTGAAGAGCTTCCACTCATCTGGATTGCATACAATTCCAGCTCCCCGCCTGATGCATAATTACAGTAGCACAACCTGTCTTCATTAGTGAAGAAGCTTAAGAAATGTTGGTGACGTTTTCTTTGGCTTGTCACTTGCACACTTTCATCCACCATGTTCCACTCCTTGAGCCCTGAAATCAAAAGCTCATCATTTGACTTTGTCAAACCAAGATCTCTGATAAGGTCATTGAGGTCTATTTGGTTTGGGTAGTAAGGATTCCTCCCAACAGCTGCATCTGTGAGATTAGTGTTGTTCAATGTGCTCTTCATTTTCCGATTTGCTGCTTTCTTCTTCTGACGGTTGACCTTTTTTGGAGGTGTAGGTACAGGAAGATCAACACTGTGTGGTACTGGTGCAATAGAAGAGCAAACGTCTGGATAAGAAATAGCAGGTACATTTTCCCAGTTCAGCGTTGGAAGGATCCACCAGGCAGAAGTAGCAATTGGTTGAGTGATCAGTGGGTTCACGCCATATTCTAGGAACAACAAACTTCATGGCTCTTTTTTACCCTCTGTACCATCCTATAAAAGAACAAGTGTCTGTTACATACATTTCACTTAAAAATGTTCGTATTCAAGATTTTACCTTTCATATAACGAATGACTTTCTTACCTTCCAATGTTTTCTTGCAATGCTCACAGGCAACATGAGGCGTCCAGATCTTGTCTTGGTCTCCAACTGACATGGCAAAATATGCTTCGTAAGCTTCACACGGTTTTTTAGATGCTGTTACAGAGAGCTTCTTTGCTCTTGTCTCAATGAATGGACCACATATGTAGCAGAATGCATCTGGAGAATGACTGCAGCTTCTTGATGCCATTTCACTTCTTTTTATGTGTCTTCTCAGGAAGCCAGAGCTGAACTGAATGCTGGTTTATGAACCGCTCTTTTCATATTTGTCAAGCAAAACCTTAGAACATAAAAGTTGTACATCAGTCTTTCTTGAAAGTGTTCCAGAAGTGTCCTGACCACAAAAGCAAAGTTCTGGGATCAAAATTGCTTTTTTAAATTTTGTTTAGTTATAAAGAATTGGGAAATGATGCTTATTTCCCAGGAACACGATAAAAATGAAATTTTGCTACACAGTGATCCATCCTCACATGGTTTAGGTAAGTGAAACATGTTAGATGGACGAATTCATCTTTTCAAAATGAAATGTGCGAGAACCTCCTTGAGTGCGTTATTACAGGAACTGAAAAGACGAGAACTAAGAAAATCCTGAACTAATTTCACTGTTCAGGTTCGGAGTAATTGTGAAACCAAGTGAATAAGAGTGCGAGGTTAGAATAATTCCAGTATACATAAAAGAGTGAAACTGGAGCTACCGCACAGCACCCCGCACATATATATAATAACATCCAGTTTTAATTTTGCCTCATTAAGCTTCTTAAGAAGTTCCCTGCATCAAATTATTAACTTTCCTTGTAACTCATATATAGCATTTTCTTCGTTTTAGGATAGGTTAGATTAAGTAAGGGTAGGTTTCGTTAGTTCAGATTACGTTAGGCTAAGTTACGTTAGCTGCGAGGGGTATGCCTCATGTCACACAGTACGTTAGTTAACAGTATAAAGAATAATAATAATGGCTTCATTAAATATAGGTAATATTTAAATTTATGAAAAATATAAGATTTAAAATAACGTTTTTTACTGATGCAACCCATGCCAAAAGCCTATTAGTTGTACCTCAGCCTGTGTCAGGGGTCCAGTAGCTGCGGCTGAACCCATTATAAAGGACTGTTAGCAGTACCTCAGCCCATGTCAGCGGCCTAGCAGCTGTACCTGAATGCATGTTAGGGGCCTAGCAGCTGTACCTCAACCCATGTCAGGGGACAAATAGATGTACCTCACCCTATGTCAGGGGACAAGGAGCTATACTTAAACCTATGTCAAGGGTCTAGCAGCTGTACCTCAACTCATGTCAAGGGAATAATAGCCATGCCTCAATACCTTTATCAAGCATTGGAGCTGCAGCACAACTCTCTTGTTTTATAAGGGACCTGTGCTATTACTGAACTCTCCCAGGAAGTCTACCTGTAGTCTCCCAAGACGCGCAGTTTTACCACAGAGGAAACTAATACGAATTGGTGAAAATTAATGTTATTTAACAGGCGTCTCCAAACTCTTTAGCTCATCGGCCTTTTCATGAAGTTTTAGATTATCTATTGACCCCCAAACATATATTACTGAAAATAATTTAATACATAGTACGTTAGTTAACTGTACAAATAATAATAATAATAATAATAATAATAATAATAATAATAATAATAATAATAATAATAATAATAATGACTTCATTAAATATAGGTAATATTTAAATTTATGAAAAATATAAGATTTAAAATAACGTTTTTTCTGACACTTTTGACAATGGGAAGGATGCATCTGATAACGTCAACAAGATCATTGATATATGGTTAGAGATTGGCGAGTTATAATTTTAAATCACCACGCTCTTCCAGGTTCAGTCTGTTCCTCTGCATTTGCATAGCTAAAACCAGTTTCAATCATGTACGAACTTAGGAAAGAAAGTATAGATGGCTCAATCACTGCACAAAGCCGGGGGTATTTAGCACCAGTATTTACTTTACTCCAACAGCCACAACGCAAAGCATACTCCCAGACATTTACTGACCCACTTCTGACCCCAAAGCCATTTATCAAACCCTTCGATAGTCCCATCGATCCTTAGGGGTCAGTATCGCCCCTTAGGGGTCAGTTTCGACCCCTAAGGATAAATACTGACCACTTTGGGGAACCCGGCAGTATATAAGAAAGGTAAATTTTCATTACTTATCGTTTGTAACCATTTTCGTTTCCTAACTCTCAACGTTCCTGTAATAAAATCATTAACATTTATCAATTTAGAAAAACAAAATTCCCTTGCCTGGCTGCATCAGCGAATTTTGGGTTGCAATGCCTGTAATTTTGTCTGAACTTCCTTAAAAACAATAACAGTTTTCTTAGTGTTAAGTTTAAACATTATCCACAGAAGTTATATCTAGGTAAAAACAACCTCTGAAGCACAGGTGGTTTCACGCCTGAACTGCCAAGCGACAGTTACAGCCTCCGGTAAAGCATTTACATTCTGTGGCTCTGTTTATTAATGTTCCTGTTGGTGTATAACGAAGTTATTAAAATTATATAACATCCCTAATCAATGATTCCGGTAAATATTACCTTAATCTAGCTTTAGTGGACTGAAAGTGATTTCAATTACTTGAATTAAAATATAATAGAACACATCGACGATACTACGATATGTGACTCTTTAAATATCATGAATTTACATCATGAGGAATAAAACAATTAGCCGTACAATAATTATAATTTAAGTCAACAACACTTACTTTGGAGATGTTGTTTTGCTACGTCACGGCCAGGCTATCAAAACATGACCCCCCCTAACCTGTGTTTGACGATAAGCTTATTACTTAACGTAAACTCGCGCGCCATTCATTAAATCGTGAATGACTTAAGCAAGCAGGAGGGTGTAGGCAGCTGGATTATCCTTATTCATGACCACTCTATGAACATTTAAGAAATGTCACATTATTTAATGTTCGTGTGTGTTATTAGTAGGAAGTAAAAGTTCCCAGTGGAGACATTTCCCATCTCTCATCTCATCATTAAAACTTCATTTAATTAATTTAAATCTGACTGCCAGTGACTTGGTGTTTAACTTATATGAAACTATTAATTAAGACGCTTCTTAATTTCGTGCATTTAATTATATTTGAAAACTTAATTAAGGAATCAATGTTGTATATAGTGACGTCAGAGGCTTTTCAATGTTGGCTCAGTATGACGTCGTGAATTTGTGGTCTGGTCACCTTTATTGCCATAAATAATTTGAATTTTATTAAGAGACAAAGGAATTTTTGAGGCAATATGTGGAGGAACAATACGTAAATGATGAATGGCGAAAGCAATGGAGCTGCTTTATCCAGTGCTCTCTAAATTGACATTAAATGATAAAAAATGGTTCTGCGTTATCCCCAACTAAAACGAACATTAATAAATAATAAAGATATGGGAAAACTGACATTTTCCAAAAAATGCGATAGAATTAGAAGGGTCTAAAATTATGACAGTGAAACTAGATTAAAAAAAAAACTTCATAGTGCTCCAGGTAGGTAAAGATGATAATTAAAAACAATCAGGAATTTGCTGATTCAGTCCAATAATATGAATCTTGGTCAACAGTGCAAGTTTGAAGCTCATATAAAAGGACCTTCTAGTATAATGAAATGGATGCCATTATCACAATATATTCGATGCAATTAGTAAACTAGATAGTATACAGACCAAAACCACGCCAAGTCTTTGGCTAAAAACGATACACCAATGTGAGGAGTATGAAGCCTATCAGTAGAATCACTATCCAGCTATTGCACAGAAACAAACAGTTCCAGTTTTAATTTTTTATAAGAATTTCAAATCTGTGCCTACAGAAGCCAACACCATGAATCTTCCCGTCAGAAGCAGCATTCTTGTAAGTTTGACGGTGTTCTGAAAACACGCTCTCAAGTTAGTGGATAATTTTAAAACCATAGTTAACAAAATGGCACCATCCAAAAATATTTCGAACCTTTTTCTAAGTAAGAAACCTTTGAACTGGTGAAGGCACACTCAAGTTATGACATGAAAGCCAGTATCGCATTTGGTCCATGGAACTGACAGTGACACAAGCATAAATCAATAACAATTGAAACATTTCTCCAGGTATAGTACATGAACACTGAAAGTTTGAAGCTGATGAGAAGGTCAGTTCTCAAATTAATTTCACCCAGGAAAAAAGAAGAAGAAAATAAGTAATCTGTCAACCTCTGTAGGTACTAATTTTCTGGCCGGGGGGACATAATGAAAACATTTAATATATTTTTTAAATGAGTGATTATCGCACATTATGGGGAAGCACTGAACCCACATGGGTTATACAGAGCCTGAGGAAAGGGAGGCGCTCAGGACTGATTCAAGGATGTGGAAGGCAGCTCCATGTCAGTCGAAGGAAAAAATCTTCACTGATATAGGTATCACTCTTTGTAAACATATATTACAGATGAACAGATAAAATTTCAAATCATTTTACAAACTTTCTTAATTTGGAAAACATAGAATCATGGTAAATATTTTCAAAAAAAATAGTTTCATACGAAAATCAGAAATGTGAAATATAACTGGGTTTCAGAAACGTTTTAACTTTATATTAAGTTTTAACACACACACACACACACACAAGGGAGGAAGACTGGGGAAGGAGACTAGATGAGCTGGAAAAGAAGATGGAAGAGAGGTTAGCAGCAGAATGCAGAAGGTGGAAGCAACAGGCCACAGCAGCAGAAATCAAGATAGAGAGATTAGAAGAGGAGCTGAGACATCTGAAACAGCACAGAGACAAAGATATTACAGAAGTAGCATCGGCAATGGCTACATCGAACACAGACAACAGGTCCGAAGGAAGCATGGAAACTAAACTGTATGCAGAGGTCCTGTCAAACCCACATGGGGCCAAAACAAAGACAGGGAGCACTCTAGGACAGAAAGAGAGGTTGGAAGACATTGATGGAACTAGGACATGTGCAAGGACCTTACCAGATACCTGTGGGGGCCAGGAGCAGGTGAGCAGGAAGGATAAACCAAGAAGCATAGGGGCCATAACGAGGGAAGGGACTGAAGGAAGGAACACTCCACGGGAAGGAACTAAAACACATCAGAGGATGCAATGGGAGTCACAGTGGGAGGTGGAAAGGGAGAGATCCGTGTTTGTCTATGGGCTAGACGAAGCTAAAGGGGAAACTTATGATGAAAGAAAGCAGGAGGAGAAAAAAGCGATTGAAGACATCATGAAGGTGATAGGCGAGGGGGACATGACCCAGGTGGCAAATTTTCGGAGAATTGGGTGGTTCACAAAGAAAAGGAATCGCCCTCTCAAAGTAATTTTCAAGGCAGAATCAACCCGAACCATGATCCTGCAGGAGAAAGCACGGCTGAGAGGCAAGCAGGAGTTCCGGAGTGTGTACCTCGACCGAGACAGAACACAGGACGAAAGGAAGACAATGAAAGAGAGAGTTCAAAAACGAAAGGAGAAATGGGAGGAAATGAAAAAGGAGAGCAGAATAACCCAGGATCAAATGGAAGGACAAGCGCACCCCCCAGAAACACCTGCAGAAGGACTCCAGCCACGACACCCCCAAGGCAACTGAACATTCCAAACCAACCATCACACACCGATCCCTCTGTTTCCACCCCCCGCACCACAGTTACAGTATTAGAACAGAAGTTGAAGGTTTGGTACACAAATGCAGATGGATTAACGAATAAACATGAGGAATGGCAAGAAAGAATCAATGAGAAGTCCCCAGACATCATAGCAGTTACAGAAACAAAACTCATGGAGACAATAACAGATGCAATCTTCCCACCAGGATACCAGATCATGAGGAAAGATAGAAGGGGTAGGGGGGGAGGTGGGGTTGCTCTGCTCGTAAAAAACAGATGGAAATTCGAGAAAATGGAAGGAATAGATGAGACAGGAGAAAGAGACTACATAGCAGGTACACTTCAGTCTGGGGAACACAAAGTGGTCATTGCAGTGATGTATAATCCACCACAGAACTGCAGGAGGCCAAGAGAGGAATATGAAGAGAGCAACAGAGCAATGGTGGACACACTTGCTGAGGTGGCAAGAAGAGCTCACTCCAGCAGAGCAAAGTTGCTGGTTATGGGGGATTTCAACCACAGGGAGATTGACTGGGAAAACCTGGAGCCACATGGGGGTCCCGAAACATGGAGAGCCAGGATGTTGGACGTGGTGCTGGAAAACCTCATGCACCAACATGTTAAGGACACTACCAGAGTGAGAGGGGAGGATGAACCAGCAAGATTGGACCTTGTGTTCACCCTGGGCAGCTCAGACATTGAGGACATCAAGTATGAGAGTCCCCTAGGAGCTAGCGACCACGTGGTTCTGTGCTTTGAATACATAGTAGAGCTGCAAGTGGAGAGAATAACAGGAGTGGAATGGGAAAAGCCTGACTATAAAAGAGGGGACTACATAGGGTTGAAGAACTTCCTGCGGGAGGTCCAGTGGGACAGAGAACTGGCAGGAAAGCCAGTAAATGAAATGATGGAATATGTAGCAACAAAATGCAAGGAGGCAGTGGAAAGGTTCATTCCCAAGGGCAACAGTAACAACGGGAAGACCAGAACAAGCCCCTGGTTTACCCGACGGTGTAAGGAGGCAAAAACAAAGTGCAATAGAGAATGGAAAAAGTACAGAAGGCAGAGAACACACGAAAATAGGGAGATCAGTCGCAGAGCCAGGAACGAGTACGCACAGGTAAGGAGGGAGGCCCAGCGACAGTATGAAAATGACATAGCATCGAGAATCAAGACTGACCCGAAACTGTTGTATAGCCACATCAGGAGGAAGACAACAGTCAAAGACCAGGTGATCAGATTAAGGACAGAAGGTGGAGAACTCACAAGAAATGATCAGGAGGTATGTGAGGAGCTGAACAGGAGATTTAAGGAAGTTTTTACAGTAGAGACAGGAAGGGCTGTGGGAAGACAGCACAGAAGGGAACATCAAGAGGGAATATACCAACAAGTGTTGGATGACATACGAACAACTGAGGAGGAGGTGAAGAAGCTCTTAAGTGACCTTGACACCTCAAAGGCGATGGGACCGGACAACATCTCCCCATGGGTCCTTAGAGAAGGAGCAGAGATGCTGTGTGTGCCTCTAACCACAATCTTCAACACATCCCTTGAAACTGGGCAACTACCTGAGAAATGGAAGACAGCTAATGTAGTCCCCATATTTAAGAAAGGAAACAGAAACGAGGCACTAAACTACAGACCTGTGTCACTGACATGTATTGTGTGCAAAGTCATGGAGAAGATTATCAGGAGGAGAGTGGTCGAACACTTGGAAAGGAACAAGATTATAAATGAAAACCAGCATGGGTTCATGGAAGGCAAATCTTGTATCACAAACCTCCTGGAGTTTTATGACAAGGTAACAGAAGTAAGACACGAGAGAGAGGGTTGGGTAGATTGCGTTTTCCTAGACTGCAGGAAGGCCTTTGACACAGTTCCCCACAAGAGATTAGTGCAGAAGCTGGAGGATCAGGCACACGTAAAAGGAAGGGCACTGCAATGGATAAGGGAATACCTGACAGGGAGGCAGCAACGAGTCATGGTACGTGAAGAGGTATCACAGTGGGCGCCTGTTACGAGCGGTGTCCCACAGGGGTCAGTTCTAGGACCAGTGCTATTTTTGATATATGTGAACGACATGATGGAAGGAATAGACTCTGAAGTGTCCCTGTTCGCAGATGACGTGAAGTTGATGAGAAGAATTAAATCGGACGAGGATGAGGCAGGACTGCAAAGAGACCTGGAGAGGCTGGACATGTGGTCCAGTAACTGGCTCCTCGAATTCAATCCAGCCAAATGCAAAGTCATGAAGATTGGGGAGGGGCAAAGAAGACCGCAGACAGAATATAGGCTAGGTGGACAAAGACTACAGACCTCACTCAGGGAGAAAGACCTTGGGGTGACCATAACACCGAGCACATCACCGGAGGCACACATCAACCAAATAACCGCTGCAGCATACGGGCGCCTGGCAAACCTGAGAATAGCGTTCCGATACCTTAATAAGGAATCGTTCAAGACACTGTACACTGTGTATGTTAGACCCATACTGGAGTATGCAGCACCAGTCTGGAACCCACACCTGGTCAAGCACGTCAAGAAGTTAGAGAAAGTACAAAGGTTTGCAACAAGGCTAGTCCCAGAGCTCAAGGGAATGTCGTACGAGGAAAGGTTAAGGGAAATCGGACTGACGACACTGGAGGACAGAAGGGTCAGGGGAGACATGATAACGACATACAAGATACTGCGGGGAATAGACAAGGTGGACAGAGATAGGATGTTCCAGAGAGGGGACACAGGGACAAGGGGTCACAACTGGAAGCTGAAGACTCAGACGAGTCACAGGGACGTTAGGAAGTATTTCTTCAGTCATAGAGTTGTCAGCAAATGGAATAGCCTAGCAAGTGAAGTAGTGGAGGCAGGAACCATACATAGTTTTAAGAAGAGGTATGACAAAGCTCAGGAAGCAGAGAGAGAGAGGATCCAGTAGCGATCAGTGAAGAGGCGGGGCCAGGAGCTGAGTCTCGACCCCTGCAACCACAATTAGGTGAGTACAATTAGGTGAGTACACACGCATATATATATATATATATATATATATATATATATATATATATATATATATATATATATATATATATATATATATATATATATATATATATATATATATATACATATATATATATATATATATATATATATATATATATATATATATATATATATATATATATATATATATATATATACATATATATATATATATATATATATATATATATATATATATATATATATATATATATATATATATATATATATATATATATATATATATATATATATATATATATATATAATATGCATGCAGGGGATGAGATGAAAAGCTGTAAGCCTTGTCCCTGAAAGAAGCTGGCTGCCTTGGATCAACGTGTAGCGCAAGCTGCACGCCAAGGTATTGTCCAGTGTGGGTAGATTGGTATAGCACTGCGTACCTTGTTCCAAGCTTCGTAGGTTCGAGTCTCCTTCAGCCAGAGATCAGTGTATAAATATATATATATATATATATATATATATATATATATATATATATATATATATATATATATATATATATATATATATATATATATATATATATATATATGCGTGTGTGTGTGTGTGTGTGTGTGTGTGTGTGTGTGTGTGTGTTAAAACTTAATATAAAGTTAAAACGTTTCTGAAACCCAGTTATATTTCACATTTCTGATTTTCATATGAAACTATTTTTTTTGAAAATATTTACCATGATTCTATGTTTTCCAAATTAAGAAAGTCACTAGAGGATGAGCAATGGGATCAGGCAACCCTCCCAGTGCGACTGGGAGGTATAGGGGTGCGTAAAGCAACGCATGTTGCTTTACCTGCTTTTCTGTCTTCGTGTTTGGCTTCCAGTGCATTAGTCAAGAAGATAGTGCCCGAACGCTTGAGAGACTTGGTAGGAGCTCAAGACCCCAGGTTTACTGAAGCAGCAATTCGGTGGGACACCCTTACAGACTCCTCCAGTAGACCAGCTCCTCCCAAACAGCACAAACAGTCCCACTGGGACAAACCGATCATGGAAAAAATCGCCAACACAATGCTCTCCAATGCTTCAGGAAAGAACAAAGCTCGTCTCCTGGCAGTGAAGGCACCACACTCAGGAGATTTCCTGTTAGCTGTTCCCAATTCCTCCCTGGGCACCCGTCTCGACCCACAGGCCATTCGGATTGGTGTTGCTCTTCGCCTAGCCGCCCCCATCCTCACCGAACATAGGTGTATTTGCGGCAGGGCGACAGCTGATCAATTCGGACTCCATGGTCTCGTGTGTCACACAGCAGAAGGGAAGTATGCCAGACATGAGGAGATCAATGACATAATAAAGAGAAGCCTCGCCACAGCCCGTTGCCCAGCTCAACGGGAACCCCAAGTACAGAGGTCTGATGGAAGTCAAAAGCGTCCTGATGGAGCCACTATGCTACCCTGGAAGGATGGAAAGCAGATTGCCTGGGACTACACCTGTGCTGCCACATTGGCAGACACCTACTTGCCATACTCTGTAGTGGAAGGGGGTGGAGCTGCCAGCCACAGGGAGACCCAGAAGATCCGAAAATATGAAGACCTTCCCCCTTGCTATAACTTCATTCCAATAGGGTCGGAGACCCTTGGAGCATGGGGCAAGTGTGCTCTAAAGTTCCTCAAAGAGCTGGGTGAAAAGATCATCATAGAAACAAAGGACCACAGGGCGACCAGCTTCCTCTTTCAGAGACTCAGTGTTGCGATCCAGAGAGGAAATGCCTGCAGCATTCTGGGCACGCGGCCCACCGCAGGGGAGCTGGACGAAGTATTCGAGATGTAGCTCTGAGTTACCTATGTTGTTTTACTTTGTATCATATTTTTGTGAATGTTTTGTCAATGTATTTTGTCTTTAAATAAAATATATATACATAATATAGGGGGGTGGTAGGAGAAAATTCTCAAACAGCTTCAGGGAGAATCTTGAGTTTTCCCTGAAGCAAGTTTATTCTTTGAGGATGAGGGTGCCCATGACAGTTCTAGAGGTGGTACCTCCCTATATTTATATATATATATATATATATATTATATATATATATATATATATATATATATATATATATATATATATATATATATATATATATATATATATATATATATATATATATATATATATATATATATATATATGTCGTGCCGAATATGTAAAACTGGTCAATTAGCAAGAACTCATTTAAAATTAAGTCCTTTCTAAAAAAAATTCTTATACGTTGAAAGATACATTTTTTTTCATTAATGATAATGTCAAAAATTTTAATTTTGCACCAAAAGAATCTTAGAAAACTTACCTAACCTTATTATAACAAGAACAATTTATTTTAGCCTAACCCAATTAAATATATTTTAGATTTGTTTACAGTAATTTAGTACTAAACAAACACAGTCAAATATAATTTTTTCATTAGGTTCAGAATGATTTTCGCGAAATTATTGCATACACAGATTTTCACTTGTCTTATATGGCAAGATGATCGTTGCTATTTAAGCCAAGTTCGCAAGTTTTGCCTATTCGGCACGATATATATATATATATATATATATATATATATATATATATATATATATATATATATATATATATATATATATATATATATATATATATATATATATATATATAATAATAATAATAATAAAATTGTAAACAGATATAAGTAAACTTGGAATGCATTTGCTCTCACAGCAATTTATGAATGACGTATTAAAGAAAGAAAATGATGTTAATTCATAAATTTCAATTACTGCATTGTTTCTCAGAAAAAATATCTCAACGTTAAAGAATACTGTACATCATCTTTCCATTAATGTTTGGTTTCATGCTATTGGCTTTATAAATTCCCATTTATTCCTTTCAAAGTAAACTACACTGACCTGCAGCTGGATTAGTTGTTCTCTCCCATCACATGAACGAGGAGACAGTACAACGAAGCTCCCGACTAAGCCCTGTATTCTTTTTCCACTTCTAGCTTTGATTTTTTTTTCACTACGGAAGGCACCTCTTGCACGTGGTGTTCACTCCTTGTCTGTGTGTCGCAAATCTAGGTGGTGTTCAGTCCTTGTCTGTGTCGCACGTCTAGGTGGTGTTCACTCCTTATCTGTGTGTCACACGTCTAGGCGCTGTTCACTCCTTGTCTGTGTGTCACACATCTAGGCGGTGTTCACTCCTTGTCTGTGTGTCGCACATCTAGGCGGTGTTCACTCCTTGTCTGTGTGTCGCACATCTAGGCGGTGTTCACTCCTTGTCTGTGTGTCACACATCTAGGCGGTGTTCACTCCTTGTCTGTGTGTCGCACATCTAGGCGTTGTTCACTCCTTGTCTGTGTGTCGCACATCTAGGCGGTGTTCACTCCTTGTCTGTGTGTCACACATCTAGGCGGTGTTCACTCCTTGTCTGTGTGGCGCACATCTAGGCGGTGTTCACTCCTTGTCTGTGTGTCGCACATCTAGGCGCTGTTCACTCCTTGTCTGTGTGTCGCACATCTAGGCGGTGTTCACTCCTTGTCTGTGTATCGCACATCTAGGCGGTGTTCACTCCTTGTCTGTGTGTCGCACATCTAGGCGTTGTTCACTCCTTTTCTGTGTGTCGCACATCTAGGCGCTGTTCACTCCTTGTCTGTGTGTCGCACATCTAGGCGCTGTTCACTCCTTGTCTGTGTGTCGCACATCTAGGCGCTGTTCACTCCTTGTCTGTGTGTCGCACATCTAGGCGGTGTTCACTCCTTGTCTGTGTGTCGCACATCTAGGCGCTGTTCACTCCTTGTCTGTGTGTCGCACATCTAGGCGCTGTTCACTCCTTGTCTGTGTGTCGCACATCTAGGCGCTGTTCTTTCTCACTCGGCAACAAATTTAAAGCATCCAATTAAAACATTAAAGTTGAAGATGCGACAAACGTTACGTCCACCAATTATCACTTTGATGCTTGATACTTAAATATGCAAAGATGTGATTAGAGAGGTGATGCCTCTAACACCCTCTAATATACTCTTCATAAGTTCTAATAACTAAGATAAGATAACTAAGATAAGATAAGAATTATTCATTGTATTTCAGGTTATTAGAAGTTTATAACGATTGAAGAAGAATTACTATAATAATTATTATGTAAGTAACACATACGAGAATCTTAGTTCACATCATGACTTACTAAATTATTTTGTTATAAAATATTAAAGGTTGGATCTATATATAAATTATAATATTTTTTTTCTTATAACATAGACTTATTATGTTACAAAATATAGACTCACCTCCTTAGTTATATATAATTCTGAACGAAGGTGATTAACAAGATATTTATTAACTCAGCTTTACATGTGACTTACAAAATTGCACAGACGATATATACCCTGAGGGGTATATTTCCCTTAGCGTATATACGCTAGGGGGTTACTTCATAGATTGGGGGATTAAAGTATTCTTGTCTGATGGTGAAAAGGCTACCATGCCGCCATATGACCTTTATGTAGTCCATAGGCTTTAATCCCCATTCAAAAATAATAGCTATGAAAATTTTAACTCCGGGATGTGTCTCCTCGCGTTAGGAAAGGTAAGCTTCAAACTGTATTTGATTAAAGATTCATCTAGACGAGTAAATTTAAAAAAAAAAATTGACCACCAGTCCATCTTTACCATATACTGTATGTATGTATGTATTAATAAAAGCATACAAACCAGGTAATCCAGCCAGACTTGTTAACTCCATAGGTTCAGTTTCCTATAAATTATCGAAATGGCTAGTAGATATGTAGAGCCCATTTGTTGGAAAAATTTCTAACTTTAATATTAAAACAATATGGATTGACTTGAATGATTAAAGTATGGTTAGGTATGATGTTACTTCTTTCTTTACAAAGGTTCCAGTTGATGATTCATTAAGTTTCCTATCTGAAGAACTTGTTAATTACGACATATCATTGCCAGAGCCTACTATCATTGAGCTTATTAAACTTTGTATTTGTGATGGAGAGATTTGGTATATCAATGGGAAATTCTCTCTCATCTGTCCTTAGTTATTTGTACATGAAATATTTTGAAACAATATTGCTTAACAAAATCCTTCCTAATAGAGCTAACTGGTACATATATGTTGATGCTTTACTTCCAATGCCTAAGAATATAGATCTAAACCATTTCCTTGTTAAATTGAATGGTCCATCTCATTCCATAAATTTTGCTGTTGAGTTTCAAGAAAGTCATTGCCTTTTATAGATGTTTTATTTATTAAGGGAAATCATGATTATAAATTTAAAATTTACAGAAAACAAACAAATAACTGTTTTTACGTGCACTATTTATCTTCACATTATGATAGTTAAACTTTCTGTATTCTCATCAATGCTCTTGAGAGCTTTGCTTACTTGCATCCCAGAGTTCATAGATGAAGAAATTTTCAAGTTTTATGAAATAACTAATGATCTAAAATACCCAAAACACTTAACTGATTAATCTTTGAAAATTGCTAGAAATAATTTATACAGTTCATAAAGGACAACGAACCTTATTCAACTAAAAATATTTTGGTTCTCCCTTACCATGAAAACTTTTTTGATATACCGTCTCTGTTTAAGAATTTTAAGATCGAAGTTGTATTTAAAAATCTTGATACAGTAAAAACAACTTTTGATAAAATTACCCAAAAAATGCTGACGGGTGTTTCTACAAGATTCCTTGTAAAAAATGTGATAGTTTATTACTGTCAAACTGGGAAAAGTCTTGAACTAAAATTACAACAACATAAGTATAGTATTAAAACTGGAAGAGATTCTAATGTTTTGTTTATTCATGTGAGAGAGTTTAACCATCCAATTGCTTTACAAAAGGCTGAGAAAGTTGCATCAAGCAAGTCAATGGTCGAGAGAAAAATAATAAAATTCAAGTTTTATGAAAAGAATAGTTTCGTAATTAACATGAATATTGCTTTAGTATTATACAAATTACATTCATATTAAATTAATAAAATTTGGAATTTAAGATGCATTAGACAAGTTAAAATCTTAAAGTTTGGGTACAGTATAAACTGTATTTGACTGGACTACCTACCTACATCATCATTAAAAGGTCAGGTGTTGTAAGTTGACCGCGAGGTGTAATCTCGTCCTTATATGCCTTTCTGTTACTCTCTTATTTTAACAGATTTTTGATAATGTGAGAAATCACAGAAGCGCTTGTAATTTCAATTATTTTTTTTCACAGTGGCTATGTATGTCGATAAAATTTAAATTGTTGTCTTAGACATGACGTAAGATTAGAAACATCGAACACAGAATTTGTTTGACAACAGTTTCTCGAGGGACGTGACAAATTAATTTTAGGTGTGATTTATAGGCCCTCAAACCTTGATAGGGAGTGCAGTAAGCTGTTATGGGGCGAAATTCATAAGGCATCTAGATATGAAAATGTTGTGATACAGGGATATTTTAACTTCAGACAAATTGATTGGAACAATATGACAGGAAATCTTGAGTCTAGTGAGTTTCATGATACGGTTCAGGAGTGCTTTTTAGAACAGGTTGTGACAGAACCAACTAGAGTAAACAATCTGCTTGACTTGGTTCTTGCCAACAAAGATTCACTAATTAATAATCTTGAGGTTAAAGATGAGCTTGGGGAAAGTGATCACAAATCACTTAGTTTTAATATATTATGGAATTACCCAGATAACTGCAATCAAATCTCTGTCCCAGATTTTCGCTTGGCCGACTTCATGGGACTGAAAAACTACTACCTGGGTGGGCTAAATTGGGATGTCCTGACTATGGGTCAGGTAGGTGATCTTGGTTGCCAATATGACGTTTTTCAGAGCATAGTTCTAGCTGCCCAGACAACTTTTGTTCCGAGTAGGGAAATTAGATCTAACAAAAATGATCCCAAATGGATGAACAATAGATTAAAACATCTCAATGGTCAAAAGAGAGGCATATATAGGCGTATCAAAAGAGAGGATGGGAAGTTAAGAAATCAATATATTCAGTTAAAGAGAGAAATAAAGAAAGGAATAAGAAAAGCAAAAAGGGATTATGAGGCTAAGGTCGCAAGGGATTCAAAGACTAACCCAAAAGGGTTCTTTCAGGTATGCAGAAGTAAGAGTAGGGACAAGATTGGCCCACTTAAGAGTAACTCTGGTCAGATCACTGACAGTGATAAGGATATGTGTGAAATTCTCAATACCTACTTCCTCTCAGTTTTCACCCAGGAAAATACTAGCGATATTCTTGAAATAGATTATGTAGAACAGGATGATAAACTATGCACGATTGCGGTAAATAGTGACATGGTCCTCAGACAAATAGAGAAACTAAAACCTAACAAATCCCCAGGCCATGATGAACTGTTTGCAAGGGTGTTAAAGGAATGCAAGGAGGAACTTAGTATACCTTTGGCTAATCTTTTTAACATATCACTACAAACTGGCATAGTGCCTGATAAGTGGAAAATGGCAAATGTAATACCTATTTTCAAGGCAGGTGACAGGTCCTTGGCTTCGAACTATAGACCAATAAGCCTTACCTACATAGGAAAATTTATGGAATCAATAATTGCCATCTTGATAGGCACAGATTGATTAATGAATCTCAACACGGTTTTACAAAGGGGCGTTCCTGTCTTACGAATTTACTAACTTTTTTCACTAATGTGTTTGAGGAGGTAGATCATGGTAATGAATATGATAATGTGTATATGGACTTCAGTAAGGCTTTCGATAGAGTTCCGCACCAGAGGCTATTGAGGAAACTTAAGGCACACAGAATAGGAGAATTTTTTTCCTGGGTAGAGGCGTGGCTGACAAATAGGCAGCAGAGAGTTTGCATAAATGGGGAGAAATCAGAATGGGGCACGTCACAAGCTGTGTTCCTCATTGCTCAGTGTTGGGCCCGTTGTTGTTCACAATTTACATTAACGACATAGATGAAGGCATGAATAGCGACATAAGCAAATTTGCTGATGACACCAAAATAGACAGTCCAATTCATTCTAATGAGGACACTAGAGCACTCTAGGATTATTTGAATAGACTGATGCAATGGTCGGAGAAGTGGCAGATGCAGTTTAATATTGACAAAGGCAAAGTTCTAAATGTTGGACAGGAAAATAACCATGCCACATATACACTAAATAATGTAGATTTTAATACTACTGATTGCGAAAAGGATTTAGGAGTTCTAGTTAGCAGTAATCTAAAACCAAGACAACAGTGCATAAGTGTTCGTAATAAAGCTAACAGAATTCTTGGCTTCATATCTAGAAGTATAAATAATAGAAGTCCTCAGGTTGTTCTTCAACTCTATATATCCTTGGTTAGGCCTCATTTAGATTATGCTGCTCAGTTCTGGTCACCGTATTACAGAATGGATATAAATGCTCTGGAAAACGTACAGAGGAGGATAACAAAGATGATCCCATGTATCAGAAATCCTCCCTATGAGGATAGACTGAGGGCCCTGAATCTGCACTCTCTCGAAAGGCGTAGAATTAGGGGGATATGATCGAGGTGTATAAATAGAAAACAGGAATAAATAAAGGGGATGTAAATAACGTGCTGAAAACTTCCAGCCAATACAGGGCTCGCAGCAATGGTTTCAAGTTGGAAAAATTCAGATTCAGGAAGGATATAGGAAAGCACTGGTTTGGTAATAGAGTCGTGGATGAGTGGAACAAACTCCCGAGTACAGTTATTCAGGCTAAAACGTTGTGTAGTTTTAAAAATAGGTTAGATAAATACATGAGTGGGTGTGGGTTGGTGCGAGTTGGGCCTGACTAGCTTGTCCTGCTGGGTCTGGTGCAGTGCTCCTTCCTTGAGTGGAGGTGACCAGACTGGGTGGGTCATTGGGCAAATCCGGGGTGGGTGGGTCATTGGGCTAATTTGGGGGGAAGGGTCATGGACCTGCTCCGCATGGGTCAGTAGGCCTGTCACAGTGCTCCTTCTTTCTTATGTTCTTATGTTCTGCATATATATATTCTACCCGAGCTTTAGAATTTTGTAGAATATAAGTTGTGTATGAAAGGTTCTTTAACACCTACATCATCATGAAGGCCAGGTGTTGAAAGTTGACCGCGAGGTGTAATCTCGCATTGATATGCATTCTGCTAATCTGTCATTTTTACAGTTCCTTGATAATGTGAGAAATTGCGAAAGCACTTCAAAGTTCACTATTTTTTCTGCATATTGTGCTATTACCTATTTATTGTGATTTCGCAAAAATCATTCTGAACCTAACGAAAATATTATACATATGTATATATATATATATATATATATATATATATATATATATATATATATATATATATATATATATATATATATATATATATATATATATATATATATATATATATATATATGTCGTGCCGAATATGTAAAACTGGTCAATTAGCAAGAACTCATTTAAAATTAAGTCCTATCTAAAAATTTCTCTTATACGTTTAAAGATAATTTTTTTCATTAATGTTAATGTAAAATTTTATAATTTTGCACCAAAAGAATCTTAGAAAACTTACCTAACCTTATTATAACAAGAACAATTTATTTTAGCCTAACCCAACTAAATATATTTTAGATTTGTTTACAATAATTTATTACTAGACAAACACAATGAAATATATTTTTTTCGTTAGGTTCAGAATGATTTTGGCGAAATTATTGCATACACAAATTTTCACTTGCCCTATATGGCAAGATGAGCGTTGCTATTTAAGCCAAGATCGCAAGTTCTGCCTATTCGGCACGACATATATATATATATATATATATATATATATATATATATATATATATATATATATATATATATATATATATATATATATATATATATATATATATATATATATATATCATTGTGTTTGTTTATTATTAAATTATTGTAAACTTACCTAAAATATATTTAGTTGGATTAAGCTAAAATAAATTGAGCTTCTAATAAGGTTATGTAAGTTTTTTAAGGTTCTTTTGGTAAAAAAAAATGTTAATTTTTGCATTAACATTTATGAAAAAAATATATCCCTAGACGTATAAGAGAAAATTTTAGAAAGGACTTAATTTTAAATGAATTCCTGTTAATTCACCAATTTTACCTCTTCGACACCACACACACATACACACACACACACACACATATGTATTGTGTGTGTGCGCGCGCGCGCTCGTTTGCGCATGTGCGTGTATGTGTGTGAGTTGGTAAGTTTGTATACAATTCATAAGCCGAACAGTTTAATAATACACACTTCTGTCATCTGACGCCTCCGTAATGATTCAAACATCTGTTGTTTGATGGAGTACGCCGGGCTTGAATTATATAACTTGCACGTATATTATAGACGAAGGCTTGAGCAGTCTGTGGCTTCCTGGCCGTGAATACACAGCCTGATGCATGCAACACGCTACCACTAATATTTACCATGTACCCAATGGTAAGACAACTTATAATAAAGTCAGTGTTGGCGCCTGACTTTACTGTGAGCTTAAAAAATGTTCTTTGGTTGAAAATTCATGGGGGAGGAAATCTTATCAGAAATCCTGTTGAGCCCCTCAGTGTCAGTGTAAAGAGAGAGGGGGAGGAGAGAGAGGGAGAAAAGTATACATAAAGAAAACTGCGAGAGCAAGCTAGCGAAGGGGAGATAGCAAGAGAGAATGAACCAACCAACAGAGTGGCATTTGTAAAGCTCAAATAGCACTACGATTTCATGAAAACTGGGAGGGAGTTAATGATAAAATCGGCCGTCATATATCAGAGGTTTGGAGCCGCAATTGGCTTTACAGCTGCCTGACTCAAAGGAAAGGTCAGATGGTGTGATTGTTGGGGAAGAGAGAGACAGAGACAGAGAGAGACAGAGAGAAACAGAGAGGCAGAGACAGACAGATACACACACACACACACACACACACACACACAGGAGGGTCAGGGGAGACATGATAACGACATATAAAATACTGCGCGGAATAGACGAGGTGGACAAAGACGGGATGTTCCAGAGATGGGACACAGCCACAAGAGGTCACAATTGGAAGTTGAAGACTCAGATGAATCAAAGGGATGTTAGGAAGTATTTCTTCAGTCATAGAGTAGTCAGGCCATGGAATAGCCTAGAAAGTGATGTGGTGGAGGCAGGAACCATACATAGTTTTAAGGCGAGGTATGATAGAGCTCATGGGGCAGGGAGAGAGAGGACCTAGTAGCAATCAGCGAAGAGGCGGGGCCAGGAGCTGTGACTCGACCCCTGCAACTACAAATAGGTGAGTACAAATAGGTGAGTACACACACACACACACACTCTCTCTCTCTCTCTCTCTCTCTCTCTCTCTCTCTCTCTCTCTCTCTCTCTCTCTCTCTCTCACACACACTCTCTCACACACACACACATACACACACATAGAGATTATGAGAATAACTGCCTGTTAGGCTGATACCTGTAAAGTGTTTGACCAGCTGGTTCATATCTGAATACGATGTGTTTCTTTACAGATTCAGTGGGCAGTTCGTTCCACTGACTGCAACAGAAAAGAATATTTAGCCACATTTGTGTTGCCTCTTTTACCTTGACGTTTCGTTTCAGTGTTCCTTGTTATTAACATTTTAAAATACAATCAGTGTTTCATGTCTTGATGTATTAAATTCATTCAATATCTTGTGTTGAAACAGTGTTATATTTGGGCAATGCAGCCATCAACTTGTGTTGCGCCAACGTTGAAGTTGTGTAATCCATTGTTGGGCTCGTACAGTTCAATGTTGCATTTATATAATCCAATACTGGAATTGCGTAATCCACAAAACTTGAATAGTATAATCCAGTCGGAGTTTTGCGTTACACAGCGTAGGACAGTCACGAGTTTAAGTACTTTCAGTGGGCGTGTAGTTACCGACTAATTGCACAGTCAATAAGGAATAAATTATGAGGAGTAAAGTATACAGAGGAAGACAATTTTTTGGTTTAACATATTTTCCCACTACCAGAAGTTGAGAATTACATACACAGTGAACAAAGAGCAGAGGCCAGTAAAGTAAACCTAATTGTGAATATTCTGGAGAGAGTAAACATGATACATTCATGTATAATGTTTTCCATTATGTCAAAGAAGCACAGATATTTTTGTTCGTAGCTGGAACGACAACATTTGTTCTTATTTAATGTCTAAACAGCTCAAGCAGGAGGTCCGATAATCTGGACGTAACTCATTCTCTCACCTGAATTAGCGAGTGTCTTCTCCGGGTGTAACATCTGTTGACCTTGTCAGAATGAATAGCAGTGGTCGTGGCGATTAGTTATGTAACTGATAGGATTATTTTGTGACTTGAACGATGCTTGTTTTGCTTCGTTCACATAAGCTACCAGGCGAGGGTGGTACCCCTGGCCGGTCCTGAACTCATTCTCGCCTGGACGATTGTGGAGCACACTTCTCATCTCATCTGTCCTGTTTTGTAGTCTTCTGCGTCGTTCTTGAGGATTTTTGTCTGTGAGGCAGTGGTGCGTCTGGTCGTTCTTGGTGAATGTAAATTCACAACAATCACATTTAAGACTTATTTTTAGGGTTTTGTTTTCTAAAGGATGCATGTAACTTTTGTCATTCGGAGTTTTACTAAAGATATTAATGTTTTCATGTTATCTGTGTACACTGCCACAGCCGGGGCAATGCAATTATTTTGACTAGCACAATAATAATTCGCTGTGGCCCCTGAACTTTTTTTTTGCGCCCTCCATGATATGGTGCATGATGGCCTGTGCTGTCATCCCATGCTTGTCCACGTGTGCCATGATGCTAGCTTCTGTTTTTACAACGTTGTATTGTTGGAGCTCTGGTTGATAACAATGCTTGATATTCTTGACTCACGAAATCGTAATGACACGATTGCAAACAAACCATACTACGGGCGGGATTGAACCCGCGGTCAGAGAGTCTCAAAACTCCAGACCGTCGCGTTAGCCACTGGACCAGCTAGCCACAATAAGATTCGTCCAACTAGGTATATTTCTACACCATAGGAAGGTTAGCATAGGCACCTATGCTAACCTTCCTATGGTGTAGAAATATACCTAGTTGGACGAATCTTATTGTGGCTAGCTGGTCTAGTGGCTAACGCGACGGGCTGGAGTTTTGAGACTCTATGACCGCGGGTTCAATCCCGGCCGGGGTATGGTTCCGATCACCCATCTCCACACACCAGTCGTACGGTGGATTCTGGATTAATGGAACGTTTTAGAGGCACTGGAGAAATACATAGCTGTTCTGCCCGTAGTCTGTTGGTACACGGTCGTGACGTCAGCCATCCATAATACTACTAGTTCGGTGTCTACGTTGTGACTGACTATGCCCGTGGGTGATGCCTGGTGAGGGAAGGGGGGCTGAAATCGTATAGGTCAGCATTGTGGCCTTGCAATGGCTCGAGGTGACAGTCACATTCTCATGCCGTGACTCTGGTAACTGTCTCCTGCTTTGCATACGTAACATACCATTGACACTCCCCATTAATTATCCACACACTCGGTCACTCATCCACATGTTCACCAATTAATACCTACATACATGTTTACAGCTGCACACCTATCCACATGCACACATTCATGTACACAAACACACACACACACACATACACACATACACATTGGAGTATGCACCGCCAGACTGAAACCCACACCTAGCTAAGCACGTAAGGAAATTAGAGAAAATGCAAAGGTTTGGAACAAGACTAGTCCTGGAGCTAAGGGGCATGTCCTATTAGGAGAGGTTAAGGGAAATCGACCTGACGACACCGAAGGACAGGGGAGATAGGGCTTAAATAATTGCAATGCTCTTCTTGGCGAATACGGCAAGCGAAAATTTTTGTATGCAATAATTTCCCAAAAATTATTCTGAACCTAACGAAACAATATATATTTTATTGTACTTGTTTAGTATTAAATTATTGTAAACTTATGTAAAACATATTTAGTTAGAGTAGGCTAAATTAAATTGCCCCTGTTATAATAAGGTTAGGTAAGTTTCCTAAGGTTCTTTTGGTACGAAATCATTAATTTTTATGTTAACATAAATGAAAAAATATATCCTTAAATGTATAAGAAATAATTATAGGAAGGACTTAATTTTAAATGAATTCTTGTTAAGTGACCAGTTTTACCTATTCGGCACCACACACACACACACACTATGTATATATATATATATATATATATATATATATATATATATATATATATATATATATATATATATATATATATATATATATATATATATATATATATATATATATATATATATATATATATATATATATATATATATATATATATATATATATATATATATATATATATATATATATATATATATATATATATATATATATATATATATATTATATATATATATATATATATATATATGTATATATATATATATATATATATATATATATATATATATATATATATATATATATATATATATATATATATATATATATATATATATATATATACATATATACATATATTTGTCACTTCTGGTCTGCATTACTGAATCTTGAGAGCTCAATGACTGCTATAATGTATACTCTTTTCCTCTAACCTTTCTTCGTATGGCAGTCCTCTCAGCCTTAGGACCAACTAATTATATTTAGGTCGCTCCGCTATCCCAGAAAAGTATCTGTGCTGTCCATAACCTTAGTCTCTTGTGCCTAAGTGCATGCGACTGGAACAGTACAGACTGCGGCATACCATAAAAATACAGTTAAATATTAGTGTTGTATTTGAAAGAAATCGAAAGAGGAAATCAAAAATTTACCATTTGCATATTTATTCAATAAAAACGATAAATTAAGCCATACAAAGACAAATTCAGTATTGTAAAGTACACAAGCACATTATATCTTAGGCCGCTACGATGCTGCTGTAATAAATAATAAGTATGGAAGCGACGAAGCTAATCAGATGCGACGCTCAGAAATTTTCTCGTGAAAAGCAGTATATTTCATTTTTCCATTTTTCATGAAAACTGGAAACTCCACAAGCAAAAATCATTCTATGCTCTTCACTTTGTAAGATTAACCAGCTTTTAGGAAAGAAAGTAAGCTTTAAGTAACTTTGGTGTATATTTTTTTCTTAGGTAACGCGACACATGGGCAACAAATGTGACATTTTATTATGCCAACGTTTCGATCTCCAGAAACTTTGTCAAGCCGCTACAAACAGTGCAACAGGGTACAGGTAGGTTCGCCAGGACGGGTCCTCGTCCTGGTTTTCTCTATGCGGGTCACCTCATGGAGAAGACCCGGGCATATAGAGTATATATATAGGTACATCATGAGGTAAAAGAACATAAGCACTGCAGTAGGCCTACTGGCCCACGTGTAGTGGTAGAAGTAAAAGCAGAAGTGCCTATGTAGTGGCAGTTTATTGTGAGTGGAATTCTTGCTAATACCTCATCAATGACAAAAGCTACCTTTATTTTTTAGTTGTGTCTGAAATAGCGATTCAAGAGGATTCAAAGTATTTACGTTTACGGAAATTTGCTTTTCTGATCACTAGGAGGGCACCCCTGAATCTCAGATCGTTGGAGGAGTTTCCGTGCTTCATACTTGCGTTGTTCAAGTTGTTGCTGAATGCATTGATGTATTCACTGAGACGTGTTTGTAGGGTACGTACCGTTTCACCAACTTATACTATGTCACAGTCTCCGCAATTGATTGTGTGAACACCTGCATTAACCAGTGGGCTATTGTTTTCTGCTGTTTATTGAGGGATCTTATATCACTGATACCAGTTTCTTGGGTCCCTTTGTCTACTTCAATCTCAATAAAACTCGATTGGTTTCTAGTTAGTAGTGATACTCCATTTCCTCTTCAGTTTCCTCATTTTTTTTTCTCAGCATATGATACTTAGCTGGGGATGTTACAAGATATTATCCAATAGGCCCTATATTGTCTAAGGATGACTGTGTATTCGTTCCTTTACGTCACTGTTCTTGCTTGATTTTCCATCAACATCTGTGCACCATACTTTGGAAGTCTTTTACCTTTCTAGGTTCCGATATGTTTTGTCCTGGCTTATTGTTAATTTCTTAACGGTTATATGGGAAGGGAGTGAGTTTAGTGAATGAGTTTATGGCGGCTAAAGTATATGGGATATGGTGGATTATTTTCTGCATTGTGCGTGCATGGTTAAATCAGGGTTCTAGGTAGAGAAAGGGGGTTGGGGGTGGACCATGAAGGGGAGGATTGCACAGGATTAGGCAAGGGATGTTGCAGAGGAAGGGAATTCTAATAACATGGTTTACCCTTATTTAGTTTCCTACGTTATTCCTAGTGATTGTCTTTGAAGGTTTCCCCTCAACTCTGTGTGTGTGTGTGTGACTTTGTTGCGTATGTAACTGAGTTTCGCGTCTTTGCCTGGTGTCTGTGTTTCATGTCTGTGTTCGTGTGTGCATCTTTCTTGTGCCTGTGTTTGGAAGGTTGGACTGAGAAGCTGTGTAAACATTTCCAAGAGGCAGAAACAATTGCATTCTCGTCTTGCTCTTCTGGCATCGCGATGCTTACTGTTTATTCTCCTCAGTTTTGTTCCGAATCAATGCACAATTTTAATGATGCGCCATTATACGCTTAAGGACCCTCGTAGTCCCACAAGTGTCATTATGCATTTGCAGTAAGAGAATCGGGGATCGATCCCTTGCATCGCTCAATCGAATTCTCGAGGACCTTTACGATCAAAATTACTTGGAGATATTTTTTATTGCTTCCTCATCCGAACAAAATTCAAAAGCATCAGACTCTTTTATTTGTATCTAGCAAATCCTAATTCTCTGCATTCAGAGAGGAGAATACCACAAGTAGTTTCTCTTGAGATCCAGAGTAACTAATTTGATTTCCAGCGCCGTGCTTCCTTCTTCCCACGGGTCTGAGCAAGGACATAATCCTCATTACATTACCATTGTTCCCTGTGTAAACTGGAATGCCAACAGTGAGAGTAAACGCAAGCTGTGGCTTTATGTATTAAATTAACTGACTGGGATATATTCCGTGCTCAGTCTGAGTGATTATATGTATGGAAGCCTCAACTTGTAGTTATAGGATCAAAGCCATGATCGTGGTGTTGTTATTTGAATTTTAATATTTATTTTGACACACACACACACACACACACACACACACACACACACACACACACACACACACACACACACACACACACACACACACACACACACACACACACACACACACACACACACACACACACACACACACACACACACACACACACACACACACACACACAATACGAGAATGACATGGCAGAGAAAGCTAAATCTGACCCAAAGCTGTTGTACAACCACATCAGGAGGAATACAACAGTCAAGGACCAGGTAATCAGGCTGAGGAAGGAAGAGGGGAGGTCACAAAAAATGACCGCGAAGTATGTGAGGAGTTCAACAGGAGATTCAAAGAAGTGTTCACAGAGGAGACAGAAGGGCCTCCAGAAAGACAGAGAGGTGGGATACACCATTAAATGTTAGACATAATACATACAACCGAGGAAGAAGTGAAGAGGCCGCTCAGCGAGCTAGATACCTCAAAGACGATGGGACCGGATAACATCTCTCCATGGGTCCTGAGAGAGGGAACAGAGGCGCTATGTGTGCCACTAACAATCAACACATTTATCGAAATAGGGCGATTTCCTGAAGTATGGAAGACAGCAAATGTAGTCTCAAATTTTAAAAAAGGAGACAGACACGAAGCGTTGAACTACAGACCAGTGTCACTGACATGTATAGTATGAAAAGACATGAAGGTTACGAGGTGAATAGTGGTGGAGCACCTAGACAGGAATGAGCTTATCAACGACAACCAGAATGGTTTCAGGGACAGGAAATTCTGTGTCACAAACCTTCTGGAGTTCTATGAAAGGGTGACAGCAGTAATACAAAAGTGAGAGGGGGTGGGTAGATGGCGTTTTACTGGACTGTAAGAATTCCTTTGACAGAGTTCCACGCAAGAGATTAGTGCAAAAGCTGAAGGACCAGGCAGGTATAACAGGAAAGGCACTGCAATGGATCATGGAATACCTGTCGGGAACTCCGGTTGAACTCCAGGAGCCAGAAAATGGCTCCTGGAGTTCAACCTCACCAAGTGCAAAGTCATGAAGATTGGGGAAGGGCAAACAAGACCGCAGACGGAGTAAAATCTAGGGGAGCCAGAGAATACAAACCTCACTTAAGGAAAAGGATAGCTGGGTGAGTATAACATCGAGCACATCTCCTGAGGTGCACATCAACCAAATAACTGCTGCAGCATACGGGCCCCTAGCAAACCGAAGAATAGCATAGCGATATCTCAGTAAGGAATCGTTTAGGGCCCTGTAGACTATGTACGTTAGGCATATTTTGAAGTACGCAGCTCCAGTTTGGAACCCACACCTAGCCAAGCACGTAAGGAAATTAGTGAGAATACAAAGGTTTGCCACAAGACTAGTCCCGTAGCTAAGGGGCATGCTCTACGAGAAGTTAAGGGAAATCGACCTGACGACACTGTAGGACAGGAGGAGAGATAGGGGTAATATGATAACGACATATACAGAAAGGAATCGTCAAAGTGCACAGAGATAGGATGTTCCAAAGATGGAACACATCAACAACCAGTCATAATTGTAAGTTGAATCACAGGGATGTTGGGAAGTATTTCTTCAGTCACGGAGTAGTCTGGAAGTGGAATAGTCTGGGAAGTGATGTAGTAGATGCAGGATCCATACATAGCTTTAAGAAGAGGTATGAAGAAGCTCATGGTACAGCAAGAGTGAGCTAATAGCGACCAGTGAAGATGCGGGGCCAGGAGCTGTGACTCGACCCGTGCAATCACAACTAAGTGAGGTTAATACACACGCGCGCGCACACATACACACCTAACCGGCGTGTATGTGTATATGTATATATATATATATATATATATATATATATATATATATATATATATATATATATATATATATATATATATATATATATATATATATATATATATATATATATATATATATATATATAATAGGCAGAACTTGCGATCTTGGCTTAAATAGCAACGCTCATCTTGCCATATAGGACAAGTGAAAATTTGTGTATGCAATAATATCGCCAAAATCATTCTGAACCTAACGAAAAAAATATATTTCACTGTATTTGTTTACTATTAAATTATTGTAAACAAATCTAAAATATATTTAGTTGGGTTAGGATAAAATAAATTGTTGTTATAATAAGGTTAGGTAAGTTTTCTAAGATTCTTTTGATGCAAAATTATAATTTTTTTACATTAACATTAATGAAAAAAATATATCTTTAAACGTATAAGAGAAAACTTTAGAAAGGACTTAATTTTAATTGATTTCTTGCTAATTGACCAGTTTTACCTATTCGGCACGATATATATATATATATATATATATATATATATATATATATATATATATATATATATATATATATATATATATATATATATATATATATATATATATATATATATATATATATATATATATATATATATATATATAAAGAGGAAAATGGCAACAGCAAGCAAGAGGGAGGTGAAAGTGTATAAACTAAGGTGCAAGTTTGAGTAGTGGGGGGGGCATGAAGAGGGTTGGAGTACTTCTAAAAAGGCAGTATTAGAATGTGCGGAAGTAAGGAGTAAAAGAAAGGTGAAGAGAGTGGTGAGAGAGTGTAAAAGGAGAGCAGATGATAGAGTGGGAGAGGCACTGTCAAGAAATTTTAATGAAAATGAGAAAAAAAATTGAGTTAAAAACAGAGTAGGGGAGTTAATAGATGGGGAGATGGAGGTTTTGGGTAGATGGCGAGAATATTTTGAGGAACTTTTAAATGTCGTCGAAGAAAGGGAAGCGGTAGTTTCATGCACTGGCCAGGGAGGTATACCACCTTTTAGGAGTGAAGAAGAACAGGATGGAAGTGTGGGGGAGGTATGTGAGGCATTACGTAGAATGAAAGAGGGTAAAGCAGCTGGAACTGACGGGATCATGACATGAATGATAAAAGCAGGGGGGGATATAGTGTTGGAGTGGTTGGTACTTTTGTTTAATAGATGTTTGAAAGAGGGGAAGGTACCTAGGGATTGGCGGAGAGCATGTATAGTCCCTTTTATATAAAGGGAAGGGGGACAAAAGAGATTGTAAAAAATATAGAGGAATAAGTTTACTGAGTATACTAGAAAAAGTGTACGGTAGGATTATAATTGAGAGAATTAGAGGTAAGACAGAATGTAGGATTGCGGATGAGCAAAAAGGTTTCAGAGTGGGTAGGGGATGTGTAGATTAAGTGTTTACATTGAAGCATATATGTGAACAGTATTTAGATAAAGGTAGGGAAGTTTTGATTGCATTTATGGATTTAGAAAAGGCATATGATAGTGGATAGGGGAGCAATGTGGCAGATGTTGCAAGTATATGGAATAGGTGGTAAGTTACTAAATGCTGTAAAGAGTTTTTATGAGGATAGTGAGGCTCGGGTTAGGGTGTGTAGAAGAGAGGGAGACTACTTCCCGATAAAAGTAGGTCTTAGACAGGGATGTGTAATGTCACCATGGATGTTTAATATATTTATAGATGGGGTTGTAAAAGAAGTAAATGCTAGGCTGTTCGGGAGAGGGGTGGGATTAAATTATGGGTAATTAAATACAAAATGGGAATTAGCACAGTTGATTTTTGCTGATGACACTGTGCTTATGGGAGATGCTAAAGAAAAATTGCAAAGGTTAGTGGATGAGTTTGGGAATGTGTGTAAAGGTAGAAAGTTGAAAGTGAACATAGAAAAGAGTAAGGTGATGAGGGTATCAATTGATTTAGATAAAGAAAAATTGGATATCAAATTGGGGAGGAGGAGTATGGAAGAAGTGAATGTTTTCAGATACTTGAGAGTTGACGTGTCGGCGGATGGATTTATGAAGGATGAGGTTAATCATAGAATTGATGAGGGAAAAAAGGTGAGTGGTACGTTGAGGTATATGTGGAGACAAAAAGCGTTATCTATGGAGGCAAAGAAGGGAATGCATGAAAGTATAGTAGTACCAACACTCTTATATGGGTGTGAAGCTTGAGTTGTGAATGCCGCAGCGAGGAGGCGGTTGGAGGCAGTGGAGATGTCCTGTCTAATGGCAATGTGTGGTGTAAATATTATGCAGAAAATTCGGAGTGTGGAAATTAGGAGAAGGTGTGGAGTTAATAAAAGTATTAGTCAGAGGGCTGAAAAGGGACTGTTAAGGTGGTTTGGTTATTTATAGAGAATGGATTAAAGTAGAATGAAATGGAGAGCGTATAAATCTGTAGGGGAAGGAAGGCAGGGTAGGGGCCGTCATCGAAAAGGTTGGAAGGAAGGGGTAAGAGAGGTTTTGTGGGCGAGGGACTTGGACTTCCAGCAGGCGTGCATGAGCGTGTTCGATAGGAGTGAATGGAGACGAATGGTATTTGGGACCTGACGATCTGTTGGAGTGTGAGCAGGGTAATATTTAGTGAAGGGATTCAGGGAAACCGGCTATTTTAATAGCCGGACTTGAGTTCTGGAAATGGGAGGATGTGGAGGGATTTGTTGTGTATCTTTATACGTATATGCTTCTAAACTGTTGTGTTCTGAGCACCTCTGCAAAAACAGTGATTGTGTGAGTGAGGTGAAAGTGTTGAATAATGAAAGTATTTTCTTTTTGGGGATTTTCTTTCTTTTTGGGTCACCCTGCCTCGGTGGGAGACGGCCGACTTGTTTATATATATATATATATATATATATATATATATATATATATATATATATATATATATATACATATATATATATATATATATATATATAAATATATATATATATATATATATATATATATATATATATATATATATTATATGTCGTGCCGAATAAGTAAAACTTGCGAATTTTGCTTAAATTTCAACGCTCTTCTTGCCGAGTAAGGCAAGCGAAAATTTGTATATGTAATAATTTCGCAAAAATCATTCTGATCCTAATGACAAAAATACTTTTCATAATATTTATTATTAAAGTATTGTAAACTTCTAAAATATATTTAGCTGGATTAAATTGCGCTTGTTATAATAAGGTTAGGTGTAAGTTTTCTAAGGTTCTTTTAGTACAAAATTATTTAGTTGTAAATTAAGATAAATGAAAAAAATATATCTCTGAACGTATAACAGAAAATTTAAAAAAGGACTTAATTTTAAATGAGTTCTTGCTAACTGACCAGTTTTACTTATTCGGCACGACACACACACACACACACACACACACACACATATACACACACACACACACACACACACACACACACACACACACACACACACACACACACACACATATATATATATATACACACATATATACACATATATATATATATATATATATATATATATATATATATATATATATATATATATATATATACCAAACTGCGACAAGCCGAGATTAGATCCTGCGACACATTCTCCCGTTCAAGAGAGAAAACGATGCTGATATTACTTTATCCACTTAACCAGCGATCCTTCAAAGACCATGCACCCAGCAGAGCTAGGTGTTGTTGGTGATCCGAAGACGATCGTGGTAGTGGCAAGCTCAGTGCTAATTTTAACCACTTCCGGTTTGAATACCAACCTCTACAAGCAATTTATATAGTAATGAAACCACGAAACAAGTGTTGAAACATTTACCGAACTGCGACCAGCTTAAATTAGATCATCTGACACTATATATATATGTCGTGCCGAATATGTAAAACTGGTCAATTAGCAAGAACTCATTTAAAATTAACTCCTTTCTAAAATTTTCTCTTATACGTTTAAAGATATATTTTTTTGATTAATGTTAATGTAAAAAAATTTAATTTTGCACCAAAAGGAACTTAGAAAATTTACCTAACCTTATTATAACAAGAACAATTTATTTTAGCCTAACCCAACTAAATATATTTTAGATTGGTTTACAATAATTTAATACTAAACAAACACAGTGAAATATATTTTTTTCGTTAGGTTCAGAATGATTTTGGCGAAATTATTGCATACACAAATTTTCACTTGTCATATATGGCAAGATGAGCGTTGCTAGTTAAGCCAAGATCGCAAGTTCTGCCTATTCGGCACGACATATATATATTTATATTTTTTATTTTATTATCACACCGGCCGATTCCCACCAAGGCAGGGTGGCCCGAAAAAGAAAAACTTTCACCATCATTCACTCCATCACTGTCTTGCCAGAAGGGTGCTTTACACTACAGTTTTTAAACTGCAACATTAACACCCCTCCTTCAGAGTGCAGGCACTGTACTTCCCATCTCCAGGACTCAAGTCCGGCCTGCCGGTTTCCCTGAATCCCTTCATAAATGTTACTTTGCTCACACTCCAACAGCACGTCAAGTATTAAAAACCATTTGTCTCCATTCACTCCTATCAACACGCTCACTCATGCCTGCTGGAAGTCCAAGCCCCTCGCACACAAAACCTCCTTTACCCCCTCCCTCCAACCCTTCCTAGGCCGACCCCTACCCCGCCTTCCTTCCACTACAGACTGATACACTCTTGAAGTCATTCTGTTTTGCTCCATTCTCTCTACATGTCCGAACCACCTCAACAACCCTTCCTCAGCCCTCTGGACAACAGTTTTGGTAATCCCGCACCTCCTCCTAACTTCCAAACTACGAATTCTCTGCATTATATTCACACCACACATTGCCCTCAGACATGACATCTCCACTGCCTCCAGCCTTCTCCTCGCTGCAACATTCATCACCCACGCTTCACACCCATATAAGAGCGTTGGTAAAACTATACTCTCATACATTCCCCTCTTTGCCTCCAAGGACAAAGTTCTTTGTCTCCACAGACTCCTAAGTGCACCACTCACTCTTTTTCCCTCATCAATTCTATGATTCACCTCATCTTTCATAGACCCATCCGCTGACACGTCCACTCCCAAATATCTGAATACGTTCACCTCCTCCATACTCTCTCCCTCCAATCTGATATTCAATCTTTCATCACCTAATCTTTTTGTTATCCTCATAACCTTACTCTTTCCTGTATTCACCTTTAATTTTCTTCTTTTGCACACCCTACCAAATTCATCCACCAATCTCTGCAACTTCTCTTCAGAATCTCCCAAGAGCACAGTGTCATCAGCAAAGAGCAGCTGTGACAACTCCCACTTTGTGTGTGATTCTTTATCTTTTAACTCCACGCCTCTTGCCAAGACCCTCGCATTTACTTCTCTTACAACCCCATCTATAAATATATTAAACAACCACGGTGACATCACACATCCTTGTCTAAGGCCTACTTTTACTGGGAAAAAATTTCCCTCTTTCCTACATACTCTAACTTGAGCCTCACTATCCTCGTAAAAACTCTTCACTGCTTTCAGTAACCTACCTCCTACACCATACACTTGCAACATCTGCCACATTGCCCCCCTATCCACCCTGTCATACGCCTTTTCCAAATCCATAAATGCCACAAAGACCTCTTTAGCCTTATCTAAATACTGTTCACTTATATGTTTCACTGTAAACACCTGGTCCACACACCCCCTACCTTTCCTAAAGCCTCCTTGTTCATCTGCTATCCTATTCTCCGTCTTACTCTTAATTCTTTCAATTATAACTCTACCATACACTTTACCAGGTACACTCAACAGACTTATCCCCCTATAATTTTTGCACTCTCTTTTATCCCCTTTGCCTTTATACAAAGGAACTATGCATGCTCTCTGCCAATCCCTAGGTACCTTACCCTCTTCCATACATTTATTAAATAATTGCACCAACCCCTCCAAAACTATATCCCCACCTGCTTTAACATTTCTATCTTTATCCCATCAATCCCGGCTGCCTTACCCCCTTTCATTTTACCTACTGCCTCACGAACTTCCCCCACACTCACAACTGGCTCTTCCTCACTCCTACAAGATGTTATTCCTCCTTGCCCTATACACGAAATCACAGCTTCCCTATCTTCATCAACATTTAACAATTCCTCAAAATATTCCTTCCATCTTCCCAATACCTCTAACTCTCCATTTAATAACTCTCCTCTCCTATTTTTAACTGACAAATCCATTTGTTCTCTAGGCTTTCTTAACTTGTTAATCTCACTCCAAAACTTTTTCTTATTTTCAACAAAATTTGTTGATAACATCTCACCCACTCTCTCATTTGCTCTCTTTTTACATTGCTTCACCACTCTCTTAACTTCTCTCTTTTTCTCCATATACTCTTCCCTCCTTGCATCACTTCTACTTTGTAAAAACTTCTCATATGCTAACTTTTTCTCCCTTACTACTCTCTTTACATCATCATTCCACCAATCGCTCCTCTTCCCTCCTGCACCCACTTTCCTGTAACCACAAACTTCTGTTGAACACTCCAACACTACATTTTTAAACCTACCCCATACCTCTTCGACCCCATTGCCTATGCTCTCATTAGCCCATCTATCCTCCAATAGCTGTTTATATCTTACCCTAACTGCCTCCTCTTTTAGTTTATAAACCTTCACCTCTCTCTTCCCTGATGCTTCTATTCTCCTTGTATCCCATCTACCTTTTACTCTCAGTGTAGCTACAACTAGAAAGTGATCTGATATATCTGTGGCCCCTCTATAAACATGTACATCCTGAAGTCTACTCAACAGTCTTTTATCTACCAATACATAATCCAACAAACTACTGTCATTTCGCCCTACATCATATCGTGTATACTTATTTATCCTCTTTTTCTTAAAATATGTATTACCTATAACTAAACCCCTTTCTATACAAAGTTCAATCAAAGGGCTCCCATTATCATTTACACCTGGCACCCCAAACTTACCTACCACACCCTCTCTAAAAGTTTCTCCTACTTTAGCATTCAAGTCCCCAACCACAATTACTCTCTCACTTGGTTCAAAGGCTCCTATACATTCACTTAACATCTCCCAAAATCTCTCTCTCTCCTCTGCATTCCTCTCTTCTCCAGGTGCATACACGCTTATTATGACCCACTTCTCGCATCCAACCTTTACTTTAATCCACATAATTCTTGAATTTACACATTCATATTCTCTTTTCTCCTTCCATAACTGATCATTTAACATTACTGCTACCCCTTCCTTTGCTCTAACTCTCTCAGATACTCCAGATTTAATCCCATTTATTTCCCCCCACTGAAACTCTCCTACCCCCTTCAGCTTTGTTTCGCTTAGGGCCAGGACATCCAACTTCTTTTCATTCATAACATCAGCAATCATCTGTTTCTTGTCATCCGCACTACATCCACGCACATTTAAGCAACCCAGTTTTATAAAGTTTTTCTTCTTCTCTTTTTTAGTAATTGTATACAGGAGAAGGGGTTACTAGCCCATTGCTCCCGGCATTTTAGTCGCCTCATACGACACGCATGGCTTACGGAGGAAAGATTCTTTTCCACTTCCCCATGGACAATAGAAGAAATAAAAAAGAACAAGAGCTATTTAGAAAAAGGAGAAAAACCTAGATGTATGTATATATATATATATGCATGTGCGTGTCTGTGAAGTGTGACCAAAGTGTAAGTAGGAGTAGCAAGATATCCCTGTTATCTTAGCGTGTTTATGAGACAGAAAAAGAAACCAGCAATCCTACCATCATGCAAAACAGTTACAGGTTTTTGTTTCACAGTCATCTGGCAGGACGGTAGTACTTCCCTGGGTGGTTGCTGTCTACCAACCTACTACCTATATATATATATATATATATATTATATATATATATATTATATATATATATATTATATATATATTATATATATATATATTATATATTATAAGCTGTGATCGTACTCTGAGGGATATACACACGTGAATATGCACTGCCATTCTGTGAAGGAAAATGTAAAATTTCATTCATAAGAATTATTTCTCTATTTGTGTTACTTTACGCTAGTGTACAAATATTCAAGTTTGTCATATATGAAACTGTTCTCCTTCGCTTCTTCGAATTTTATTGACTGAGCAATTCTGCTAATTATTAAAAAATGCATTCAGATGCAGAAGAAAACACATACGCGTTTAGCTATGGATGTAGTTTTACCAAGTCATCATGAGGCTCTATACAGAGCAAAACACTGTCCAAATAAAAGCATTTGTTGTAACGTGTCTATATAGTGTTTACTTGAATGTTTTTTAAATAACGCTCAGATCAATGACAGAAGACCATTTGTCAGCAAAGACAATGAACCCAGCATCATCTTTTCTCAACATACATCAATTCGCATACCCTTCAAAACCAGGGGTATAAGAATGGATGAGCCATTAAAGCTTCTGGTGCTATGAGATAACACGGTAGGGTCACAGCTGCTGCCGCTGATACAACCAAGTCACATTTGTGGTGGTTGTAAAATCTTCCCACTGTAAACCTCGTGCTGGATGGTTACAGCGTTGAATCCGGTAGGAACATCAGCCATGGATCATGCTCCTGCGTGGAATTATATTTATTCATTGACATTCTTTCATTATGAGTTATCTTGGGACCATATATATATATATATATATATATATATATATATATATATATATATATATATATATATATATATATATATATATATATATATATATATATATATATATATATATATATATATATGTATACCTGGACCAATACCTTGGAGTCCAGCTTGCGCTAGACTTTGATCCAAGGCAGCCAGCTTTCAGGTAGAAGGCTTACAGCTTTTCATCTGATGCATGCAGGGGATAAGATGAAAAGCTGTAAGCCTTCTCCCTGAAAGCTGGCTGCCTTGGATCGATGTCTAGCGCAAGCTGGACTCCAAGGTCCAGTGTGGGTAGACTGGTAAAGCACTGCGTACCTTGTTCCATGGTTCGTAAGTTCGAGTCTCCTTCAGCCAGAGATCAGTGTTTATATATATATATATATATATATATATATATATATATATATATATATATACAATACAAGAATCAGCTTTTATAGGCAGGAGATCTATATTTATTTGTTTGTAAATTGTAAAAAACACAGAGTGAAAACTCATTGCTTGTTTTGGCTGCATGTAGATTGAATATTACGTCTGCCAGTATTTTGAAGAGAAGACACGTTATGAAACAAGCTTTCCTTTTGTGTAGGAGTTCATCAAGTAAATCATAAAAATACCTAAATACTATCAACCGTTAACCTTATTTTTCAGTATTCCTCACTTATAAATGAAAGAAATGGAAGGATGATAATATACTTTTTACTTATAAAGTAAAAATTAAAAACCCAGTGCTGACACCGGAATGCATGTGTAATAAATACACGCTTATGTTTCTCTGTTAGGTCTGCCGGAGTTTGTTACCAGCCTGAATGTACAATGCTGATGTGAATAATTCATTTCTAAATTACTCTGCCGAGGTGAAATTCCGCTGTTATGAAAAATGGCTTCGTCTCTCTCGACTTGCCATATAAAAACTGCTCGCTCGTTTGTATTTTCTCATCAATATCGTGAGTCAAGTTCCAGCGTTCACTTTTCCTTAATATTTTTTTGCATTTATGTATATTTTACATTAATTTTAATATTGGTCTCCTCTACACATCATGATAATTAATTTTAAATTATTATTAGATATCCCCCCAAAAAGGAACCTTTTGAGAGATTGCCTAATTTTTTTGTAAACTTTTTTTTTATTGCAACTTTTCGATTATATATCGCTCATGACTCGAAAACATCTCGTATAATCGGCATCAAATATTCAGCACTTGTGTACGGTAAAAAAAGATAAAATTCTTGGACCAATTGGCATGTCCATTTGTCATATGACCCAAGTAGTTGAATCCTTCCCAGCATTCTGTAATCGGATAATTTGCAAAATCCTCACTTGCACAATTTGCAGCTTTTGGAAAAGATGCTAAAATCTACGACGATGACAGATACAAAAATTCAAATGTGTAGGGGCAGATTTGACTCATTTATTTGCAAAACGGAATTAATTTCTTATTCCTGTTCAATTACGTTAAATAAAATTCAGTTTAGTTTTCCGAAAGGCTTCAGTGTTTAATATCTCATATTACTTTTAAATTTCGTTTGCGTGCAAGCAAATTTGTGATGAAGTGAAATCGTAAAAAAAAAGACTTGGGATGGATGAAATCCGTGACAGAACTGGAGAATGACTTATTCGATCGAGTTCAAATTTCCATCAATGATAAAATTTTCTGAACGCAAAAATCGCTCTGCCATTGATTGGCATAAGTTCCAATTTGTCAGTTTTATTGAAGAAATAGTGATATTTTTTATTCATTAACTAATGAATGCCTCTTCTGATTAACTTCAAAATACTGTTGACGATGCAATGTTTGCAACAAGACTAGTCCCTGAGCTACGGGGATTGTCCTAAGAAGAAAGGTTGAGGGAAATCGGCCTGACGACACTGGAGGACAGGAGGGTCAGGGGAGACATGATAGCGACATATAAAATCCTGCTCGGAATAGACAAGGTGGACAAAGACGGGATGTTTCTAAAATAAGAATGATAAACCGTAATGCTTGTCTTAATTGGTAAAATTTTGAAATTTTTACTGAAATAGTAAAATACTTGAAATCGCTAGACTCTGATAAATTACTGAAGAATGCATTTTCTGATCGATTTGAATCTTATACATTCAGTTGACTTTATTAAAGCACAGCTTGCCACACACACTGAGCTTGGTAAATTTAAATTTGCAAATTTTATTAAGCAAATTGTTTCCCATGTCGTAATTAGTGAATGCTTCATCTAATCAACTTCAAACTCTTCGTGCTGCTGTATCTTAATAAGTATTGTTGTATTAATTTTGAGTTATTTTGCAACCAATTTGCCATTTCTTTCAATTTTATCAAAGAGGGTTTTCAGAAAAATCAAAAGATTTTTTCTTACAAGATTGTCGATAATTTGGAACTGAATGTAAATCTGAAAAGTAAACTAGACAAAAAAATCCTTAAATTTATGACGTTTTTAATCTTACGGAAGAAGTTCCTATTTTTTTGTTTTTTTTTTGTTTTTACATTTCCAAAAAAGCTTTCCTTTGCTTTATCACATTTTATTACTCGAGAATAACTTATTCAAGCAGCTTTACCATCTCAATACTTGTGTTGTGCATCTTGGGTAAGATTCGCGAGATCATTTACGTGCGTGGCTGCTCTATGAACAATGTTACACCAGCCATTCCCATGTTGTTTCCGCATGATTTTAGAGAAAGGATCTTCTAATAGGTTATTTTGCCACTTTTAACTTCGAACAAAAGAGTATATTATTTTACATTGCATTATTTTTCCCATGATGTTGATGAGCGTCATGGGAAAAATAATGCAATGTTGATAAGCAGCTCTTGATCCAAAGAGTTGGACTCATCTTTCTCTTACTTGCTCCGAATTAAAATACCTTCCCTTACAGACTTTGCGCTTTCCTCCTCTTAAAATATAACAATTATGAACGGCATTAGCCTTCAGTGGCTGATTCATCGTATGAAATGGGTAGAATTTTTGAGAGGTTAGGCAGTGTAGGCACAGACTTCGTAAGATTTTGTGCAATAACTGGAAAACTTCTCTTCTCGTCAACTTTAAACTTTTAGTGCTGATGAGTTTTCCTCAGCGAGAAACAATCTGTTAATGTTAGGCTGTGTAAATTATGATGTGCCAATTTTGTTAATAGAATATGTTTCTGTGAAATTATTGCAGACTGGCTCTTCAGATCAGAAATAAGTCAAGTGTTTGCATTTGGTTATCGTTGGTTAAATCAATTTAATGCTCATTTATGTAGCTATATCATTTGTGTGAAATAATTTAAAAGAGAGAATCGTTTTAATTATATCAATTAGTGAAGAATGCTTTGTCTGTTCAACTTCAAACTTCTACCGTTGGTGGGGGTGGGTTTATAAACACAAAATTTGTCACTTACATTGAGCTGTGTAAACTTCAATTTGCAAATTTTATTAAGAAAATTGTTTCCTTGTAATTTTAAGCTGTGTAAGTGCTAATTTGTCAATTTTTTTTCCAATTTCACCCAAAAGTATTGTTTAGCAAAATAAAAAGAAAAATATTTTATCTTACAGCATTGCAGTTTTTAAATAAAATGAAAATGAGAAAAAGTAAACTGGTAAAAAATAATCATCATTTTTATGGTATCTTCAAGTTTAAAGACGTTAGACGTTCCTATTTTTCGGTTCATTCTCTGCAAAATTTTCGTTTTTTTTTTTTTCACTCTCGAACTTTCGTTTATTATTCGAGAATGCCTTATTCGATCGGCCTCAAATTTTCAGCACTTGTGTCATGTATTTGGCCAAGATGCATGGGATTATTTAGATGCATGGGTGTCATGTGCTATATGCTGGATAGGTCATTCACATTTTTGCGCGTGTTAGATGGTTATTTAATGAAATGTTTAGATGCCATTTTATTTTATTTAATATCGAAATGGTGAAGTATTAAATGCTATATTGTATTATTTTCCCTTTGTGCTGATGGAGGGGTTCTTGATCCAAAGAATCTTTTGTTTAGAATAAATCTGAATTTCTCCCAGTCCACAGGCGCTACGTGACCCCCATCGGGTTTAGTGCTTTCCTACGATTTAAATGACAGTTGTGACGGGCATCAATTTCCAATGATTGATGCATCATATCAAACGGATGGAACAGTGTTGGTCCAAATTTTGAGGGCTTCTGCGCAGTAACTGGAAAATATATTACTGATACATTGGTGATGTCTTTTCCTCAGAGGAAACAATCTCTTAAAGTTAGTGTATCATGATTTCTGTGAAATAATTTAAGAATGTCTCTTCTGATCAAAAACAAGTCACAATGTTTGATTGTATTTGGTTATCCTGTGTTATACCAACTTAATGGTATTTCAGGTGTCTATAACAACTGTGGCCTCAAGACCCTTGTTAAAAAAAATTTTTCTGTAGGGTAAACTTGAAAAAGACTTACTTAAAAGCTGGCCAGTTTTGCTTGGAGAAAATTTTAGAATGATTGTACGTTCCAATTTGCTTTTTTTTTTTTTAATAAACTGGAAAAATGGGAAGACTGCTTTTCAAGATGTAATTTATGAGTGCCGTACGTGATTAGCTTCAAGCCTTCCATGTTTTATATAAGCATGGAAGGCTCCAAGCTAATCAGATACTAATCAGCTTGAAGCTAAACACATGCTAATCATAAGCTAATCAGCTCAGATGTTACATGATAATGCAACATCCGAGCGGCTTCAGTCTTCAGGTGCTTGTGGGTTTTAGGATGTTAGTCTCTTTGGGTCTTCTGAAAAGTTTTAGTTATACTTGGTTTGTATATGCCATATTGTACCATTTTTATTGAGAAAAATGGATATTAATTTCCATCTGATGACTTGTGAATGCCTCTTCCGATTCTCTTCATATCTTCACCGCTAATATTTAACTGCATTATCAACTTATGCTGCACTCTACACTGTTTTAGTCGCGTGCATTAAGGCACTGGAAACTGAGTTATGAAATACTGGGATGCCTTTATCGGATCACACAATAACTGAAACACATCTAGTTATTATTATTATTATTTCAGCAACAGTTTTACATCCTAGTCTTACATTGATTACACCTCAGAGAGCTGGTTAGTGTGTGTGTGCACGCGCTAGTTCACTCGTTATCAGATGTCAATGGCACTTATCGAAAGATGCTTAGCCCGTGTGTGTGTGTGTGTGTGTGTGTGAGAGAGAGAGAGAGAGAGAGAGAGAGAGAGAGAGAGAGAGAGAGAGAGAGAGAGAGAGAGAGAGAGAGAGTGAGAGAGAGAGAGAGTGAGAATTCAGTCTTGGACAGTCTCACTAGATATTTCATGAAGGGTATCCACACTTGACACGATTTTATATTTGTTCTTTTTTCGCAACATCGGCAATTTCCCACCATGGCTGGGTGACCCAAAAAAAGGAGGCACATTCACTCGTCATTCATTCATTAGCTATCTTGTGACAACTGTGAGGTGGTGACAGTTCAGATGATCCTCTAAACAGCAACATCTCTAACCCTTCTTCAGGGCAGATTTTCTGAAAATTTTCTTAATTTTTTTCTCTCATGAACATATAGGATGACATATATTACAGACTTTTACTTACTTTCAGTATATACATACCTTTACTTTTCAATGTGTTTCTTAGTACAACCAAATCCTGTAATACTTTCCGACCAAGGAGACATGGTCGAGATCGTGATTGTGAAAATAATGATCTTAACCATTAACAGGAAACAGTTTCTCTCATTTGATCCATCATTTCGCCCTTCTTGTAACCGCTTTTTTTTTTTTTTTAGTTCGGCCTTCGGAGTATTTTTTTTACATTGTAAAAATCTCTCATATTCTTTCACTCTTAGCACACTCATTACGTCGTCATACCATCAATCATTCTTATATGCACCCGCCCTCACCCTTCTATACTAGTAAACACAAATTTCTTCTGTAAACTCTAACACTACATTCTCTGACCATTTCCTCATTACCTGTACTATGTCTAATCTACCTTTCTTTCACTTCTCTTTTACCTACTGACGCCATGCTCGCTGTCCTCCATCTACCATTTGCTCTTATAGCTACCATTGTGTAATGAATAATTTGACATGCCACTCATCCCAGGAGTCTATCCATCACCACCGTATCAGATTCATAGTCTAATCAACTTCTGTCACTGTGTATTTCCTCATATTTGGTATGCCTATTAATTAATCAACTTTTTCTTGCAGTATTCTTAAACAACATTCTAAGAATATTTCAACCTAGGACCCACCATTATAATTTCTACCTTGGAGTTCTAAACATTACTGGCGTGCCTTGTGCGACAGTCCCTTCCATCTTAGTATTTATATCACCTACAGCATCTATTTTCCAACAAATTTTTCTCTCCCTCTCTCTCTTTCTCCGTCTCTCTTTCTCCCTCTCTCTTTCTCCCTCTCTCCCTCCCTCTCTCTCCCTCCCTCTCACTTTCTCCCTCTCACTTTCTCGCTCTCCACTCCTTTCACCTTCAGTTAAACACTTATAATCCATTTCTCACATTCCACTTTTACTCTAATCCAACTAATACTTTAAAATATTCACTTATTCCTTCTCTTTTCTATCCACAATATATCGTTTAACAATACTGCTAGTTACTCGCTAATTCTAGTTTTCTCATATACACCAGATTCCAGATTTAATCCCATTTCCTTCTCCCACCCCACTTAATTTCGTTTTGCTTAGTACTGAGGCATCGAGTTTCTTTACAAACCATTATCAAAAAATTATTTCTTATCAAGCTTATTACATCCTCGTACATTTAAATAACCAAAGTTTACTCTTTCCTTACTTGTCCTTTTATTAAATAATACAGAAAAAGGGGATTAGTAGCCTTTTGCTTCCAGCGTTTGACATGTATTGGCTACAGAGGAAGCAGTCTAACCCACTTTCCCACAAAATTGAAAGGAAACCCAACATTAATAAGAACTACCTGGTGGTTAACGCTCTCACTTCACACGGTGAGGGCCTGGGTTCGATTCCCAGCCAGAGTAGAAACATTGGACGTGTTTCTTTCCACCTGTTGTCTATGTTCCCCATCAGTAAAATGGGTACCTGGGTGTTAGTCGACTGGTGTGGGTCGCATCCTGGGACACTGACCTAAGGAGGCCTGGTCACAGACCTGGCCGCGGGGGCGTTGACCCCCGGAACTCTCTCCAGATAAACTCTCCAGATAAAGAGTGTGAACGCACACAAAAGCATATTCAGTCTCATAAAAATAAAAAAGCACAATATCGAAACTGGAATAATACACAAATATCCCGCACGTAGGAGAATGAAACTTATGAAGACGTTACAGTCCAACTCGGAAAATTAACTAGACACATCCTCATGTGTTGCGATAAGATCACAGGTAACAGGTGACATCCTATTATGCAAAATAATCACAGAGAAAAATAGTGAAGATCCAAGCAAATTCGTGATTTCTCACATTCTTGATAAAGAACTTGGAATTTCCACATTTTTCATTCTGACCTTTTTCATTCTGGTTATCTATCTGTCTGCCTACCTATATATATATATATATATATATATATGTATATATATATATATATATATATATATATATATATATATATATATATATATATATATATATATATATGCAAAACAACCACTCTGAAAGAATAGAGAAATTCCAAGCGCTTTCGTGACTACTCACATTATCAAGGAACTATCATAGTTCCTTGATAATGTGAGTAGTCACGAAAGCACTTGGAATTTCTCTATTCTTTCAGAGTGGTTGTTTTGCATATTCTGAAATCACCTGTTTACTGTGATCTTATTGAATATATATATATATATATATATATATATATATATATATATATATATATATATATATATATATATATATATATATATATATATATATATATATATATATATTTATATGTCGTGCCGAGGCTTAAATAGCAACGCTCATCTTGCCATATAGGACAAGTGAAAATTTGTGTATGCAATAATTTCGTCAAAGTCATTCTGAACCTAACGAAAAAAATATATTTCACTGGGTTTGCTTAGTATTAAATTATTGTAAACAAATCTAAAATATATTTAGTTGGGTTAGGCTAAAATAAATTGTTCTTTTTATAATAAGGTTAGGTAAGTTTTCAAAGATTCTTTCGGTGCAAAATTAAAAAAAATTACATTAACATTAATGAAAAAAATATATCTTTAAACTTATAAGAGCAAATTTCAGAAAGGACTTAATTTTAAATGAGTTCTTGCTAATTGACCAGTTTTACATATTCGGCACGATATATATGTATATATATATATATATATATATATATATATATATATATATATATATATATATATATATATATATATATATATATATATATATATATATATATACATATATATATATATATATATATATATATATATATATATATATATATATATATATATATATATATATATATATATATATATATATATATATATATAATTATATATATATATATAATATATATATAATTATATATATTATATATATATATATATATATATATATATAGTTATATAGGGAAGTACCACCTCTATGGCTGGAATGGGGACCCTCATCCTCAGAGAAGACAATAAACGTACCTCAGGGAAAACTCAAGGTTCTCCCCGTAGCTGTTTGAATATTTTCTTCTCCTACCACCCCCTATATTTATATTCTATGTGAACATTTATTAATAAACAAAATACATTTACAGAAAAAAAACATAAACATGAATACAATGGCACAATGTATCAAAGATGATGAATTTCCTCCAGCTCCTCCGAGGCTGGACGTGAGCCAAGTATGCAGCAAGCATTTCCCCTCTGGATGGCGACGCTGAGGCGCTGGAACATGAAAGTGGCTGCCCTTGGGTCCCTGGTGGTGTCGATGAGTCTGGAACCCAATTCTTTAAGGAAACGTGTGGCATTTTTTCCCCATGATCCCAAGGTCTCTGATCCCACTGGGACAAATTGATACTGTTGGCTAATGTCCCTGTACTTGCTGATCTTGTACTCCTCCCTGTGGTCAGCAGCTCCTCCCTGTCGCCCCACACTGTGCTGGATATAGGTGTCAGCCAGTGTGGACACACAGGTATAGTCCCATGCTAAGAGCTTGCCATTCTTCCAAGGATAGATGGTGATCCCGTCGGGGCGGTTTGCTGGGTTGTGGGTATTGTTTGCTGCAAGTGATCGTGGCTCCCTCTCGGCAGGGCATCCAGCTGTAGCAAGGGTTCTCTTAATGAAGTCGTTGACCTCATTGTGTCTTGCATGCCAGCCCTTGGTTTTGGAACAGTTAAGACCATGTAGACCGTATTGGTCTGCTTGCACTTCGCCGCAAATACACATATATTCTGTGTGAATTGGGGCAGCAAGGCGCAGAGCCACTGCAATACGGAGGGTCTTAGGGTCGAGTCGCGTTCCCATTGCCGATATGGGAACTGTTTGGAGGAAGTCCCCGGAGTGAGGTGCACTCACAGCCTGGAGACGGGCAATCTCCCTATCTGATGTTGCAGCCCTGAGCATGTTGGCAAGCACCTTTTCAGCAATTGGGCTATCCCAGCTTGACTGTTTGTGAGCCAGTGCTGCACTAGGGTTTGGTGCTGGAGCAGCAAGAGTCTCCCATTCGGTGATGGCACTAACATAGCTAGGGTCTTCTATTCCTGCTGAGTCACTGAGGGTGTCAGGAAGAATTTGTCTTATCAACTCGTTTGATGCAATGGAAGAGGATAGGAAAGCTGGTAGAGCAATCTGGGAGGATCTGCGTACTCCTAGCCCTCCAAGCCTGACCGGAAGTGAGGCTTGCAACCACTGTCCATCGTCAAGGGAAAGATTCAATACACTCTCTAGCATGCCCTTCAGGAGAGAGTCATATTCCTTGAGTTTTGGACTGGTGAAGGCTGGGGAGCATCTCAGAAAATAGGTAAGTTTTGGGGTTGACAGGCACCTGGTGAGTAGGTAGAAGGCATCGTGTGTGTCAATGTCTTTCATCCGGAGGTCTGAGACTTTTTTTCCTAGGATCAGATCGATGGCATTGGACCCAAGAGGAGCACCGAGGAGAGTGCTATTGGCTGGATCAATGGCTCGTGCTCCTGGTAAAACGGTACTAATATTCTGGATCAACTATTGATTGGTAGAAACTATTTCACATTTGGTGGGGTTTAAAGAAAGTCCCAGGCTTTCTCCCATGTCTTTAATTTTACTGATGTCCTCCAGGAGAGATTCTGTTGTGCCAGCTAGGGTACCGTCGTCCAGGAACCAGATATTGAGCTCGCTGGAGAGTGCCTCCGTGACTTCCTTGATGACCAAACAAAATAGAAAGGGGGCGAGAGGGTCCCCCTGTTGCACGCCCTCACACGAGTCAATTTCATGGTCCCCAAACAATAGTTTGGAAGTCACACTATAACACGATTCTATGAAGGGATAAAGGGAAGGGAAGTTTCTATAAACTGCTTGGAGAGCAGCATCCCTTCTGACTGAGTTGAAAGCATTGGCAAAGTCCAATTTGACCAAGGCTTTTTCATAGGACATGTTTTTGATATATACTCGTGCTGCGTGGGCAGCTGCTTCACAGCCCTGTTGAACGCCGAAACCGAGCTGAGTTGGTTTCAGCATTGCAGCCGCCTCTTGACTCACCCTTCTTACTGCAGCCTTGGCGACTAGGCGCCGAAGGGTGTTACCCACTGCAATGGGCCTGATTCCGCCATCCTTTTTCCGGAGGGCACACAATGAGGCACCAAAGAAAAAGGGTCTGATGGCCTCTGGGACACCGCCAGCCAGGCACAGGTTGGAAAATTTGGTGAGTTCAGACAGCAGCCTCTCTGAAACCTCACCAAGTGCTGGATTGAGTATTTGTTTTAAGTGTTGAGGCCTTAAACCGGTGAAACCTCCTGCTGAACCCTGTGGAAATGACATAGCAGCTTTATACACATCATATATATATATATATATATATATATATATATATATATATATATATATATATATATATATATATATATATATATATATGATAATGTCGTACCGAATAAGTAAAACTTGCGATTTTGACTTAAATATCAATGCTCTTCTTTGCTGAATAAGGTAAGCGAAAATTTGTGTATGCAATAATTTCGCAAAAATCATTCTAAACCTAACGAAAAAAATACATTATATTGTGTTTGTTTATCATTAAATTATTGTAAACTTATCTAAAATATATTTAGTTGGATTAGGCTAAATTAAACTGCGTTTCTTATAGTAAGGTTCTTTAGGAACAAAATTATTATACATATATATATATATATATATATGTATATATATATATATATATATATATATATATATATATATATATATATATATTATATACATATATATATAAATATATATATATATATGTATGTATATACATGTATATATATATATATATATATATATATATATATATATATATATATATATATATATATATATATATATATATATATATATATATATATGTATATATATATATGTATATATATATATATATATATATATATATATATATATATATATATATATACATATATATATATATATATATATATATATATATATATATATATATATATATATATGTATAATAATTTTGTTCCTAAAGAACCTTACTATAAGAAACGCAGTTTAATTTAGCCTAATCCAACTAAATATATTTTAGATAAGTTTACTATATATATATATATATATATATATATATATATATATATATATATATATATATATATATATATATATATATATATATATACATATATATATATATATATATATATATATATACATATATATATATATATATATATATATATATATATATATATATATATATATATATATATATATATATATATATATATATATATATATATGTATGTATATATATGCAAAACAACCACTCTGAAAGAATAGAGAAATTCCAAGCGCATTCGTGACTACTCACATTATCAAGGAACTATGATAGTTGATAGTTCCTTGATAATGTGAGTAGTCACGAAAGCGCTTGGAATTTCTCTATTCTTTCAGAGTTTTTGTTTTGCATATTCTGAAATCACCTGTTTACTGTGATCTTATTGCATATGTATTTATATATATATATATATATATATATATATATATATATATATATATATATATATATATATATATATATATATATATATACATATATATATATATATATATATATATATATATATATACATATATATATATATATATATATATATATATATATATATATATATATATATATATATATGTCGTGCCGAATAGGCAGAACTTGCTATCTTGGCTTAAATAGCAACGATCATCTTGCCATATAGGACAAGTGAAAATTTGTGTATGCAATAATTTCGCCAAAATCATTCTAAACCTAACGAAAAAAATATATTTCACTGTGTTTGTTTAGTATTAAATTACTGTCAACAATGCTAAAATATATTTAGTTTGGTTAGGCTAAAATAAATTGTTCATGCTGTAATAAGGTTAGGTAAGTTTTCTAAGATTCTTTTGGTGCAAAATGTAAATTTTTTTACATTAACATTAATGAAAAATATATATCTTTGAACGTATAAAAGAAAATTTCAGAAAGGACTTAATTTTAAATGAGTTCTTGCTAATTGACCAGTTTTACATATTCGGCAAGACATATATATATATATATATATATATATATATATATATATATATATATATATATATATATATATATATATATATATATATACATATGCAATAAGATCACAGTAAACAGGTGATTTCAAAATATGCAAAACAACCACTCTGAAAGAATAGAGAAATTCCAAGCGCTTTCGTGACTACTCACATTATCAAGGAACTATGAAAGTGAAGCATCCAAGGAAGCTATATAAGGGGTCGGCCAGCACCTCACTATCAGATCCCACAACGGTTAAACACGTGACGCGCGGCGAGCCAACTTGGATAGGTCCTTTGCAAAACTCACCCCCAAGCTATTTATTTGTCCAGTGTATTATTAAATTCTTCCCAAATTCTATTATATTATAAATGGATCTAATTTATATAAACCAAAGGAAATATTCATATTATTGTCAAAACTGCTTTTTATGAAACAAGATTCAATTATGTTCCTGTCGACCATGGACTTGCTTGATACTACTTTCTCAACTTTTTGAAAATCAATTGGATGGTTAAAATCTCTTACATGAATAAATAGAGCATTGGAATCTTGTCCAGTTCTAATGCTATATTTATGTTGTTTTAATCTTAGTTCGAGATTTTTACCAGTTTGACCGTAATAAACTTTATCGCAAATTTTACAAGGAATCTTATAGACACATCCATCAGCATTTTGGGGGGAATTCTTAATCAAAAGTTTTTTTTACTGTATCAAGATTTTTGAATACAACTTTAATATGACTTAAATGATTTTAACATGGTTAGTTTTGATGTTACTTCCTTGTTTACGAAAGTTCCTGTTGATGATTTATTAAGTTTCTTATATGAAAAACTCGTTAACTATGATTTACCATTGCCAGTTCCTACTATCATTAAACTTATTAAACTTTGCATTGTTGATGCAAAATTTGTATTTAATGATAAGTTTTACACTCAGAAGTTTGGTATGGCAATGGGAAATCCTCTTTCACCTGTTCTTAGTAACCTATACATGGAATTTTTTGAAACAAGGTTGCTTAACACAATCCTCCCTAAAAGAGCTAAATGGTTCAGATATGATGATGATATTTTGTGTCTTATGCCCAAACATGTAGATATACACCATTTTCTTGGAAAATTAAATAGCTTAGCCCATTCTATAAACTTTACTGTTGAGTTTGAAGAAAATAACTCATTGCCTTTTCTAGATGTTTTAATTATTAAGGGTAATAATGAATTCAAATTTAAAATTTACAGAAAACCTACAAATAACTGTTCCTATGTCCACTATTATTCCTCGCATCAAGATAGAGTCAAACTGTCTGTTTTCTCATCAATGTTTTTGAGAGCTTTACGAATTTGTAGTCCTGAGTTCATAGATGAGGAAATATCCAAAATTTATGAAATAGGTAATGATTTAAAATACCCAAGAAATGTAATTGATAAATCTTTTTAAGTTGCTTGGAACACTTTTTATAATCCAGAAAAGGGCAACCAGCCTTATTCAACTAAAAATATGTTGGTTCTCCCTTACCATGAAAACTTGGTTGATATGCCTTCTCTTCTTAAGACTTTTAATATTAAAGTTGTATTCAAAAATCTTGATACAGTAAAAAAAACTTTTGATTAAGAATTCCCCCCAAAATGCTGATGGATGTGTCTATAAGATTCCTTGTAAAATTTGCGATAAAGTTTATTACGGTCAAACTGGTAAAAATCTCGAACTAAGATTAAAACAACATAAATATAGCATTAGAACTGGACAAGATTCCAATGCTCTATTTATTCATGTAAGAGATTTTAACCATCCAATTGATTTTCAAAAAGTTGAGAAAGTAGTATCAAGCAAGTTCGTGGTCGACAGGAATATAATTGAATCTTGTTTCATAAAAAGCAGTTTTGACAATAATATGAATATTTCCTTTGGTTTATATAAATTAGATCCATTTATAATTAATAGAATTTGGGAAGAATTTAATAATACACTGGACAAATAAATAGCTTGGGGGTGAGTTTTGCAAAGGACCTATCCAAGTTGGCTCGCCGCGCATCACGTGTTTAACCGTTGTGGGATCTGATAGTGAGGTGCTGGCCGACCCCTTATATAGCTTCCTTGGATGCTTCACTTTCATAGTTCCTTGATAATGTGAGTAGTCACGAAAGCGCTTGGAATTTCTCTATTCTTTCAGAGTGGTTGTTTTGCATATATATACATACATACATATACATATATATATATATATATATATATATATATATATATATATATATATATATATATATATATATATATATATATATATATATATATATATATATAAAGATGCAATGTTTGCCTGTCATATTTCATTATTGTTACACAGAAAATAGAAACAGCAATTCCACCAGAGTGTATATCATTCTACATTCTACGTTTCACTCTCTTAAGATACGATTGTAATACTTTGCCGGGTGGTTACTGTCTACCAGAATATTGCCTATACGTTATATGCTCTGAAAAACAATAATCCTCGCGTTCCGAAATGATAAAAATTCAACGGTATTCAGCTGACACGACTGACACTTAATATTTATTTCCGTCAACAAATAGCCAATATCCTGGGTGATAAAAGTTGGTCATTTGATGAACCCAGAGCCAGGGTTCTAGAATACAGTTATGATCACATAGCATGGGTTCTAGGATCAACATATGATGATCACTGAGCCTGGGTACTATAATACGGTTATGATGATCACTGAGCCTGGGTGCTATAATACGGTTATGATGATCACTGAGCCTGGGTGCTATAATACGGTTATGATGATCACTGAGCCTGTGTGCTATAATACGGTTATGATGATCACTGAGCCTGGGTGCTATAATACGGTTATGATGATCACTGAGCCTGGGTGCTATAATACGGTTATGATGATCACAGAGCCTGGGTGCTATAATACGGTTATGATGATCACAGAGCCTGTGTGCTATAATACGGTTATGATGATCACTGAGCCTGGGTGCTATAATACGGTTATGATGATCACAGAGCCTGGGTGCTATAATACGGTTATGATGATCACAGAGCCTGGGTGCTATAATACGGTTATGATGATCACAGAGCCTGGGTGCTATAATACGGTTATGATGATCACAGAGCCTGGGTGCTATAATACGGTTATGAAGATCACAGAGCCTGGGTGACAGAAGATAGTCATAAAGAACACAAAGGCGGTGAGAGAAACCATATCCTGTGTGATGTAGGTTATAGACACATTCTACGCCCGCTGTACTGGGAACCAGCAGATCAGGTTGCCAGAACCTCCAGAACCATTGTTCAAATACCTGTGAGTTACAACATTCCCACATCCTTAGCCCATACATGATCTCAGAACTTGCTTCTCCGAGCCTTCCACTTGACAGCCGCCAGGAGATAAACGCTTCACTTCTGGCGTACCGCACTTAACTTCGCCGCTACCACCACACACACACACACACACACACACACACACACACACACACACACACGCACGCACACACACACACACACACACACACACACACACACACACACACACACATACACACACACACACACTCTCGCTCTCTCTCTCTCTCTCTCTCTCTCTCTCTCTCTGGCCACTAGTGCATCCTCTCATTACATCTCATGTACATTAAGCGATCAAGGTCCCACAACCAAAGAGTTTTCATTAAAGGCGTTCAAAGTGTATGTATTCGTGCCCATTTCCATCTAAACTCTGTTCAGTAAACTTACCAGAGAGTCTCAAAACTCCAGACCGTCGCGTTAGCCACTGGACCAGCTAGCCACAATAAGATTCGTCCAACTAGGTATATTTCTACACCACAGGAAGGTTAGCATAGGCACCACTGTGACCACAAATGCAAGTTTTTACAGACGAATCTCCAGCTAGCGTGGCCGTGACGAACTCTAGCTCAAGTCCCTTCACTGCCGTCAACATGACTCACGAAATCGTAATGACACGATTGCAAACAAACCATACCACGGGCGGGATTTGAACCCGCGGTCAGAGAGTTTCAAAACTCCAGACCGTCGCGTTAGCCACTGGACCAGCTAGCCAGCTAGTTCAGTAAACTTACTTTTTGGTTCGTTTGGTTAACGTGGGTTCACTTGTACCACTGACCAGTGTATATTAAAATTCCGTATGTAGACACCCTTCATACATAAAGATTGACTTCTAAGTCCCGCGATTATTAAATCTGTATCTATCTTCCACCGTCTTTAGCTTAGGACAATACGAATGACTTTCACTCTGGGGCCAGTGTAAATCTGCTTCATACTTTATTACGAAATAAATCAAAAGCTCATTGCTTTCTGACTATTTTTTGACCATCGCATAACCATCTCATGACCATCTCATAACTATTCTGAATCATTAAAAAAAAAAAATACCACAGGCGGGGTTAGAACCCGCGATCAAACACACTGATCGCGGGCTCTAACCCCGCCCGTGGTATGGGTTGTTTGCAATCGTGTCATTACGATTTCGTGTCTGAATCATTGACTTTATCATGTCTAATGCCTGTAGATTACACAAGGATAAATAAGGTTGTATATCACCTGTTCGCAATTAGTCTAGGATAATGTAATTCCAGAAACAAGGATTTTAGTTAGCCCACCATAAACACACACAATGAGAGCTTCATACAAAACTGTTTAGTATAAGACACTATAAGATGTAGGTGTTACATTACTTTGTTGATCATGATACTCTTAAAGAATCTTATGCACACTGAAAGTGTAACAGAAATATATTTTCGGTTTCCTGAAAGAGCTAAATTGCCAATGGACTTACATTCTGATTTTATATATAAAAAGAAAGTCTGCTAGTATTAAGTAGTCTGGCAAAGCGAATAAATTATTCCTCGCGGACAGGAGCAATAAAACAAACATGCAGGTTTTGTTTTTTTGTATGTTTTTGCAGTTCTGGTACATCCACTCGCGACATGTTTAATCCGAACAACGAAGTGCTGAGGAAAACGATGAATTATTTCAAAGACAAAACGAAACATACAGTGGAAGTTTTAAAATTTGCTTTATCTAAACACTAAATAAATTATGTACCAGATAGTATGTATAAAACAAAACAGGGCATTATGAAAACTGCTGTATAAAACAAACTGTTCCGGGGCAAATGAGATTAGAAAAAACACCGAGCTTCCGGATGTTCCTTAATAAACCAGTAATCGTGCCGAAACAGTCTCAATCAACTTAACATAAACAAAAGAACAACACTTAACGGATTCGGTATCTCTAGATAACACAACAGGAAATAGAGAAAGAATTGAGGAATGGTTAAAGCAGATAAAAGAAATTAAAAGTCAGCTAAAGCCAAGAGATATCAAGAGAAGAGAGATGGAAAGTGAGAGAGAGAGAAAAGACTCATTTACAGCCATTTGGACAAAGATTGCCTCAGTCTTGTAAACGTATAGGAAGAGACTGGTTCAATGTCTTAAATATTTACATTAAAATAGACAGATCCAGAGTTATGTAGACGATAAAAAACACGATCCATAGCCGAACAGGCAGAAAGAGACTGATTTACAGCCATAGAGACAGAATAATACAAGTTCACAATTATCCAGACAAAAGGAGACGGATTTAAATCAATATAGACAGAGGAGGAGGAGTCAGATTTACAGTTACACGAGATATATTTTGAAATATTGGACTTAAAAATGGCTATTAGTAAGTGAACGATGCTGATAAAGTGATAGTAAGAAGGAAGACGACATGTTAGTGATAAAAATAAATATATTAAACAAAAGGGTAAAGTAAATAACCCAGTTTAAAGAAAAAAATAATCTTTGGAAACAGACATTGTAGTAAAAGGATAGAAATATAAATGAGGCAGTACGACGGCACGAGAGACATGCCAAAAACAACGTTAGCAAGAAATATGGTAAGAAGCAAACAAATATTCAATTATTAATACTAGTATAATCATGGGTAAGAGTGAAACCCGTAAGGATCATACGAAAGAGTAGACTTGCAGACATGATGATTATCCTTGGCGAGTAATGAATACGATAATGAGAAGGAAAGTGGTGGAGCATCTGCGGAGAAGGAGTTTAATAATTGACAATCAGCATTCCTATCTCACAGACCTGTTGAAGTTCAACAAGAGCGTCACAAATATATAACAAGAGAGAAACGTGCGGGTGGACTGCATCTTCCTAGATTGTTAAGGAGGCACTTGACACTAAATCACACACGAGCCAGAGCCATAAACTTAAAAACAAGATAAATATAAAAACTTGAAACCTTTTTCTTTTTTTGCATATTTCAAAATTTCAGAGCAGTTTGAGGCTTTTCCTGAAATGCATGAGATTCTAAGAACAGAAAACCACTACACAGGATACAAAAAAAAAAAAAACTTAGCTCACTATAGAGGCCATTTGGTTCCGCGTTAGCTAGTACAAGTGCGTCTAAGTGTGTTCACTTTCTTACTGGTATAAGAAGGCGAACTCGCAACAAAAATATAACTGGATCTCGTTAAAGCCAATTTACAAGGTACAACGACCAGGTGTTCCTTCTGGTTCGCGTATATTTGTTTATGTCCAGCGGGCCTGACATACTGCAGCTGATACGCACACGGAAAAAATAGGACAAAAATACAAGTGGGACATTCAAAGCCGGGGAGAGTCATCAAGCAAGCTGTCACCCGGTGACACAGTGCCACTCACTGAGGGCCAGGTGCAGCAGCAACCTAAGTGGCCTGACTGCCAGAGAGTGGTGGTGGTGACGATAACACCAGCACCCACTATCCACCTTCCTGAATGCTAAGTACCACATGCTTCCTCCTCCTCATGGAGGGTGAAGTATGTGCAATCACTTGGGTTCCATTCACCTAAGTTCCAGGCACTTACGCTGATGATACCTGAGATATAATAACCTAATTTTAAGGCATAAACATTATTCTTTCCAGGAGTTCAGTAACTCCATCTCGTAATGTACAGATTTACTACAAGTTCATACAAGAAAGTGAATACACGCCTCTTCGTCAGAGTAAGATTAAATGTTTCACTCCTTATGTTTGACCAAAGGAAAGGTGCAGTGTGGCAACCAGTAAATTTGCAGATTAACGCGGCTTCACCAACGATTGCCTGGCTAACAGAATGACTGGTAACTGACTCATCTACAACCAGCCAAACATTACTGAGAGACAAAATGTCCACAGAGGCAATGCAATGATTCGTACTAGTGTTGCGAATATTATTTACTGGGATTTTAACTCATAAATTGGGTGTAAAATTCTGAAAATTGGGATATAACAGTATTGTAACAGAATAATAATGGTTACGGGATTTTGAAACACTTATATCTGGATAAATTTCGAAGATTATTTATTTGCTTACTATCACTTACACTGGTCTACAAATTTTTAACAGAATAGTGATATAGAGATAAAAGGAATATCACTTTAATGGTTTTCGGGGTGCATAAAAAAGAATATTACCATTTCAATGGAATAATTAATGGAAATTTTATGCATTGTTTAAAAAATTTTACATTGTGGCTATAGGAAACTATATATGATTTAAACAACTACGCATTGTGGGTTTGAATCAAGAGCCTTTCCCATATACAATACCAGTACCTTCTTCTCTTCCTCGGTCACAGGTAACAGCAACCAACCCGAGTTCATGTCTTTCTAAATAGAGCCAATTCGAAATTTTAAGCATTTTCATTTTCAATGACCCTAAATTAGTAAAGAATGATTTTTTTTTTTACACAGGGTTTGACAAGGTTAAGGATCCCTAGCTTTATTGACAAGCTATTTACAGGTTAAGGATTCCTAACTTTATTGGCAAGCTAAGAGCTGTTACCTACATCAGCTCATTTGAAAGCATTTTTATTGTTATGAGACATACAAGTAGGGAACAGGATTAAGTTGGAGCCATCAGTGGACCAGCATATTCATTTGATCAACTGACTTTATCTCGTTGACATCATTATGCTGTACGAATGTGTTCCATACTCGAGTCATCTTGGGTATATATGATCTTAGATGGAGTGATGTTCTGGAGAAGGGTACAGCCAGAGTGAAGTTGCTGCTTTCTGCCCGTCTTGTGGCATAAAATCTTGTTTCACGCTGTCCTCGAAGTGGATCCAAGTGTGGTACTTTGACAATATTGACCTTGTACATAACAGTAAGGCCACCCACATCCCTCCTATGTTGAAGGCTCTGCTGAAATGACAGATCTATCCAGGATGGGTCCAGGCAAGAGATGAGACGTCTTGCTCTGTTCTCTACTCTGTCAAGCAGTCGCAGATGAGAGGGGAGGCAGACAAATCAAGAAAGTGGAGCATACTCAAGGTGTGAACGTACTTGTGCCTCGTACAGGATCTTGCAACCCCTACTGTCAAGCAGTTGCGAGATACGGCGAAGTGCTGTAAGCTTCCTGGCTGCCTTGTTTGCAAGATTTACAACATGGTTCTTCATGGTTAGTTTGAAGTCAAATTTCACCCCAAGGATATCAACTTCTTCTCCAGGTGCCAACACCCTCCCATTCATCCTTACTACTGCACCAACATTACCATCATGGTGCCTAGAGACGATCATCATTTGCGTTTTCTCAGGTGCAAATGTTACTTGCCATCTATTTCCCCAAGCTGATATAGCTCTCAGCTGGTGATTGATGTAGCTTAGAGCAGCTGGCATTTCTTCTCTTGGATAAGTGAATGTCAATGTACAGTCGTCTGCATATGCATGTGATTCTGGGATGAGATGAAGAAGGTCGTTGAAATAGACATTCCATAACAATGGACCCAGCACGTTTCCTTGTGGAACACTTGCCCCAATAGGATGTCTTGCTGATTCCGTTCCATTGAGAACTACACTTAGAGATCTACCATGAAGGTAATCACTGAGGAGACATAGCGTAGAGCCTGCAGTTCCCAGTGCTTGAAGTTTTGCTAAGAGGCCCTGGTGCCACACCCGGTCGAAAGCGCCAGCAATGTCCAGTGCTACCACACAGCTGACTTTGGATTCATCCAGTGACTGGTGCCACTTAGTGGCACTAGTCAAGCATGTAAAGAAACTAGAGAAAGTGCAAAGGTTTGCAACAAGACTAGTCCCAGAGCTATGAGGTATGTCCTATGAGGAGAGGTTAAGGGAAATCAACCTGACGACATTGGAGGACAGGAGAGATAGGGGGGACATGATAACGACTTACAAAATACTGAGAGGAATTGACAAGGTGGACAAAGACAGGATGTTCCAGAGATTGGACACAGAAACAAGGGGACACAGTTGGAAGTTGAAGACACAGATGAATCACAGGGATGTTAGGAAGTATTTCTTCAGCCACAGAGCAGTCAGTAAGTGGAATAGTTTGGGAAGCGATGTAGTGGAGGCAGGATCCATACACAGCTTTAAGCAGAGGTATGATAAAGCTCACGGTTCAGGACCTAGTAGCGATCAGTGAAGAGGCCGGGCCAGGAGCTCGGACTCGATCCCCGCAACCTCAACTAGGTGAGTACAACTAGGTGAGTACACACACACACACACACACACACACACACACACACACACACACACACACACACACACACACACACACACACACACACACACACACACACACACACACACATACACACACACACACATACACACACACACATGGTATGGTAAGCAACAACGGAGACATGCCGTACACGAAGGCCCTATCAGACCCACGTGGGGCCAGGGAAAAGACGATGAGCACACTAAGATCAAACGACAGGTCCGAAGACAATGAAGGTATGCTATATGCAGAGATTCTAACAGCCAACTGCAGTAGCAAGGGACAGCTAGTCAGGAAAGACAGTTCACTGAGAATAGAAGTTTCAGATATGACAGGGACTGAAGGCAAGAGCATGTCAATGGAAAGAAATAAAATGCCTCAGAGGAAGCAGATGGAGACTCAGTGGGAGGAGGAAAGGGCGAAGTCAGTTTTTGTGTACGGGCTCCAAGAAGCCAAGGGGGCCAACTTTGAAGAAATAAAACAGGAGGAGAATAAAATGATTGAAGGCATCATGAAAACAATAATGGAGGGCAATATGACCCAGGTGACAAATTTTCAGAGAATAGGGTGGTTTGCGAGTGGAAGGATACGGCCTGTCAGAGTAACTTTCAAGGAAGAATCAGTTCGAACCAGGATTCTGCAAGAGAAAGCAAGACTGAGGGACAAAGAGGGGTACCAGAGAGTATACCTCGACCGCGACAGAACACAAGAAGAAAGGACTACACTGAAAGAGAGGGTACAGAGACGCAAGGAGGAACGAGAAGCAATGAAAATGAACAGGACCCAGACACAGGAGGAAGGGCAAACACACCCCACAGAATCTCCCAACAAAAGACTCCACCCGCGACATTCCCAACGCAACTGAGCAACCTATACTACAACCCACTCACTGTTCCCTCTGCCACCAACCCCCATATCACAAACCTCACCCCAACAGCTGTCCCTTATGGGCATTCTGACCCCACCCCCATCAACACAAACCCCACCTACACCACAGCCCCATATAGGCCCCCACCAAGGCTCTCGCTCCCCCAACCCCAATATTCATGCATGACCACAATGATAGAAAAGAAACTAAAGGTTTGGTACACAAACGCGGATGGAATAACGAATAAACATGAGGAGTGGAATGAAAGAATCAGTGAAAAATCCCCAGACATCATAGCAGTCACAGAAACAAAACTCGCTGAGACAATAACAGACACAATCTTCCCAACAGGATATCAGATCCTGAGGAAAGATAGAAGGAGTAGAGGGGGAGGAGGGGTTGCACTGCTCATAAAACACCGATGGGGATTTGAGGAAATGGAAGGCATGGACATGATTGGAGAAAGAGACTACATTGTAGGTACAATTCAGTCCGGAGAACATAAAGGAGTCATTGGAGTGATGTATAACCCACCACAGAACTGCAGGAGGCCAAGAGAGGAGTACGAAGAAAACAACAGGGTGATGGTGGACACACTGGCTGAGGTGACAAGAAGAGCTCACTCGAGCAGAGCAAAGTTACTGGTAATGGGCGATTTCAACCACAGGGAGATCGACTGGGAAAACCTGGAGCCACATGGGGGTCCCGAAACATGGAGAGCCAAGATGATGGATGTGGTACTTGAAAACCTCATGCATCAACATGTCAGGGACACAACCAGAGAGAGAGGGGAGGATGAGCCAGCAAGACTGGATCTTGTGTTCACCCTGAGCAGTTCAGACATTGAGGATATCGCTTACGAGAGGCCCCTTGGAGCTAGCGATCATGTGGTTCTGAGTTTTGACTATATAGTAGAGTTACAAGTGGAGAAGGTAACAGGAACTGAAGGGGACAGGCCAAACTATAAAAGGGGGGACTACACAGGTATGAGAAACTTCCTGCAGGAGGTTCAGTGGGACAGAGAAATGGTAGGAAAATCAGTAAACGAGATGATGGAATATATGGCAACAAAGTGCAAGGAGGCAGAGGAAAGTTTTGTTCCCAAGGGAAACAGAAATAATAGGAAGACCAAAACGAGTCCTTGGTTTACCCGAAGGTGTAGGGAGGCAAAAACTAAGTGCAACAGAGAATGGAAAAGGTACAGGAGGCATAGGACCCAGGAAAACAAGGAGATTAGTAGAAGAGTAGTATGCACAGATAAGGAGGGAGGCCCAGCGACAGTATGAAAACGACATAGCATCGAAAGTCAAATCTGACCCGAAACTGCTGTATAGCCACATTAGGAGGAAGACAACAGTCAAGGACCAGGTGATAAGGCTGAGGAAAGAAGGTGGAGAACTCACAAGAAACGATCAAGAGGTATGTAAGGAGCTCAACACGAGATTTAAGGAAGTATTTACAGTAGAGACAGGAAGGACTCTGGGGGGACAGACCAGATGGGGACACCAGCAAGGAATACACCAACAAGTGTTGGACGACATACATACAGATGAGGAGGAGGTGAAGAAACTGCTAAGGGACATCGATACCTCAAAGGCAATGGGACCGGACAACATCTCCCCGTGGGTCCTTAGAGAGGGAGCAGATATGTTGTGCGTGCCACTTACCATAATCTTCAACACATCCCTGGAAACTGGGCAACTACCTGAGGTATGGAAGACGGCAAATGTAGTTCCCATTTTTAAAAAAGGAGACAGAAAAGAGGCACTAAACTATAGACCTGTGTCATTGACGTGTATAGTATGCAAAATTATGGAGACGATTATCAGGAGGAGAGTGGTGGAGCACCTGGAACGGAACAGGAGTATAAATGCCAACCAGCACGGATTCACGGAAGGCAAATCCTGTGTCACAAACCTTCTGGAGTTTTATGATAAAATAACAGAAGTAAGACAAGAGAGAGAGGGGTGGGTTGATTGCATCTTCTTGGACTGCAAGAAGGCCTTTGACACAGTTCCTCACAAGAGATTAGTGCAGAAGCTAGAGCATCAGGCGCATATAACAGGAAGGGCACTGCAATGGATCAGAGAATACCTGACAGGGAGGCAACAACGAGTCATGGTACGTAATGATGTATCACAGTGGGCACCTGTGACGAGCGGGGTCCCACAGGGGTCGGTCCTAGGACCAGTGCTATTTTTGGTATATGTGAACGACATGACGGAAGGGCAGAAGTCATGAAGATAGGGGAAGGGCACAGAAGACCACAGACAGAGTATAGGCTAGGTGGCCAAAGACTGCAAACCTCATCAAGGAGAAAGATCTTGGGGTGAGTATAACATCGAGCATGTCTCCGGAAGCACACATCAATCAGATAACTGCTGCAGCATATGGGCGCCTGGCAAACCTGAGAACAGCATTCCGATACCTTAGTAAGGAATCATTCAAGACACTGTACACCGTGTATGTCAGGCCCATACTGGAGTATGCAGCACCTGTTTGGAACCCGCACTTGATAAAGCACGTCAAGAAACTAGAGAAAGTACAAAGGTTTGCGACAAGGTTAGTTCCAGAGCTAAGGGGAATGTCCTATGAAGAAAGATTAAGGGAAATCGGCCTGACGACACTGGGGGACAGGAGGGTCAGGGGAGACATGATAACGACATATAAAATACTGCGTGGAATAGACAAGGTGGACAAAGACAGGATGTTCCAGGGAGGGGACACAGAAACAAGAGGCCACAATTGGAAGTTGAAGACACAAATGAGTCAGAGAGATAGTAGGAAGTATTTCTTCAGTCATAGAGTTGTAAGGCAGTGGAATAGCCTAGAAAATGACGTAGTGGAGGCAGGAACCATACACAGTTTTAAGACGAGGTTTGATAAAGCTCATGGAGCGGGGAGAGGGAGGGCCTAGTAGCAACCGGTGAAGAGGCGGGACCAGGAGCTAGGACTCGACCCCTGCAACCACAAATAGGTGAGTACAAATAGGTGAGTACATACACACACACACACATATACACACACATACATACACACACACACACACACACACACACACACACACACACACATACATACACACACATACACACACACACACACATATACACACACATACATACACACACACACACACACACACACACACACACACACACACACACACACACACATACATACACACACATACACACACACACACACACACACACACACACACACACACACACATACATACACACACACACACACATACACACACATACATACACACACACACACACACACACACACACACACACACACACACACACACACACACATACATACACACACATACACACACACACACACACACATACAAACACACGTTCCTTTCCTCTAGTCCAAGATTCTCTCTCAAGCTTCATCACACGCTGGACTCCAGGATCATTCAACTTGACACACACATTCCACACTCCGTTGCATTCTGCAGTTCAACAGGAGACGAAGTCCCTTAATCCTCGACCTCGCATTGCAGAACTGCACCTTGACGCCGGTCCGTATTCCATGCAATCTGATGTCTGGGAGGAGCTGTGGAATTTGAAGTTTGGTGGTAGTGGTGAGTTGGCTCAGAGGTTTTGGGATGGCTGGGAGTTAAGGATTGGTGGAGGGGTGAGAAGTCAAGGATGGGTGGGCGATAGGTTAAGGATGGATGATTGGTAGTTTGGGGGATGGGTGACTGGGAGGTTGATGGGTTGGTGGGTGGATAACTTGAGATGGGTGCGTGGGTGGAAGGTTAGGGATAAGTGGGTGTGAATTAGGTTAAAGATGGGTGAGTGGATGGATTGTTAGGGACAGGTGACTGGGAGGTTAGGGTTAGGGTGGGTGGGCTGGGAGGGTTAAAAATGAGTGGAAGGGTGGAAAGTTATGAATGGATGAGTGGGTAATAAATTAACATTATATTTATGTTGGGGTTTCGTGATGAATGAAAACTGAATATAATTTTAGTTTTGAGATGTAGAATGATCTTGTCACAAGTAACCAGGTTTCGTGTACAGGAAGCACAATGAAACTGGGGTGAAACTGTGTGGGTAAGGAACTGGGGGGAGGTTGTGGAGTGAGGTTGAGAGAAGAGACAAGAGGGGAAAGAAGAGGTTCCAATACGGATATTGTAATCACTGGAAAGGATCCTCCGACCTCCCGGATGAGAGCTGAGTGTATCAACCCAGCCATGGTGGTGGAGATGTAAACAATGTGAAAAGATGAGGATAAATATGGTAAGGAGATGAATGTCGGAGAAAGCTTTAATGAGATTGGAGTCAAGGCTGCTAGTTTATGTTGCTAGATAACGCTGCGAGTTGTTTCTGTTGCCAGATAACGTTGAGTTGCATGTGAAGCCAGATCACGGTGCAAATTTTGTGTTGCGGGATAAAAGTGCGAGTTGTTCTAATGATGGTTAACGAGTTTCCTTGATGCTAGATAACTGTTCGAGATGCCTGGCTCAAGGTTTACCCTATGCCAAGGACATAGGGCAAGTTTTCCCTGTTGCGAAAAAAAATATGTAATAACCATATGAAGAATAAAGGTACTGAGATGATAAAAACATTTTCCTTGTAAAAAGATGCGACATCTGTTAAGTGAAGATATCTCTAGAGACAATTAGGTCAACTTTTTGATTCCCTCCAGCATCTGACACGTTTCTGGTTTTGTAACAGTGTCACAGTGTATTCTAGCTCAGTTATCCCGTAAATTATGTGGCTTCTCAATAGTGATTTTCTATTGCAAACGAATGAATACAAACCAACCAATTAAAGTTAAGAGCTTTAATAACAAAGTTGTCTAGGTGGTGATACAGTTAATGTAACTTGAATAATTAAGGGGATAAGCTCCTACAAAAATCTTGGAGTAAAGTTTATTATATTTATTATATATCATACTTATTCTGTACATGACACACACACACACACACACACACACACACACACACACGTGGGGCCAGGGAAAAGACGAGGGGCACACTAAGATTAAATGACAGGTCCGAAGACAATGAAGGTATGCTATATGCAGATATTCTAACAGCCAACTGCAGTAGCAAGGGACAGCTGGTCATGAAAGACAGTTCACTGAGAATAGAAGTTTCAGATATGACAGGGACTGAAAGCAAGAACATGTCAATGGAAGGAAATAAAATGCCTCAGAGGAAGCAGATGGAGACTCAGTGGGAGGAGGAAAGGGCGAGGTCACTTTTTGTGTACGGGCTCCAAGAAGCCAAGGGGGACAACTTCGAAGAAATAAAACAGGAGGAGAAAAAAAACGATTGAAGGCATCATGAAAACAATAGGTGAGGGCGATATGACCCAGGTGACAAATTTTCAGAGAATTGGGTGGTTTGCGAGTGGAAGGATACGGCCTGTCAAAGTAATTTTCAAAGAAGAATCAGTTCGAACCAGGATTCTGCAAGAGAAAGCAAGACTGAGGGACAAAGAGGGGTACCAGAGAGTATACCTCGATCGCGACAGAACACAAGAAGAAAGGACTACAGTGAAAGAGAGGGTACAGAGACGCAAGGAGGAACGAGAGGCAATGACGAAGATGAGCAGGACCCAGACACAAGAGGAAGGGCAAACACACCCCACAGAATCTCCCACCAAAAGACTCCAACTGTGACATTCCCAACGCAACTGAGCAACCTATTCTACAACCCACTCACTGTTCCCTCTGCCACCAACCCCCATATCACAAACCTCACCCCAACAGCTGTTCCTTATGGGCATTCTGACCCCACCCCCATCATCACAAACCCCACCTACACCACAGCCCCATATAGGCCCCCACCAAGGCTCTCGCTCCCCCAACCCCAATATTCTTGCATGACCACAATGATAGAAAAGAAACTGAAAGTTTGGTACACAAACGCGGATGGAATAACGAATAAACATGAGGAGTGGAACGAAAGAATCAGTGAAAAATCCCCAGACATCATAGCAGTCACAGAAACAAAACTTGCTGAGACAATAACAGACACAATCTTCCCAATGGGATATCAGATCCTGAGGAAAGATAGAAGGAGTAGAGGGGGAGGAGGGGTTGCACTGCTCATAAAACACCGATGGGGATTTGAGGAAATGGAAGGCATGGACATGATTGGAGAAAGAGACTACATTGTAGGTACAATTCAGTCCGGAGAACATAAAGTAGTCATTGGAGTGATGTATAACCCACCACAGAACTGCAGGAGGCCAAGAGAGGAGTACGAAGAAAACAACGGTGATGGTGGACACACTGGCTGAGGTGGCAAGAAGGGCTCACTCGAGCAGAGCAAAGTTACTGGTAATGGGCGATTTCAACCACAGGGAGATCGACTGGGAAAACCTGGAGCCACATGGGGGTCCCGAAACATGGAGAGCCAAGATGATGGATGTGGTACTTAAAAACCTCATGCATCAACATGTCAGGGACACAACCAGAGAGAGAGGGGAGGATGAGCCAGCAAGACTGGATCTTGTGTTCACCCTGAGCAGTTCAGACATTGAGGACATCACTTACGACATGATGGAAGGGTTAGACTCAGAAGTGTCCCTGTTTGCAGATGATGTGAAGTTAATGAGGAGAATTAAATCAGATGAGGACCAGGCAGGACTTCAAAGAGACCTGGACAGACTGGACACCTGGTCCAGCAAATGGCTTCTCAAATTTAATCCTGCCAAATGCAAAGTCATGAAGATAGGGGAAGGGCACAGAAGACCACAGACCGAGTATAGGCTAGGTGGCCAAAGACTGCAAACCTCACTCAAGGAGAAAGATCTTGGGGTGAGTATAACACCGAGCATGTCTCCGGAAGCACACATCAATCAGATAACTGCTGCAGCATATGGGCGCCTGGCAAACCTGAGAACAGCATCCCGATACCTTAGTAAGGAATCATTCAAGACACTGTATACCGTGTATGTCAGGCGCATACTGGAGTATGCAGCACCTGTATGGAACCCGCACTTGATAAAGCACGTCAAGAAACTAGAGAAATTACAAAGGTTTGCGACAAGGTTAGTTCCAGAGCTAAGTGGAATGTCCTATGAAGAAAGATTAAGGGAAATCGGCCTGACGACACTGGAGGACAGGAGGGTCAGGGGAGACATGATAACGACATATAAAATTCTGCGTGGAATAGACAAGGTGGACAAAGACAGGATGTTCCAGGGAGGGGGCACAGAAACAAGAGGCTACAATTGGAAGTTGAAGACACAAATGAGTCAGAGAGATATTAGGAAGTATTTCTTCAGTCATAGACTTGTCAGGCAGTGGAATAGCCTAGAAAATGACGTAGTGGAGGCAGGAACCATACACAGTTTTAAGACGAGGTTTGATAAAGCTCATGGAGCGGGGAGAGAGAGGGCCCAGTAGCAACCGGTGAAGAGGAGGGGCCAGGAGCTAAGACTCTACCCTGCAACCACAAATAGGTGAGTACAAATAGGTGAGTACACACACACACACACACACATATATATATATATATATGTATATATATATATATATATATATATATATATATATATATATATATATATATATATATATATATATATATATATATATACATATATATATATATATATATATATATATATATATATATATATATATATATATATATATATATATATATATATATATATATATATATATATATATATATATATATATATATATAATATATATATATATATATATGGTATAAACCGTGGTAATAAATACCGACAAGTTGGTTTAGAAAGACACGTAAGCAAACACTATGAAATATTTATTAGAAAACGTTTCGGTCCTGGGACCTTGATCACTTCTAACATACAGAGGTAGAAAGACATTATATATATAGGCGGAGAGTGAGGTGTGGCGCACGTGACATGAGGAATGTCATAAGAATATAAGAACATAAGAATGGAGGAACACTGTAGAAGGACTACTGGCCCATGCGAGGCAGGTCCTTATCAAAACAACCTCTGCCTATGATGAGGACGGGTAGACGTTGAAATCATGTGACTCCTGTGTTGTTGGGTTGGTGGTGCTTAAGTATCATACATGTATGGCATATGGCATACATGATACTTAAGCACCACCAACCCAACATCACAGGAGTCACATGATTTCAACGTCTACCCGTCCTCATCATAGGCAGAGGTTGTTTTGATAAGGACCTGCCTCGCATGGGCCAGTAGGCCTTCTACAGTGTTCCTCCATTCTTATGTCCTTATATTCTTATGACATTCCTCAGGTCACGTGCGTCACACCTCACTCTCCGCCTATATATATAATGTCTTTCTACCTCTGTATGTTAGAAGTGATCAAGGTCCCAGGACCGAAACGTTTTCTAATAAATATGTCATAGTGTTTGCTTACGTGTCTTTCTAAACCATATATATATATATATATATATATATATATATATATATATATATATATATATATATATATATATATATATATATATATATATATATATATATATATATATATTTCGTTAGGTTCAGAATGATTTTGGCGAAATTATTGCATACACAAATTTTCACTTGTCTTATATGGCAAGATGAGCGTTGCTATTTAAGCCAAGATCGCAAGTTCTGCCTATTCGGCACAACATATATATATATACATATATACACACACATATATATATATATATATATATATATATATATATATATATATATATATATATATATATATATATATATATATATATATATATATATATATATATATATATATATATATATATATATATATATATATATATATATATATATATATATATATATATATATATATATATATATATATATATATATATATATATATATATATATATATATATATATATATATATATAAATATATATGTCGTGCCGAATAGGCAGAACTTGCGATCTTGGCTTAAATAGCAACGCTCATCTTGCCATATAAGACAAGTGAAAATTTGTGTATGCAATAATTTCGCCAAAATCATTCTGAACCTAACGACAAAAATATATTTCACTGTGTTTGTTTAGTATTAAATTATTGTAAACGTTATGATAAGGTTAGGTAAGTTTTCTAAGTTCTTTTTGGTGCAAAATTATAAATGTTTACATCAACATTAATGAAAAAAATATATCTTTAAACGTATAAGAGAAAATTTATAGAAAGGACTTAATTTTAAATGAGTTCCTGCTAATTGACCAGTTTTACATATTCGGCACGATATATATATATATATATATATATATATATATATATATATATATATATATATATATATATATATATATATATATATATATATATATATATATATATGTCGTGCCGAATAGGCAGAACTTGCGATCTTGGCTTAAATAGCAACGTTCATCTTGCCATATACGACAAGTTAAAATTTGTGTATGGAATAATTTCGCCAAAATCATTCTGAACCTAACGAAAAAAATATCTTTGATTGTCTGTGTTTAGTAATAAATTATTGTAAACGTATTTAAAATATATTTTGTTGGGTTAGGCTAAAATAAATTGTTCTTTTTATAATAAGGTTAGGTAAGTTTTCTAAGTTCCTTTTGGTGCAAAATTATAATTTTTTACATCAACATTAATGAAAAAAATGTATCTTTAAACTTATAAGAGAAAATTTTTAGAAAGAACTTAATTTTAAATGAGTTCTTGCTAATTGACCAGTTTTACATATTCGGCACGACATATATATATATTTATATATATATTATTATTTTATTATTATTATCACGCTGGCCGATTCCCACCAAGGCAGAGTGGCCCGAAAAAGAAAAGCTTTCACCATCATTCACTCCATCACTGTCTTGCCAGAAGGGTGCTTTACACTACAGTTTTTAAACTGCAGCATTAACACCCCTCCTTCAGAGTGCAGGCACTGTACTTCCCATCTCCAGGACTCAAGTCCGGAATGCCGGTTTCCCTGAACCCCTTCATAAATGTTACTCCAACAGCACGTCAAGTATTAAAAACCATTTGTCTCCATTCACTCCTATCAAACACGCTCACGCATGACTGCTGGAAGTTCAAGCCCCTCGCACACAAAACCTCCTTTACCCCCTCCCTCCAACCTTTCCTAGGCCGACCCCTACCCCGCCTTCCTTCCACTACAGACTGATACACTATTGAAGTTATTCTGTTTCGCTCCATTCTCTCCACATGTACGAACCACCTCAACAACCCTTCCTCAGCCCTCTGGACAACAGTTTTGGTAATCCCGCACCTCCTCCTAACTTCCAAACTACGAATTCTCTGCATTATATTCACACCACACATTGCCCTCAGACATGACATCTCCACTGCCTCCAGCCTTCTCCTCGCTGCAACATTCATCACCCATGCTTCACACCCATATAAGAGCGTTGGTAAAACTATACTCTCATACATTCCCCTCTTTGCCTCCAAGGACAAAGTTCTTTGTCTCCACAGACTCCTAAGTGCACCACTCACCCTTTTCCCCTCATCAATTCTATGATTCACCTCATCTTTCATAGATCCATCCGCTGACACGTCCACTCCCAAATATCTGAATACATTCACCTCCTCCATGCTCTCTCCCTCCAATCTGATATCCAATCTTTCATCACCTAACCTTTTTGTTATCCTCAAACCTTACTCTTTCCTGTGTTCACTTTCAATTTTCTTGTTTTGCACACCCTACCAAATTCATCCACCAATCTCTGCAACTTCTCTTCAGAATCTCCCAAGAGCACAGTGTCATCAGCAAAGAGCAACTGTGACAACTCCCACTTTATGTGTGATTCTTTATCTTTTAACTCCACGCCTCTTGCCAAGACCCTCGCATTTACTTCTCTTACAACCCCATCTATAAATATATTAAACAACCACGGAGACATCACACATCCTTGTCTAAGGCCTACTTTTATTGGGAAATAATTTCCCTCTTTCCTACATACTCTAACTTGAGCCTCACTATCCTCGTAAAAACTCTTCACTGCTTTCAGTAACCTACCTCGTACACCATACACCTGCAACATGTGCCACATTGCTCCCTTATCCACCCTGTCATACGCCTTTTCCAAATCCATAAATGCCACAAAGACCTCTTTAGCCTTATCTAAATACTGTTCACTTATATGTTTCACTGTAAACACCTGGTCCACACACCCCCTACCTTTCCTAAAGCCTCCTTGTTCATCTGCTATCCTATTCTCCGTCTTACTCTTAATTCTTTCAATAATAACTCTACCATACACTTTGCCAGGTATACTCAACAGACTTATCCCCCTATAATTTTTGCACTCTCTTTTATCCCCTTTGCTTTTATACAAAGGAACTATGCATACTCTCTGCCAATCCCTAGGTACCTTACCCTCTTCCATACATTTAATAAATAATTGCACCAACCACTCCAAAACTATATCCCCACCTGCTTTTAACATTTCTATCTTTATCCCATCAATCCCGGCTGCTTTACCCCCTTTCATTTTAGCTGCTGCCTCACAAACTTCCCCCACACTCACAACTGGCTTTTCCTCACTCATACAAGATGTTATTCCTCCTTGCCCTATACACGAAATCACAGCTTCCCTATCTTCATCAACATTTAACAATTCCTCAAAATATTCCCTCCATCTTCCCAATACCTCTAACTCTCCATTTAATAACTCTCCTCTCCTATTTTTAACTGACAAATCCATTTGTTCTCTAGGCTTTCTTAACTTGTTAATCTCACTCCAAAACTTTTTCTTATTTTCAACAAAATTTGTTGATAACATCTCACCCACTCTCTCATTTGCTCTCTTTTTACATTGCTTCACCACTCTCTTAACCTCTCTCTTTTTCTCCATATACTCTTCCCTCCTTTCATCACTTCTACTTTGTAAAAACTTCTCATATGCTAACTTTTTCTCCCTTACTACTCTCTTCACATCATCATTCCACCAATCGCTCCTCTTCCCTCCCGCAACCACTTTCCTGTAACCACAAACTTCTGCTGAACACTCTAACACTACATTTTTAAACCTACCCCATACCTCTTCGACGCCATTGCCTATGCTCTCATTAGCCCATCTATCCTCCAATAGCTGTTTATATCTTACCCTAACTGCCTCCTCTTTTAGTTTATAAACCTTCACCTCTGTCTTCCCTGATGCTTCTATTCTCCTTTTATTCCATCTACCTTTTACTCTCAGTGTAGCTACAACTAAAAAGTGATCTGATATATCTGTGGCCCCTCTATAAACATGTACATCCTGAAGTCTACTTAACAGTCTTTTATCTACCAGTACATAATCCAACAAACTACTGTCATTTCGCCCTACATCATATCTTGTATACTTATTTATCCTCTTTTTCTTAAAATATGTATTACCTATAACTAAACCCCTTTCTATACAAAGTTCAATCAAAGGGCTCCCATTATTATTTACACCTGGCACCCCAAACTTACCTACCACACCCTCTCTAAAAGTTTCTCCTACTTTAGCATTCAGATCCCCTACCACAATTACTCTCTCACTTGGTTCAAAGGCTCCTATACATTCACTTAACATCTCCCAAAATCTCTCTCTCTCCTCTGCATTCCTCTCTTCTCCAGGTGCATACACGCTTATTATGACCCACTTCTCGCATCCAACCTTTACTTTAATCAACATAATTCTTGAATTTACACATTCATATTCTCTTTTCTCCTTCCATAACTGATCCTTCAACATTACTGCTACCCCTTCCTTTGCTCTAACTCTCTCAGATACTCCAGATTTAATCCCATTTATTTCCCCCCACCGAAACTCCCCTACCCCCTTCAGCTTTGTTTCGCTTAGGGCCAGGACATCCAACTTCTTTTCATTCATAACTTCAGCAATCATCTGTTTCTTGTCATCCGCACTACATCCACGCACATTTAAGCATGCCAGTTTTATAAAGTTTTTCTTCTTCTCTTTTTTAGTAAATGTCTACAGGAGAAGGGGTTACTTTGCCCATTGCTCCTGGCATTTTAGTCTCCTCATACGACACGCATGGCTTACAGAGGAAAGATTCTTTTCCACTTCCCCATGGACAATAGAAGAAATAAAGAGGAACAAGAGCTATTTAGAAAAAGGAGTAAAACCTAGATGTATGTATATATATATATGCATGTGCGTGTCTGTGAAGTGTGACCAAAGTGTAAGTAGGAGTAGCAAGATATCCCTGTTATCTAGCGTGTTTATGAGACAGAAAAAGAAACCAGCAATATAAATATATATATATATATATATATATATATATATATATATATATATATATATATATATATATATATATATATATATATATATATATATATATATATATACATGTATATATATATGTCGTGCCGAATACGTAAATCTGGTCAATTAGCAAGAACTCATTTAAAATTAAGTCCTCTCTGAAATTTTCTCTTATGCATTTAAAGATATATTTTTTCATTAATGTTAATGTAAAAATTTTTAATTTTGCACTAAAAGAATCTTAGAAAACTTACCTAACCTTATTATAACAAGAGCAATTTATTTTAGCCTAACCCAACTAAATATATTTTAGATGACACTCTTCAGGTCACTTGTTCTATCTAGGCTGGAATATTGCTGCACACTAACAGCACCTTTCAAGGCAGGTGAAATTGCCGACCTAGAAAATGTACAGAGAACTTTCACGGCGCGCATAACGGAGATAAAACACCTCAATTATTGGGAGCGCTTGAGGTTCCTAAACCTGTATTCCCTGGAACGCAGGAGGGAGAGATACATGATTATATACACCTGGAAAATCCTAGAGGGACTAGTACCGAACTTGCACACGAAAATCACCCACTACGAAAGCAAAAGACTTGGCAGACGATGCACCATCCCCCCAATGAAAAGCAGGGGTGTCACTAGCACGTTAAGAGACCATACAATAAGTGTCAGGGGCCCGAGACTGTTCAACTGCCTCCCAGCACACATAAGGGGGATTACCAACAGACCCCTGGCAGTCTTCAAGCTGGCACTGGACAGGCACCTAAAGTCAGTTCCGGATCAGCCGGGCTGTGGCTCGTATGTTGGTTTGCGTGCAGCCAGCAGCAACAGCCTGGTTGATCAGGCTCTGATCCACCAGGAGGCCTGGTCTCAGACCGGGCCGCGGGGGCGTTGACCCCCGGAACTCTCTCCAGGTAAACTCCAGGTAAACAGTAATTTAATACTAAACAAACACAGTGAAATACATTTTTTTCGTTAGGTTCAGATTGATTTTGGCGAAATTATTGTATACACAAATTTTCACTTGTCCTATATGGCAAGATGAGCGTTGCTATTTAAGCCAAGATCGCAAGTTCTGCCTATTCGGCACGACATATATATATTTATATATATATATATACATTTATATATATATATATATATATATATATATATATATATATATATATATACATATATATATATATATATATATATATATATATATATATATATATATATATATATATATATATATATATATATATATATATATATATATATATATATATATATGTATGCATGTATATATGCATATATATATATATATATATATATATATATATATATATATATATATATATATATATATATATATATATATATATATATATATATATATATATATATATATATATATGTATATATATATATATATATATATATATATATATATATATATATATATATATATATATATATATATATATATATATATATATATATATATATATAAGTGTGCATCTAAATTCCTTAAGGAGCTGGGAAAAAGACTCATCAGGGTAACTAGGGATCCAAGGGCAGCTAGTTTCCTGTTCCAGCGGCTCAGTGCGGCTGTTCAAAGGGGTAATGCCTGCTGTATTTTGGGCACACGCCCCAGCTCTGAGGAGCTGGATGAGATTTTCGCCTTATAATCGGTGTTACACACGTAACAACATGTACCGTATGTGCCACCTTTATATCAACAGTGTATCTCTTGGATCTTCTGTACCATATTATGTAATAAAATATTCCTATTAGTAAAAAAAAAAAAATATAAAAAGATGGGGTGGTAGGGGAAGTGGAAGATTCACCCGGCGTCAGGAAGAAATCCAAATATTTGTCCTTGAAGCCTTTTTATCCACTTCTCCTATATATACATGTATATATATGTATATATATATATATATATATATATATATATATATATATATATATATATATATATATATATATATATATATATATATATATATATATATATATATATATATATATATATATATATATATATATATATATATATATATACATGTATATATATGTATATATATATATATATATATATATGCAATAAGATCGCAATAAACAGGTGATATCAGAATATGCAAAACAACCACTGTGAAAGGATAGTGAAATTCCAAGCGCTATTGGAATAGTGCAGAGTTAGTCAGAAACTAATTAATAATGGAGTTGAATATTACAGCCGATGATCTGAAGGGAATCAAACGAAGCATTCAAAAGTCTTCCAAATTTCTTCCGAAACATGATGAATATGTACATAGTCCAAATTTAAATGAACACTTTCAGGAAGATCAACATCCTAAAATTCAGAAGCATATTAAGATTGATAACGCTCAGAAACTGCATTATAAAGTTATTTTTTTCAAATTTCAAAAAAAAAAAAAAATCAAATCCAAACTTTTCTCTAAGACTGACATACTTTTAAGGTATTAAGTAAAGTAAGTAACTAAGTTAAGTTTAAGTAATTTTAGTGTAAATAACGTGCAAATTTTTAACAATGAGCTTGAAGGCATATAAAAGTTATATCATATTTTAGCGCTTTATGTTTAACCCAATATGACGAAATAAAGTCAAACAGTGTGACGTATTTCTGATCAAATGAAGCATCCTCCACTTACCCTCGCAGGAGCCAATTTGATTAAAAAAATTTGGCACATTTTATAATTTAACTTCAAGAGATCGTTTTCTTATGGAAACTCTTCCGAACTGAAAGTTTAAAACTGACGAAAAAATACAATTATAGGTGTTAGAATGAACCCAACAAAATTTGCACCTACATAGCCTAAGCCTATGAAAAGTTGCATCCATTTCTAACAGTTCGCCTGCCACCGATGATCGATGCCGTTCACAGTTATATTTTAATCAGAGTAAAGCCCTAAATCCGATGAGGTCGTATAGTGCCTATACGAGGAGAGTCATTCAGATTTGATCCAAGCAGAGGCAAAATCCAGATCCTTCGATCAAGAGCCCCTTATCAGCATCAAGACAAAATAATGCGATAATGTTTAACACTATGCCGTATAGGGATTAAAAGTGGCAAAATGGCAGCAACACACTCCATTAAATATACCAACATTTTTCTAAGTAGGACACACCAGTTTTGAAATTATAAAAACGGTCACAGGAGTCTGTCTCCACCTAATACACGGAAACTAAATTTGGGAATGGCCTATGTAATTTGTGTATTGGTCACCACGAATGCGGATGGTCCCATTAATATTACCCAAGATACGTTACACCAGCGTTGAAAATTGTAAACCGAACGAGAAAAGTATTCTCGAATCATAAAAATAAGTGTGAGGAAAGGAAGCGAAAACGTTGCTGAGATAATTCACAAAATATAAGAAAGTCTCTTATTATAGAACTTACCACCAAAAAAACGCGATATTTTTTTCAGATTTTAAATCCAGTCACTTATACTTTGTTTAAACTCAACATTCCTGTAAGGAAAATATTTGATTTTCATATAAAAAAAAATCAGTTTAATAAAACTGGCAGAAAAAGTGGCAGGCAGGCACCCATACTGCCCAAAATTAATACGAAAGGACTTGAAGTTGGTCAGAAAAGCATTCTATAGTTATTACCTTAGAAAAAAATAGCCTAGTAAAATTTTTAAACTGAAATTTTACAGCTCAGAGTAGCAAGCATTGTTTTAATAAAACCAACCAAGAACAAATCTTTCAAGACTATCAGAAAAGGCATTCTAAAGAATGTCATCTGATTCGTCCGATTCGAAGTTATCAACGATTTCAATAAAATTTCAATTTTACACTTATTAGAACCAAACTTATGGGTTATTCTTCTTACAGAAGGCATCGTCAAAAATATTTTGACGTCAATCAGTCTAAAAATCCTTTAGTTACCGAGTAAAAATTAAATTCACAATTCATTCAATAAAACTGTAGAAACCACATCAGTGGTGAAAATTTCAAGTCAATCTCCTGTTTTGGTTCCGATTCCAACGATTTGAAGATTTTTACTGTTTTATTTCATCAAATTTACCTACACACAAAACGAAACTAAGTGAGTACTATCCTAGCATCGGTCATATAATTCTGAAGCTGTTCAGAAGAGATAAACTGAAACTGATTTTACATAATTTAACAGATATAAAAATTTCACACTATTTCACACATAACATGGTCAAATCTGCATTTACACACTTGAATGTTCCAGTTCAGCTTAATCGAATAAGGGGACATCTTTTTTGTAAACGTCAGAAGCTCCGCCACCGGGGGCTTTGAAAGTTATCCCAGCCATTTCAGGAATGGGTTCAACAACCCTGGTCATAGGACACTTAAACGTGCCAATTGTTCCAGAAATCTGGTCATCTTTACCGTATGCAAGAGGTAAAATTTTTGAAGCTAATTGTATGAGGCGTTCCCGAGTTATGAACGAAATATTATCGAAAAGTTGAATGGAAAAAAAAAATCAGGCAACCTCCTAAAGTTTCCCTTTGCGGAAAGCCTAATTACTCGAGGACTAGTAGTAAAGTCAATGCTGGCAACACCGTTATCAGAAGCGGACAAGAAAATACAAACAGTAAGGCAGATCACAGGTTGAGATACAAGTGAGAGAAACAGTAGGTGACGTGTTTATGTGGAAAAAGACGTTCGAGTACAATTCAGGACAGTTATTAAAAGAAACGTTGATTGTGATGTCAAATAACGACGTAAGTCGATTGTAATATCGGATAACGACATAAGTTGAATGTGATGCCAACTAAAATTGAGTGTATGGATAACAATGTGAGCTGAATTCGATGCTGGACATAAGTTTGAATAGGGAATCATGTTTGACATTAGTAGTTGTGGGTGATGTGAGCAGTTGTGGGTGATGTTGTGAGTAGTTGTGTAATGTGAACAGTTGTGAGTGTCAAATGTCTTCTTACTTACTTACCTACATACCACGATTTCCTGCCCTCTTTCCACACCTGCTGACCAGGCTTGCC
>NC_091302.1:14187921-14195421 GCF_038502225.1 Cherax quadricarinatus | reverse complement strand
GTATGGTGTAGGAGGTAGGTTACTGAAAGCAGTGAAGAGTTTTTACGAGGATAGTGAGGCTCAAGTTAGATTATGTAGGAAAGAGGGAAATTATTTCCCAGTAAAAGTAGTCCTTAGACAAGGATGTGTGATGTAACCATGGTTGTTTAATATATTTACAGATGGGGTTGTAAGAGAAGTAAATGCGAGGGTTTTGGCAAGAGGCGTGGAGTTAAAAGATAAAGAATCACACATAAAGTGGGAGTTGTCACAGCTGCTCTTTGCTGATGACACTGTGCTCTTGGGAGATTCTGAAGAGAAGTTGCAGAGATTGGTGGATGAATTTGGTAGGGTGTGCAAAAGAAGAAAATTAAAAGTGAATACAGGAAAGAGTAAGGTTATGAGGATAACAATAAGATTAGGTGATGAAAGATTGGATATCAGATTGGAGGGAGAGAGTATGGAGGAGGTGAATGTATTCAGATATTTGGGAGTGGAGGTGTCCGCGGATGAGTCTATGAAAGATGAGGTGAATCATAGAATTGATGAGGGGAAAAGGGTGAGTGGTGCACTTAGGAGTCTGTGGAGACAACGAACTTTGTCCTTGGAGGCAAAGAGGGGAATGTATGAGAGTATAGTTTTACCAACGCTCTTATATGGGTGTGAAGCATGGGTGATGAATGTTGCAGCGAGGAGAAGGCTGGAGGCAGTGGAGATGTCATGTCTGAGGGCAATGTGTGGTGTGAATATAATGCAGAGAATTCGTAGTTTGGAAGTTAGGAGGAGGTGCAGGATTACCAAAACTGTTGTCCAGAGGGCTGAGGAAGGGTTGTTGAGGTGGTTCGGACATGTAGAGAGAATGGAGCGAAACAGAGTGACTTCAAGAGTGTATCAGTCTGTAGTGGAAGGAAGGCGGTGTAGGAGTCGGCCTAGGAAAGGTTGGAGGGACGGGGTAAAGGAGGTTTTGTGTGCGAGGGGCTTGGACTTCCAGCAGGCATGCGTGAGCGTGTTTAATAAGAGTGAATGGAGACAAATGGTTTTTAATACTTGACTTGCTGTTGGAGTGTGAGCAAAGTAACATTTGTGAAGGGGTTCAGTTAAACCGGCAGGCTGGACTTGAGTCATGGAGATGGGAAGTACAGTGCCTGCACTCTGAAGGAGGGGTGTTAATGTTGCAGTTTAAAAACTGTAGTGTAAATCACCCTTCTGGCAAGACAGTGATGGAGTGAATGATGGTGAAAGTTTTTCTTTTTCGGGCCACTCTGCCTTGTTGGGAATTGGCCAGTGTGATAATAAATATATATATATATATATATATATATATATATATATATATATATATATATATATATATATATATATATATATGCAAGGAATTCGTAAGAGCAGGCGAAATATACACAAACACTGATCTCTGGCTAAAGGAGACTCGAACCTACGAACCTTGGAACAAGGTACGTAGTGCTTTAGCAATCTACCCACACTGGACCAATACCTTGGAGTCCAGCTTGCGCTAGACTTTGACCCAAGGCAGCCAGCTTTCAGGGAGAATGCTTACACACACACACACACACACACACACACACACACACACACACACACACACACACACATATATATATATATATATATATATGTATATGTATATATATATATATATATATATATATATATATATATATATATATATATATATATATATATATATATATATATATATATATATATATATATATATATATATATATATATATATATATATATACTGGGATTATTAAGCAAATAACATTTTAAAGAGTAATATCAAAAAGTTTTTGTAGTGAAAAATACAGTAATTAATTGTTGTTCCAACTGTGTTATAAATTAAAATAATTTCCCCTTGTGTTGTGTGCCGCTGGAACAGGTGTGCAAATTTGTCAAAACATATTTGCTATTTTACAAAGGCTAATTAACATTGATTAATTCCAACATTCATCTATAAAAGTACATTTAATTGGTAGGAGCTAGCAAATATAAACGAGACAATGATTAAGTGACGTCACTTATTCATTGCCATTGTCAAAAAAAAAAGGTGTTAATGATAAACTTGTGTTAAATTTACTATTTATAGTTAAAACAGTAGCATTGTTTATTGCTCAGTAAATCTGTATTTTATTCATTAAATTAGCGAACTACGTTAATGCAGTAGGTTTCTAGTCAGTTCATTAAGTTAATACATAAGGACTGTTGAAATTTCAATAAGTTAGCTAAGTTAGTAGAAAATATTTATTGTTATGACAATAAGTTTGTACAGCAAGTAAATAAAAAAATTAGAACAGTAAATTTGCAAGTAGTTAAGATGTTTAACAGGGTGAATTTGCAGATACTTCAGTAATTTTTGTATTTCTCTCGCTAAGTTGATAATTAGTTAAGTTTGTTGATTCCTAAGAAAAAAATTTTGCTCCGCGTTTTGTTTGTTATTAACCATCCGAGGTAACTAATCTGTCTAAAGTGTTGTAGTTCTTCAAACAGTAGACAAGTGGAAGTTCTCACTGCTAGGTGGAACATATCCAGAATAACACTTGGCTAGAAGTGATCTCTCTCTCTCTAGAAGTGATCTCTCTCTCACTAGAAGTGATCTCTCTCTCACTAGAAGTGATCTCTCACTAGAAGTGATTCTCTCTCTCTCTCTCTCTCTCTCTCTCTCTCTCTCTGTCTCTCATTTATGTTAATATAAAAAATAATTATTATTGTACCAGAATAACCTTAGGAAATTTACGTAACCTTATTATAACGAAAGCAATATAATTTAGCGTAATCCAATGTTATATATTTTATTTAAGTTTTCAATAATTTAATAAGCAAACACAATGAAATATATATTTTCGTTTGGTTCAGAATGATTGTAGCGAAATTATTTCATACAAAAGTTTTCGTTTGCTCTATTCGGCAAGAGGTTCGTTGCTATTTAAGCCAAAATCGCTAGTTTATCTTATTCGGCACGACAAATATATATAAATATATATATATATATATATATATATATATATATATATATATATATATTTTTTTTTTTTTTTTTTTTTCAACAAGTCGGTCGTCTCCCACCGAGGCAGGGTGACCCAAAAAAAAGAAAGAAAATCCCCAAAAAGATAATACTTTCATCATCATTCAACACTTTCACCACACTCACACATTATCACTGTTTTTGCAGAGGTGCTCAGAATACAACAGTTTAGAAGCATATACGTATAAAGATACACAACATATCCCTCCAAACTGCCAATATCCCAAACCCCTCCTTTAAAGTGCATGCATTGTACTTCCCATTTCCAGGACTCAAGTCCGACTATATGAAAATAACCGGTTTCCCTGAATCCCTTCACTAAATATTACCCTGCTCACACTCCAACAGATCGTCAGGTCCCAAGTACCATTCGTCTCCATTTACTCCTATCTAACACGCTCACGCACGCTTGCTGGAAGTCCAAGCCCCTCGCCCACAAAACCTCCTTTACCCCCTCTCTCCAACCCTTTCGAGGACGACCCCTACCCCGCCTTCCTTCCCCTATAGATTTATATGCTTTCCATGTCATTCTACTTTGATCCATTCTCTCTAAATGACCAAACCACCTCAACAACCCCTCTTCTGCCCTCTGACTAATACTTTTATTAACTCCACACCTTCTCCTAATTTCCACACTCCGAATTTTCTGCATAATATTTACACCACACATTGCCCTTAAACAGGACATCTCCACTGCCTCCAACCGTCTCCTCGCTGCTGCATTTACCACCAAAGCTTCACACCCATATAAAAGTGTTGGTACTACTATACTTTCATACATTCCCTTCTTTGCCTCCATAGATAACGTTTTTTGACTCCACATATACCTCAACGCACCACTCACCTTTTTTCCCTCATCAATTCTATGATTAACCTCATCCTTCATAAATCCATCCGCCGACACGTCAACTCCCAAGTATCTGAAAACATTCACTTCTTCCATACTCCTCCTCCCCAATTTGATATCCAATTTTTCTTTATCTAAATCATTTGACACCCTCATTACCTTACTCTTTTCTATGTTCACTTTCAGCTTTCTACCTTTACACACATTCCCAAACTCATCCACTAACCTTTGCAATTTTTCTTTAGAATCTCCCATAAGCACAGTATCATCAGCAAAAAGTAACTGTGTCAATTCCCATTTTGAATTTGATTCCCCAAAATTTAATCCCACCCCTCTCCCGAACACCCTAGCATTTACTTCCTTTACAACCCCATCTATAAATATATTAAACAACCATGGTGACATTACACATCCCTGTCTAAGACCTACTTTTACCGGGAAATAGTCTCCCTCTCTTCTACACACCCTAACCTGAGCCTCACTATCCTCATAAAAACTCTTTACAGCATTTAATAACTTACCACCTATTCCATATACTTGCAACATCTGCCACATTGCTCCTCTATCCACTCTATCATATGCCTTTTCTAAATCCATAAATGCAATAAAAACTTCCCTACCTTTATGTAAATACTGTTCACATATATGCTTCAATGTAAACACCTGATCTACACATCCCCTACCCACTCTGAAACCTCCTTGCTCATCCGCAATCCTACATTCTGTCTTACCTCTAATTCTTTCAATTATAACCCTACCGTACACTTTTCCTGGTATACTCAGTAAGCTTATTCCTCTATAATTTTTACAGTCTCTTTTGTCCCCTTTCCCTTTATATAAAGGGACTATACATGCTCTCCGCCAATCCCTAGGTACCTTCCCCTCTTTCATACATTTATTGAACAAAAGTACCAACCACTCCAACACTATATCCCCCCCTGCTTTTAACATTTCTGTCATGATCCCATCAGTTCCAGCTGCTTTACCCCCTTTCATTTTACGTAATGCCTCACGTACCTCCCCCACACTTATATTCTGCTCTTCTTCACTCCTGAAAGATGGTATGCCTCCCTGACCAGTGCATGAAATTACTGCCTCTGTTTCTTCCTTAACATTTAAAAGTTCCTCAAAATATTCTCGCCATCTACCTAATACCTCCATCTCCCCATCTACTAACTCCCCTACTCTGTTTTTAACTGACAAATCCATATTTTCCCTTGGCTTTCTTAACTTGTTTAACTCACTCCAAAATTTTTTCTTATTTTCATTAAAATTTCTTGACAGTGCTTCTCCCACTCTATCATCTGCTCTCCTTTTGCACTCTCTCACCACTCTCTTTACCTTTCTTTTACTCTCCATATATTCTGCTCTTCTTATAACACTTCTGCTTTGTAAAAACCTCTCATAAGCTACCTTTTTCTCTTTTATCACACCCTTTACTTCATCATTCCACCAATCACTCCTCTTTCCTCCTGCACCCACCCTCCTATAACCACAAACTTCTGCCCCACATTCTAATACTGCATTTTTAAAACTATTCCAACCCTCTTCAACCACCACATTACTCATCTTTGCACTATCCCACCTTTCTGCCAATAGTCGCTTATATCTCACCCGAACTTCCTCCTCCCTTAGTTTATACACTTTCACCTCCCTCTTACTTGTTGTTGCCACCTTCCTCTTTTCCCATCTACCTCTTACTCTAACTGTAGCTACAACTAAATAATGATCCGATATATCAGTTTCCCCTCTATAAACATGTACATCCTGGAGCCTACCCATCAACCTTTTATCCACCAATACATAATCTAATAAACTACTTTCATTACGTGCTACATCATACCTTGTATATTTATTTATCCTCTTTTTCATAAAATATGTATTACTTATTACCAAATTTCTTTCTACACATAGCTCAATTAAAGGCTCCCCATTTACATTTACCCCTGGCACCCCAAATTTACCTACTACTCCCTCCATAACATTTTTACCCACTTTAGCATTGAAATCCCCCCACCATTACTGTCACACTTGATTCAAAACTCCCCACGCATTCACTCAACATTTCCCAAAATCTCTCTCTCTCCTCTACACTTCTCTCTTCTCCAGGTGCATACACGCTTATTATAACCCACTTTTCACATCCAATCTTTATTTTACTCCACATAATCCTTGAATTAATACATTTATAGTCCCTCTTTTCCTGCCATAGCTTATATATATATATATATATATATATATAGGGAGGTACCACCTTTAGAACTGTTATAGGGACCCTCATCCTCAGAGAAAAGAATAAACTTGCTTCAGGGAAAACTCAAGATTCTCCCTGAAGCTGTTTGAGAATTTTCTCCTACATATATATATATATATATATATATATATATATATATATATATATATATATATATATATACATATATATATATGTATATATGTCGTGCCGAATATGTAAAACTGGTCAATTAGCAAGAACTCATTTAAAATTAAGTCCTTTCTGAAATTTTCTCTTATACGTTTAAAGATATAATTTTTTCATTAATGTTAATGTAAAAATTTATAATTTTGCACCAGAAGAATCTTAGAAAACTTACCTAACCTTATTATAACAAGAACAATTTATTTTAGCCTAACCCAACTAAATATATTTTAGATTTGTTTACAGTAATTTAATATTAAACAAACACAGTGAAATATATTTTTTTCGTTAGGTTCAGAATGATTTTGGCGAAATTATTGCATACACAAATTATCACTTGTCCTATATGGCAAGATGAGCGTTGCTATTTAAGCCAAGATCGCAAGTTCTGCCTATTCGGCACGACAAAATCATTCTGAACCTAACGAAAAAAATATATTTCAATGTGTTTGTTTAGTATTAAATTATTGTAAACAAATCTAAAATATATTTAGTTGGGTTAGGCTAAAATTAATTGTTCTTGTTATAACAAGGTTAGGTTAAGTTTTCTAAGATTCTTTTGGTGCAAAAATAAAAATTTTTAGATTAACATTAATGAAAAAAATATATCTTTAAACGTATAAGAGAAAATTTTAGAAAGGACTTAATTTTAAATGAGTTCTTGCTAATTGACCAGTTTTACATATTCGGCACGACATATATATATATATATATATATATATATATATATATATATATATATATATATATATATATATATATATATATATATATATATATATATATATATATATATATATATATATATATATATATATTTATTTATATATTTACTAATTTACTGGAATATTTTTGCTTACATGAATCATTTTCCTGACGTGTAAATAGAGTGTAGAATTTTTTCAAGTCAGTTAACTGCGTAACATCTACTAAGTTACTTCTTCTATTGAAAACTTTGCTCGGCCTCTTATGATATGTTAGTAATTAGCATTTTACAGGAGAAATAGGATTTACTGCCAAGAACCTTTCAAGAAAGAGCCACGAACTAGCCAGGAGCCTTTCAGGAACTAGCCAGGAAGCAGCTAGGAACTAGACAGGAACCTTCCTGGAGCCAGCCACTAACTAGCCAGGAACTAGCCAGGAACTAGCCAGGAACATGCCACGAACGAGCCACAAACCAGTCACAAACCAGCCACGATCCTGCCAGGA
>NC_091302.1:13942921-14182921 GCF_038502225.1 Cherax quadricarinatus | reverse complement strand
GCATGGAATAGACAAGGTGGACAGAGACAGGATGTTCCAGAGAGGGGACACATTATTTATTATTATTAAAGATTCGCCGGTATTCTCCCGGCCCGGACCTTTTCCAAGTGGTGGCCCGGCCTTGGCTCCCTCTTTAGGGAGTGTCTGAGACCTAAGTCTCCCATGGGAGGAGGCACAAATACCTCCTCATCATTGGGACCAATTGTCCCCAGGCCTAGCCACAAGCAAGGCCTCTCTGGTCTGCCATCCCCGCCGCAAGGGGGCTAATGGGAATGACAGTCTTGTGAGCTACAAGCTCCGGCTCAGGCACCTACCCTACCCTAGAAGGGTTAGGCATGGTATCGATCAGAGGGGACACAGAAACATGGGGTCACAATTGGAAATTGAAGACCCAGATGAGTCAAAGGGATGTTAAGAAGTATTTCTTCAGTCATAGAGCAGTCAGGAAGTGGAATAGCCTAGCAAGTGAAGTAGTGGAGGCAGGAACCGTACATAGCTTTAAGGTATGATAATGCTCATGGAGCAGGGAGAGAGAGGACCTTGTAGCAATCAGTGAAGAGGCGGGGCCAGGAGCTGAGTTTCGACTCATGTAAGCACAATTAGGTGAATACAATTAGGTGAGTACACACACACACACACACACACACACATTCATTCTCTCTCAAGTAAACATTACCCATCCTGCAGATTAAGTATCATGAATCTTTAATCAGCTTGCATTTACTCAAAGATCAGACTACAGATAACTTAAATCCTGTAATTAGGCAAGTAATTACACGTAGTGTCTATGATGCTACGTTTTACGGAATTTATAATATAATTTTTATAATGCTAGAGTATAAATATATATTAGTGTTTAGTAGAAGCCTGAATTGGCCATAATGATTTCTTTAAGTGAGAACTTACATATTTATTGAAGAGAAATGGTTACTGATTATCGAAGGTGGAAGAGTGTGAAAGAAAAGGAATGATTTTTGTGTGTTGCATCTTTTGCCTCGAAGTCTCATTCCATTGTTTCGAGTTATGGACTCATTTAGCACTTCTGAAATATCTTCATCTCTAAGCATGTCGAAACCATGCAACAAAGGTCTGTATGTGATCGCCTCGTAGTCTTCATTTTCTAGGAGAAAAAACAGTAGAGTGCCCTAAAGTCTTCGTGACATATTTCCTGAGCGACGGTACGAGAGTGTGGTAGCTCTTCTTTATACCCTCTATAATACAATCCTCGTTTTTTATGTAATTTGGAGACCATATCACGATACCATATTCAAAATGCGATCAAATAAATGTGTTACAGAGCGCCGAAATTGTATCTAGAGATTTTGCTCAAAGTTCAACGTATGAAATCAAACACTGTCAGGTTTGTTGTTCTCGGTTAAGTATACGTTTGGGGTCGTTGCTTATGTTTGCTGCAAAGTCCTTTTCTTCATGTGTTCCAGCAAGTTTGTTGCCAAATATTTTAAATTCGAATTTGAGATTATTATTCCCAAAATGCAATACTATACACTTGTCTGCAATGAAATTCATCCTCGACGTCTCCGACCACAGCGCCAATTTCTCTAGATCATTCAAAATATTCAACTAACTGTGAATGCTGCATTTTTTTCCAGATTTTCGTCATCTGCAAATTTTGCTATCTTAGATAGAGAAAATTGAAGATGACATTGATATGACAACTGAACGACGAACCGATCCCTGGAGAACTTCATTCTTTACTCGAAACTACTCAGACATCTCTCCGTCGAGTACTTCTCAATGTTTGTGAGCCAGCCACCTATGGAATTTGTCTCCTGTACCAAGTGCTTCAACTTTGGCTCTCAGAATTCGATGTAGTACCTTTCCAAAAGCCTTCTGGAAGTCTAGATACACTACATCTGATGGGAACTATTCATACCAGGTTTATCATCTGCAATTGATAAATTCCAGTAAGTTAGTCATGCACGATGTTTTACTAATGAATCCACGCTGGCTTCCGTTTAAAATATTGTTTGTTTCCAGAAAACTGTCTTGTCCCTGACAATAACTTTGTTTTTACCTAAAATTGGCGTTGAGATGCACGAAACTGAGAGCACAGGTCTTGTCTCTTTTTAAAATATAGCTGTGACATTTGCCATTTTCCATTATAATGGTACCATACCTTCCTCCAATGATTATTTAAATATTACCGAGAGTGGGTGAGCGATCTGGTATCTTCATTCTTTTACAACTCTGGTAAATATTTCACCCAGTCAGCTGGAAGGGTTAATATTCAGCTTTTCTAAGTAAGTATTTAATTATGTCTTGGCTATTATTTTCATCACCTATTAGTTTTTCGGTGGACAGGAAGGTGGTAGGTTAAAAAGGTGGTAAAAGAAAAAGGTGATAGAAGGAAAGGTGATAGAGTTTCCGAAAAGGTGGAAGAGGTAAATGAAGATGGCTGAGAATCAACCTTGCTTCACTCCATTTACTGAATCGCCCACACGGAGTTTACCTCATCAATAAATATAGTAAAAAGTCAACAGTTCACTCATTATTTAACATTTAGGTTGAATGTTAGTTGCCGCTGCTGAGTGATGAGAGCCGCGGCTCCCGTCACACGCCTACCTTTTTTAACCCTTGCCAGAAAAAGAGAGAATGTCAGAATTATGACCTTATAGTCTCTACATTATATTTACCTCAACGCCATTCATTCATTCAAACTTTCATTCATTCGTTAGGGACTGTGCTTTTACATGTCTAAATGTGTGTTCCCGCTCACATCATTCATCCATTAGTGTCGTTCTGACTCTGGATTTAGATAGAATTAACTAAGACATGAATCAACTATGCGAGACATGTGGAGAAAGATAACTCGTCAACAAAATAAACGCTTGATTTCAGATCAACCAAATTTTATCTATCAAACTCTTGGTTTTTTTTTGTATGTATATGATGAGACAACCCAAAAAAAAAAAAAAAAAAAAAAAATGGATCGACTGAGTCTGTTCTGAGTTCAAAAAAAAAAAATTGAAATTTTACCAAATTTAAAATTTCAAAGGCCAATGTAAGGGAGATATAACACTAGCCCAACAGTTAGTGAAAATAATAGTAATGAGTGAACGTGTACAGCACCGTGTAATAGTAATGGGTGAACGTGTACAGCACCGTGTAATAGTAATGGGTGAACGTGTACAGCACCGTGTAATAGTAATGGGTGAACGTGTACAGCACCGTGTAATAGTAATAAGAACATAAGAACATAAGAAAGGAGGAACACTGCAGGAGGCCTGCTGGCCCATACTAGGCAGGTCCTTTACAATTCATCCCACTAACAAAACATTTACCCAACCCAATTTTCAATGCTACCCAAGAAATAAGCTCTGATGTGAAAGTCCCACTCAAATCCAACCCTTCCCACTCATGTACTTATCCAACCTAGATTTGAAACTACCCAAAGTCCTAGCCTCAATAACCCAACTAGGTAGACTGTTCCACTCATCAACTACCCTATTTCCAAACCAATACTTTCCTATGTCCTTTCTAAATCTAAACTTATCTAATTTAAATCCATTACTGCGGGTTCTCTCTTGGAGAGACATCCTCAAGACCTTATTAATATCCCCTTTATTAATACCTATCTTCCACTTATACACTTCGATCAGGTCTCCCCTCATTCTTCGTCTAACAAGTGAATGTAACTTAAGAGTCTTCAATCTTTCTTCATAAGGAAGATTTCTGATGGGTGAACGTGTACAGCACCGTGTAATACTAAGGGGTGAACTTTTACAATAACATGTAATAGTAATGGGTGAACGTGTGTAACACCCAATAATAGTAATAGGAGAACGTGTACAATAACAATTAATAGTAATGGGTGAATGTGTACAATAATATGTAATAGTAATGGGTGAATGTGTACAGTAACATGTAATAGTAATGAGTCAACGTGTACATTAATTCGTCACATTCTAACATAGCGCTTTTTTTTTAGATACTCGACAATCATCAGCAACAAGAACAATAGCAACATCTACAATAACAACAGAAACTACGAGAAAAACTTCATCATAAACACCGATAACGGAAACAGCAAAAAAGTCACATTAAATATAACAAAAACTAAGAAATTAAAAACAACTGGCACAAAAACAAAAGCAAAGACACTGTATTCTTTCCAGCAATTTGATAAGAAAACCTCAGCAAGGAAGTTTATTTACAACTGACAAGTGGAAAATCAATATTTAATGAAGGCTATTAAAATTTTTAATTAAGATAATTTAGAATTATTAGACAAGCAAATGTCTTAAATTATGCGCACAACGTACTCGACTGCTCCAATTAAATAAAAAAAAATTACTGCCGTTTTTTACCCATGAATCTGAGTTTAATCTGTGAAAGAATTTGGAAAACTTTCAAGTCTTAATGAGAGCACAAGTTGCTCGTTCTTTAAATAGCTGAAAAATAAAGAATTTCGCAACAGATTTCAGCAGTTCATGGAAGGAATGAGTGAGAAGTAATCCTGGTGGGAGGGTTTAATGGTCTGGTATGTGCGAGTGAACACTTGGTGCCTGTATACTTATTCATCAACAGTTGCATTGATGATTGATCTTGACAATACTGTGGTTAGAATAACATACAAGAATCTAATTGTTCGGAAAGGAAATTGAAGAAAACGTCTCGGTTCCACCCATAACCATTATCAGTGGATAGTTGATAGCTGTCCAGAAGGGACCGACACCTTATCAAGAATTTAGTCTTGTGAATGCAGCTGACTGTGGACACCTGCAGTTCTGGCCAGGTTAGCTTACTGGACATTTGAATACTTTTATATCCTCCATCTGGAGTCGCATACAACCTGTACACGTCTCCCACACCCAGAGTATATATACCTAGTCTTGGGTCGGGGGGGGGGGATTGACCTACTACAAACAGGGTACAGGTACCAGCTTACGCCGACGACCAGAACACCTTCACTCTCACCAACACACCACCTAGCTCCTACCATCTCTACACATGTCCAGATAACCATCCCAATACTTATTCAGATTATAATCTTCTCTATTGTCCAGATTATAATCTTCTCTGTTGTCCAGATTATAATCTTCTCTGTTGTCCAGATTATAATCTTCTCTGTTGTCCAGATTATAATCTTCTCTGTTGTCCAGATTATAATCTTTCCACTTATCCAGATTATAATTTCACTTGTTCAAATTTTAATCCTTCCACTTGCCCACATTATGTGACTATAAAGACAGACCACAAAACAAACGCTAGTGTAGACAACGTCACGCTCTATATAGAGCTGTTTCAAGCGATCTCTATCAGGTTATCATGACTTTAATAAGCTTTACAGAGTGTGACAAGTTTCGTAAATTTAACCTTTTTCTTCGTTGCTTGTTTACGTCTTCACACACATCTTTATGGCCTTCCTTTACATCATCCAAAAGTAACCTAAACATCTACTAACAATTACCCTCTATGCACCTACAGTCATATATAATCAACATATATATATATCTCCACATACATTTAATTTATAAAATCAGGGACACTTTAGAAAGACAGAACATTCATTTTACGACCTTCAGGTTTCAGGAAGATGTTATAAAGGTCAAAGAAACTCACTACAAAACACAGTAGAGGTCAGTTTGTATATTGGACCATTAACTAGTCACACGCAGTCCTAGACCATTAACTAGTCACACTCGGTCCTGGACCATTAACTAGTCACACTCAGTCCTGGACCATTAACTAGTCACACTCGGTCCTGGACCATTAACTAGTCACACTCAGTCCTGGACCATTAACTAGTCACACTCAGTCATGGACCGTTAGCTAGTCACACTCGGTCCTGGACCATTAACTAGTCACACTCAGTCCTGGACCATTAACTAGTCATACTCGGCCCAAGTAGGACCGAAACGCTGTCCTAAGTTTCTTTCTCCTATGATGGGGTTATTGTATTGTCCCAGACACGGTATTGTGCCTTTTTGTTCTTTCAGGCTGTACAATAGGCTGGAGAATAGGTTGTATATTGATGACACATGCTCACATAGGCCCGATGAATGTTACATTTTTTTACAACTCAATACATTATTCTGAACCGTCTTTTAATCCTGTAAAAAAAATTCTACACCTCTGTCCATGGTCTTCCCTACACCTCCTTCCCTCCAGTGGAAAATCTTCACTAGACATTAAATGATGCATTTCTTTCTACTTTAGCAGAAAGTTCTTTAACTTTCTATAATAACATTGCTCCGAGGACTCCGTCTTAGTTAATTCTGGTAAAAACTCGAAATGTACGTCGACAAAGTTAGTACCTGGAGAACTCAATTATGTCTTATGACCAGCGAGTACTAGCTCGGGAAGGCCATCTTGTACATTATTTATAAATGTGTTTCTGAAATATTATTATTATTATTATTATTATTATTATTATTATTATTATTATGATTATTATTATTATTATTATTATTATTTTATTATATAGTGATTACATTTTAATTGGGGGCACAGTGATGGCTAAGGCACATCTGAAAAACCTGGGTATCTTTACTGAGAGAAATTTCACTCGCCAGGGTCTTTATCTACCTCATACTGAGGCATCAGGACGAAGACTTTTGTAGTTGATGCAGTGCAAAAAGTGGGTATGTGCAGCAACTGAAGAAGTGGATACATATTGGCGGGGCCGGCTAGTAACTAGGTCAGGTTGACAGAGCGGGTCAGAGACGGAGTTCCAGAAAGATGCATGTGCCAAGTTCCCCATGGTTTTGCTGTGTCAGACAAGTATCATGGAATTAATGGTATGATACACTAGTGTTGCTCATGTGTCTTTGTCGTCAACTAGTCGGTACTGTACCTTTGATCTAATAATGGAGCTACCCTCCTTTCTCTGCGGATCAACCCTGATTACCTCTCATACCCCAGTCGCTGTGTCACCCCTATAGGTTTAGGGCTTTTCGTTGATAATAATAATAATTATGAAGTAATAATAGTGGAAAGATAGAGATAACAAGAATGCTGAAGGGTCAGGATGAAAGATGGAGGAAGGAATGTAGACATCAGATTGCTCAGACAGGAACTTGAGTTTATATAATGGACGTAACACATTACGGCGAGGTGGATGATCATTGATCACAGAACTGAAGAGGAAACAAAGGTGCTGAGGAAGATTTCATTTGACCACGTTACGAGCTTTGTGGAGATTTATCGGATCAATACAAAGGAACACCTGTATTCGTGTAGGGTGGATGGCACTAATAACGCGTGGTGAATTCACTTGGCAGAACACTGGATGCCATAGATGGGAAATTTATTCCCCTAAAAATGGGTGGGGACTGGACTTGCAGAATGTTTTAGAGGAGGTATTAATCAGCACATAAGATACCATATAACAGGTTCAGGGCAAAGGGTGAAGGCACAATTTCACAGGAATTTTATTGAGACATTTCGACGGTGAAACAGTTTCTTCAGCCAGTGAAACACTCTAATTGTTTCTTTTCACCACCTGCTGGTGTTGTGCCATCTATCTCCAGAACCTGGTCACTTTCATTTTAGCCAAACCCATGTCAACACAAAATGAGAGGGAAACTTATCCAGAATATGTTCATACAGTAACACAGCTAGACTGAGGACTGCTACACATACTGACAGACCTCTTGTATAACTCTGCCACCATTATCATCACACTCCATCTTTATGATCTTCCTAGCCTCACCTCAGCACTGATCCCATTTAGTCAGGCCTAACCTTCCTGATTTACATATAAGCATGCTCTTATATCCTTTCTATAGTCTTCAGAAGGAAATGCTTTTATAATTAAAACTTTCTTTTCAAGCGTATCTATATATAAATGTGTGGGCAAGCAACAGAGAAAACAATGGTTACTGACAACAACAGATTTCTGCATTAGATACCATGTAATGCCCTGCCACGCTAACTAGCGACTGGTGTTTAGAAACAGGATGGAAATGGGAGAGAAAGCCGTAAGAATGGCTGAGGTAATGAACACAAGGGTAATTTAGCGCCTGCGAAATGAAAGAGAATAAGGCTTGATCTGAAGAAATGGAGAAGTGTCTACGACCCCTTGGCTCAAGATTCCTTGAATAGCGTGTCCGAAAACATTGTTAGTGTTCATCTGCCTTTGCAATATTAGCTATAAATTTCAAAACCATTATCAGTTCCTGTACTGAACCTTGTGGAACAACACTACCAGTTCAAGAACTGAACCTCGTGGAATAGCAATACCAGTTCCAGGACTGAACCTTGTGGTACAACACTATTAGTTCCAGTACTGAACCTTGTGATACAACACTACTAGTTCCAGGACAGAACCTTGTGGTACAACACTATTAGTTCCAGTACTGAACCTTGTGGTACAACACTATTAGTTCCAGGACTGAACCTTGTGGTACAACATTACCAGTTCCAGTACTGAACCTTGTGGTACATGGTATGATCTCATCCCTTCTCTGTGTTTTCACACTATTATTATTTGTTCTAATTCTTCATATCCACGTAATTTTTATCCACTGATTTGGCTATCTGTAAAAATTGTCTCTTTCGCCAGAGAGAGAAGAATACCTCCTTCTGGGATTCTTTATTAAGTGTCTTATTCCAGTTAGGTAAAATACAGTTCAATTATTAGTCTATTTCCTGTTTTATCTTCGTTACTCTGCCAAAGAAATGAAATAAATTGAGGAGACAGGGTTCCTCGTCTCGAATTCTTCTTGTCCTTCCCCTCCAGATTTTCTATAGTTCTGCTGTTAATTTTCTACTTCAGTGTAGAACTAATGTGTGTATGTGTGTACTCACCTAAATGTGGTTGCAGGGGTCGATTCATAGCTCCTAGCCCCGCCTCTTCACTGGTCGCCATTAGGTAGACTCCCTGTTTTATAATCTTTATCATACCTCTTCTTAAAGCAATGTACAGTACCTGCCTCCACTACCTCACTTTTCAGACTGTTCCACTTTCTGACAACTCTATGGCTGAAGAAATATTTCCTAACATCCCTTTGACTCATCCGAGTCTTAAACTTCCAATTGTGACCCCTTGTTGCTGTGTCCCATCTCTGGAACATCATGTCCCTGTCCATCTTGTCGACTCCTCTCAGTATTTTATATGTCGTTATCATGCCCCCTCCTGTCCTCCAGTGTCGTCAGGTCGAGTTCTCTTAACCTCTCCTAGTAGGACATTCCCCTTAGCTCCAGGACTAGTCTCGTTACAAACCTTTGCACTTTCTGTAGTTTCCTGACGTGCTTGGCCAGGTTAGGGGTCTAAACTGGAGCTGCATACTCCAATATAGGCCTGACGTACACGGTGTACAGGGTTCTGAACGACTACTTACCGAGATGTCGTATGCTATTCTTAGGTTTGCTAGTCGCCCATAGGCTGCAGCAGTTATTCGGTTGACATGCTCCTCAGGAAATGCGGTCGGTATTATACATACTCCAAGATCCTTTTCCTTAAGGGAGGTTTGTAGTCTTTAGCCCCCTAAAACTGTACTCTCTCTCTGGTCTTCTTTGTCCTTCCTCGATCTTCATGACTTTGCACTTGATGGGGTTGAATTCCAGGACATAGTTGCTGGACAAGTTCTGTAACCTTTCCAGATTACTGTAGTCCTGCTTCATTCTCCTCCGATTGAATTCTCCTAATTAACTTCATATCGTCTGCAAACAGGGACACTTCTGAGTCTATTCCTTCTGTCACGTCATTCACATATACCAGAAACAGCACAGTTCCTAGAAGTGACCCTGTGGAACCCCGCTCGTCACACTGGCCCACTCTGACATCTCATCATGTACCATGAATCGCTGCTGTCTTCCCGTCAGGTATTCTCTGATCCACTGCAGTGCCTTCCCTGTTACACCTGCCTGGTCCTCCCGCTTTTGCGCTAGTCTCTTGTTTGGAACTGTGTCAAAAGGCTCCGTACAGTCCAAGAAAATGCAATCTACCCACCCCTCTCTTTCTTGTCTTCCTGCTGTCACCTTGTCATAGAACTCTAGTAGGTTTGTGACACAGGATTTCCCATCCCTGAATCCGCGCTGGTTGTCGTTTATGAGCTCATTCCTTTCTAGGCGCTCCACCACTCTTCTCCTGATAATCTTCCCCATGACATTGCATACAATACACGTCAGTGACAGTGGTCTATAGTTTAATGCTGCGTGTCGGTCCCCTTTCTTAAAAACTGGGACTACATATGTCGTCTTCCATACCTCAGGTAGTCGCCCTGTTTTGATAGATATGTTGAACATTGTTCTTAGTGGTACACAGAGCACCTCTGTTCCCTTTCTCAGGACCCACGGAGAGATGTTATCCGGCCCCATCACCTTTGATACATACAACGCGATACATACAACCTCCTCGGTTGTATGTATCACGTCCAGCACTTGGTGTATCCCACCTCTCCGTCTGTCTGGAGTTCTTTCTGTCCCCACTGTGAATACTTCTTTGAATCTCATGTTGAGCTCTTCACAAATTTCAAGGTCGTTTCTTGTAAACTCCCCTACTTCCTTTCTCAGCCTGATTACCTGGTCTTCGACTGTTGTTTTCTTCCTGATGCGACTGTACAACAACTTCGGGTCAGACTTGGCTTTCACTGCTCTGTCATTTTCATAGTGTCGTTGGGCCTCCGCCCTTACCTGCACATATTCATTTCTTGCTCTTCGACTACTCACCGTATTCTCCTGTGTCCTTTGCCTTCTATTCTTCTTCCATTCTCTAGCACACTTGGTTTTGGCTCTACATTTTTGGATAGACCAAGCGCTTGTCCTGGCCTTTTCACTATGTATGTTACCCTTGGGTACAAACCTCTCCTCCGCTTCCTTGCATATTGCTGTCACATATTCCATCTCGTATACTGATTTCCCTCACAGTTCTGTCCCACTGTACGTCGTGCAGAAAATTCCTCATTCTGTGTAGTCTACTCTCTTATAGTTTGGTTTCATTCGTCCTGCCCTTCCTGCCTCCCTCTCCACTTGCAACTCTAGTATACATTCGAAGCTTAGGACCACATCATCACTAGCTCCAAGGGGCCTTTCATATCTGCACTACTCAAAGTGAATGTCAGGTCCAGTCTCTTTCTCTCTCTCTCTCTCTCTCACACACACACACACACATACGCACACACACACTGTGTGTGTGTGTGTGTGTTTGAGATCGCGTGAATATTAAATATTATTTCTGCTTCGCAGAACATTCAATTTAAATCGTTTAAATTGTCCTGTCGATTAATACCGTCGAGTGAGTGATGGAAAATTGAACTCCATTGTCGAAGGGAAATTCTCATATAGAAATCCTTTTATTGGTTTTATTGCATTCAGTGCAGGATATTTCAGATGCGTATATTATCATTTGATAACATTCGATTGTGGAAGCTGTCCATTGTCAGCTTACTTTTTGAGCTGCTTGGGGATTAGCGTGGACGGTTACAAAGCATGGCTTGCTTCTACAGTGTTTTAAAAGCTGAGGTTGGAGAGTTGAAGGAGGAGGTCTTGCTTCTCCAGGAGGAGATTAGGAGGCTGAAGGTCCACCTCAATGGGCCTGGGAGAGAGTGTGAGGTGGTTGGAGATGTGGGGAATGAGGCTTCTAGCAGTGAGGTGCAGTCTGTCTCTCACTGTGAGGAGGCTGTTGGTGGGGTGGTAGCAACGGCTACCAGCAGTGAGGTGCAGCCCAGCACCTGCTACAAGTGGCGAGTTGTTCACAGTAATGGGAGGCGCATCAGAGTAAGGAAAGTTAAGAGTGCAGATCTGAAGGTAGGAAATCGCTTCTCTGTTCTCCAGGATGAATGTACTTCAGTGGCCAGTGAAGGTAAGGGTACTACTGCCCCTGCTAATGAAGGTAAGCGCATTCTTGTGGTTGGTGACTCTCAGGTAAGATATGTTGATCGTGCTTTTTGTAATAGGAATAAGAAGATGAGAGATAGAGTGTGCTTCCCTGGAGCTGGTGTTGGGGACATTGTCAACAGACTGGATAATATCATGTCAGGTAATGGGAACAAGCCCATTATCTGTCTCAGTGCTGGTGGAAATGATATTGGGAAGGGTAGGAGAGAAGAGCTGCTAGATAAGTACAGGTCAGCTATAGATTTCATTAAGTCTAAGGGAGGGATCCCAATCATATGTAGCATCTTGCCTAGAAGGGGAGTAGGAAATGAATGGTTGTCTAGGGCAATTGGTGTAAATTGCTGGCTAGACAGATACTGCAAGGAACTTGCAATCCCATTCATTGACAACTGGAACAACTTTTATGGCAAACATGATATGTATGCAAGGGATGGGGTTCATCTCTCTGGGGCAGGGGTGGTAGCACTTGCAGACTCGATTGAGAAGGCCATTGGTGAAATGCCTATGATTTTAAACTGATGGAAGATAGAGGTATGGGTGTGTGTGGGAAACAAGCAGGTTGCAACACTAGGGTTGGAAACAGTAAATGTATAAAAGGCATTCAGCATGAAGTTATAAATAAAGACAATAGAACAGGTCAGCAAACAAAGGGGGACAGCAGAGGGCAGCAAGGGACTAGCTCCCTTAAGGTTTACTATACTAATAGCAGGAGTGTTAGAAATAAGATAGATGAGCTAAGATTAATTGCAAGTGCAGGAAACATAGATATTATTGCTATAACAGAGACCTGGCTCAATCTGAAAGATAGAGAGATGCCCTCTGAATGTCACATACAAGGCTATAAATTATTCCACACTGACAGGGTCAACAGGAAAGGTGGTGGAGTAGCGATGTATGTCAGAGACAATTTAAATTGTTGTGTTAGACAAGATATTAAATTAGAAGCGTCAGCCACTGAATCTGTTTGGTTACAGCTTCTCGAGGGCCGAGAAAAACTAATTTTGGGTGTGATTTACAGGGCCCCAAATCTTGATAGGGAGTGCAGTAAACTTCTATGGGACGAAATTCGTAAGGCATCTACATACGAAAATGTTGTGCTAATGGGAGATTTCAACTATAGACAGATTGACTGGAGCAATTTGACAGGAAATTTAGAGTCGGGTGACTTTCTTGATACGATCCAGGATTGTTTTTTAAAACAGTTTGTGACAGAGCCAACTAGGGGAAATAACCTCCTTGACTTGGTTCTTGCCAGTAGGGAAACACTAATTAATAATCTTGAGGTTAATGATGAGCTTGGGGAGAGTGATCACAAATCACTCAGTTTTAACATATCATGGAATTCCCCTAATAATGGCAATCAAGTCTCCGTCCCTGACTTTCGCTTGGCTGATTTCATAGGACTGAAAAATTACTTAGGTGGGCTGAACTGGAATGACCTGACTAGGGGTCAGGTAGGTGGTGATGGTTGCCGATATGATGCTTTCCAGGGCATAGTTCTAGCTGCTCAGTCAAATTATGTTCCAAATAGGGAAATCAGATCAAACAAAAATGATCCTAAATGGATGAACAATAGATTAAAATATCTGATTGGTCAAAAGAGAGGCATATATAGGCAAATCAAAAGAGGAGAGGGGCAATTAAGAAATCGATATATTCAGTTAAAGAGAGAAATAAAAAAGGGAATTAGAAAAGCAAATAGAGATTATGAGGTTAAAGTTGCAAGAGAATCGAAGACTAACCCAAAAGGATTCTTTCAGGTATACAGAAGTAAGATCAGGGACAAGATAGGCCCACTCAAAAGTTCCTCGGGTCAGCTCACTGACAGTGATAAGGAAATGTGTAGAATTTTTAACACATACTTCCTCTCAGTTTTTACACAGGAGGATACCAGCGATATTCCAGTAATGATAAATTATGTAGAACAGGACGATAATAAACTGTGCACTATTAGGGTCACAAGTGACATGGTCCTTAGGCAAATAGATAAATTAAAACCTAACAAATCCCCAGGCCCTGATGAACTGTATGCAAGGGTTCTAAAGGAATGTAAAGAGGAGCTTAGCACACCTTTGGCTAATCTTTTCAACATATCACTACAAACTGGCATGGTGCCAGATAAGTGGAAAATGGCAAATGTGATACCTATTTTCAAAACAGGTGACAGGTCCTTAGCTTCGAACTATAGACCAATAAGCCTAACCTCCATAGTGGGAAAATTTATGGAATCAATAATTGCCGAGGCAGTTCGTAGCCACCTTGAAAAGCATAAATTAATCAACGAATCTCAGCATGGTTTTACAAAGGGGCGTTCCTGCCTTACGAATTTATTAACTTTTTTCACTAAGGTATTTGAGGAGGTAGATCATGGTAATGAATATGATATTGTGTATATGGACTTCAGTAAGGCTTTTGACAGGGTCCCACATCAGAGACTATTGAGGAAAATTAAAGCACATGGAATAGGAGGAGAAATTTTTTCCTGGATAGAGGCATGGTTGACAAATAGGCAGCAGAGAGTTTGCATAAATGGGGAGAAATCAGAGTGGGGAAGCGTCACGAGCGGTGTTCCACAGGGGTCAGTGTTGGGCCCCCTGCTGTTCACAATCTACATAAACGACATAGATGAGGGCATAAAGAGCGACATCGGCAAGTTTGCCGATGACACCAAAATAGGCCGTCGAATTCATTCTGAAGAGGACATTCGAGCACTCCAGGAAGATTTGAATAGACTGATGCAGTGGTCGGAGAAGTGGCAGATGCAGTTTAATATAGACAAATGCAAAGTTCTAAATGTTGGACAGGACAATAACCATGCCACATATAAACTAAATAATGTAGATCTTAATATTACGGATTGCGAAAAAGATTTAGGAGTTCTGGTTAGCAGTAATCTGAAACCAAGACAACAGTGCATAAGTGTTCGCAATAAAGCTAATAGAATCCTTGGCTTCATATCAAGAAGCATAAATAATAGGAGTCCTCAGGTTGTTCTTCAACTCTATACATCCTTGGTTAGGCCTCATTTAGATTATGCTGCACAGTTTTGGTCACCGTATTACAGAATGGATATAAATTCTCTGGAAAATGTACAAAGGAGGATGACAAAGATGATCCCATGTATCAGAAACCTTCCCTATGAGGATAGACTAAGGGCCCTGAAACTGCACTCTCTAGAAAGACGTAGAATTAGGGGGGATATGATTGAGGTTTATAAGTGGAAGACAGGAATAAATAAAGGGGATGTAAATAGTGTGCTGAAAATATCTAGCCTAGACAGGACTCGCAGCAATGGTTTTAAGTTGGAAAAATTCAGATTCAGGAGGGATATAGGAAAGTACTGGTTTGGTAATAGAGTTGTGGATGAGTGGAACAAACTCCCAAGTACCGTTATAGAGGCCAGAACGTTGTGTAGCTTTAAAAATAGGTTGGATAAATACATGAGTAGATGTGGGTGGGTGTGAGTTGGACCTGATAGCTTGTGCTAACAGGTCGGTTGCCGTGTTCCTCCCTTAAGTCAATGTGACCTGACCTGACTAGGTTGGGTGCATTGGCTTAAGCCGGTAGGGACTTGGACCTGCCTCGCATGGGCCAGTAGGCCTTCTGCAGTGTTCCTTCGTTCTTATGTTCTTATGTTCTTATGTTCTTATGTCAGCTTACTTTGAGGAAGCAGTCCGTTGGTCAGGTTGCTCTGGTTGCAGTTATCAGTAGTTCAAGTTTTTGTGTTCAGTGCTTCACACAGAGTTCTTCAGGTTTGTGAAATTGATCCATTACATAGTTCATTCTTAATGATGGGCGCCAAATCTTATAAGAATCAAGCACCCATCAGAGCTAGGTGTTTTACCTTGATTCGAGGACATACGGTGGTGCAGGTGCCTCTGAGCTAATTTCATATTACTCCCCGCTTGGTGTACTAGCCTCACGAGCAGTATATATATTGTAACCACGGACGAGTCGTATTTAATCAATAACAACATTATATATATCAATAACAATATATATATATATATATATATATATATATATATATATATATATATATATATATATATATATATATATATCATTGTACAAACGGAACAAATGGTATTGATCAATAACAACACTGTACTAGCCAAGGAGTCGAACCCATGCTGTTTTGACCCGCCTCATGGTGAGAGGAAATGCATGACGCTTTAGCCACTAGACCACACAATCCTTAACAATGGTGCATCCAGCCAAACTAGATGTTGTGCCTACAGTCGAAGGACATACGGTGGTGTGGACGCCTCTGAGCTAATTTCATACTACTCCTTACACAAATAACCCGCACATAGAAGAGAGAAGCTTACGATGACGTTTCGGTCCGACTTGGACCATTTACAAAGTCACACTAAACAGAATTGGAGCAGGACGGGCATATATAGGCAGGAAGAGGTAGTGGTGGTAGTAGTAGAAGCAGTAGTGGTAGTAGTAATAGTAGTAGAAGTGGTGGTAGTGGTAGTAGTGGGGAATTAAGGAGGAGGAGCCAGTCAAATACAAAGAAAGGGGAGCACTGCAAGGCAGCTAGGTGCCCACAGAGGGAGAGCAAGTGCACAGAGGTGGGGGAAAAGGGGAAGTGATGAAATAAATAAGGAACAGAATCACGAGACAGAAGAAAGACAACCCAGAGGAGAAAAAAGAAGGAAAGAGGAGAGGGGAAGAGGGAGAAGAAAAAAAAGAAAAAATGTGGAATCAGGCTAACGCGACGGTCTGGAGTTTTGAGACTCTCTGACCGCGGGTTCAATCCCAGCCGGGGTATGGTAAGTCACGAGTGTTCTGAAGTTTGACTGGCTCCTACTCCTTAATTCCCCACTACTACCACTACCACCACTACCACTTCTACTACTATTACTACTACTACTACTACCACTACTGCTTCTACTACTACCACCACTACCTCTTCCTGCCTATATATACCCGTCCTTCTCCAATTCTTATTAGTCACATCGTAACAGATCAGACACACCAGAGCACTGCTTACTCACGATGCATTACTCTAAGAGTTAAGATCAAACCAGCGAGTGGCACAACCAATGAGTCGTCCCAACTAGCACTTGCAGCTGTCGTTAGTGGCAGGCTGCAAGTCAAATGTAATGCGATTTTATCGCTCAAGGAGGCCTTTGTTGTCGTCTGTACAGACGACACAGATGCTGAGAAACTACTTACCACTACTGCTACTACCACTCTACAAGACCAAGGATTTCTTGTCTTGACTTTCCCAGCACTGAGGGCCAGGAGAACTGTGTTCCTCAAGCGACTCGACAACCTTATCACTGTACAGGCGACTGAAGAAATCAAGTCATCTATCGAAGCAAAGAACCCTTGGGCCAAGGTGGACTTCATTACTAAAATACCCAATGCTTCATCCATGCTGAAGCTCACCTTCAGTGACGTCAACATGGCCGCCAGAGCTCTCGCTGAGGGCCTGGCTATTCACTACTTCCACATCAACCCAGCCTTCATCGAAGCAGAGAAATTCCAAGATATCTCACAGTGCTATAATTGTTACTCATACTTACACACCACAAATGATTGTCCTACCAGGGACAAGAAGTTCTGCTCCACCTGTGGCCATGAAGGTCATGACTTCAAGAATTGCACTACTGTTTCACCACCTAAATGCTTGTACTACAAGAATGACCACCATACTCTTGCTGCCAGGTGCCCTACCAGAAGAGACATACTCAAGAAACAACAACAACTAAAGAAACCTAACCCACAAGCAACCACATATTCTGCTATCGCCAAGCTTCAAGCAGACACTACCAAGATACTACAAGCCACGCTGCTCTCACCACTTCCCTGCCAGCACCTACTGCCGACTCCACCAAGATTCTTTATTACATTATGTATGCTCATGTACAGAATGCAGCTGAGCTTGGTTCCTTCAACACCACCATCAATGAACTTTTCAAACTAAATAATATGCCTGGCCTCACATTCCCTGCATCACCACCTTCCACTGAGATCTTAAAATCTACTGCAAATATTACCAGCATCACCGCTGCTCCACCACTGTCACAACCTCCACTAGACACAGAGATGGACCAATCAGAGACCACTGAGACGTCGGCAAACCCCACCAATGAGAGTCCACTACCGCTTGCATCCACTGCTAGAGCAACTGACCAGTCGGAAATTTCGCCTTCACCAGTTCAGCCACCAGCCAAGAAAGCAAAAACACAAGAAACTGCGGATGCACCTCATGGTGCCACTGCCACTGACACTGCTGCACCACAACAAGTCCGATGCCTGAAGGGTGTATACTTCTACACAACCAAGCAGTATAAGAACAGAATGCTGTCTTCAGAAATCCATCAGCACCTCCAGGACGGAACAGTCAAGTATACCTACGACTAAACTGTTACATACACCAATGCAGACATGACCACACTACTCACTGCCAACACTCAACACCTTGTGGAAGTCGAGTACACCTCAGAGAGGAAATTCAGGATGCTTCAGAATGGGGACCTTGAAGACGGTACCCTCCTCTAGCACGACTATCCATGACCATTCACCATGAAGATAAGTTTCCCCAGCACTTTGCTGCCTCTGACCGACTGCGCTTCTCTTCGGGAAGTCAGAGCAAGATAGAAGACGACGACACCCTCCAACCGGAGGGCCAAGAAAGAAGAAAGAAGATGATCATCACCCCCCACCCGGGGGGCCACTGCCGGGTTACCATCTGGGGAAGACCCGGGCCGGAAGTACCGGCGAATCAACATGAATGAATTCTGGTTAGTGTGACTTTGTAAATGGTCCAAGTCGGACCGAAACGTCGTCGTAATCTCTCTTCTATGTGCGGGTTATTTGTGTATCGTTCCAGTCACGGTATTGTGCCTTTTTTTGTTATTTATACTACTCCATGTTTGTGTACTAGCTCGTTTCGTGGGTACAGTAATATAATATACTGCTTGTTGAGCTAGTACACAAACAGCGAGTAGAATGAAATTAGCCTAGAGGCGTCCACACCACCGTATGTACTTCGATGGTGGGTAACATCTAGCTTGGCTGGATGCACCATTGTTAAGGATTGTGTGGTCTAGTGGCTAAAGCGTCATGCATTTTCTCTCACCATGAGGCGGGTCAAAAAACAAGGCGTGTCCCTGGTTCCTTTCCCTCTGTCTCACAGTGTGTCTACGGGCGAGTCCATTGCCGTACGAGAAGATCTACATAATGTAAACAACCTCTCACATCTCAGTGCTCCCTATTTATCTAATACCATATTCAGCCTGTGAATAGGAATCGATTTTTTTTTTATCTTTTCATCATGTCATCTCTTCTCTGGATAGTAATCCTGGGAATGTGAGTAATCCTGGAAGTGTAAAGAAGAAGCATAATCATGAAAGTCTTGGTGTTTTGAAGAAAATAAATATATTTGTTTCATCAATAATCTAATGTGGTGAATACGTCCACTCTCAGTTGAGACCCAGGTCAAGGAAATTGTTCAACTGGCAAAAACAAGATTGTCATATGAGGGCTTTGAAAATATGTAGGAAGATGTGAACGAACTGTTAAGAGATTAGGAGGAAGAAATTTCAGTGATATGCCGGCAGAGGTCAGTGCCACAGATACACCTGTGTTCGGCGAGGACAAGGCAGCAAGGTGAAGTACAAAAGGATTACGAATAGTCTGTTGGCAGAGGCGAGTGCCTAGGGGGGATTTAGGGATAGCCAAGTGAAAATCCTATGAATGAATACCTCTGCAACGGGGTGGGCTCCGTACTTCCCCAAAGCACTCTAAAGCATGGTTGAGACTATTTCCTTCACTACTGGGCTATCCCAGATCTACTACTTATAGTTATTAGGGGGACTGGTTTGGATGAAAAGCCTGTTATATTATCCAAGAGCCTGGCTCCAGTAGTGCCTGTTTTATTATCCCAGAGCCTGGCTCCATTAGTGCCTGTTAGATTATCCCAGAGCCTGGCTCCAGAAGTGCCTGTTAGATTATCCCAGAGCCTGGCTCCAGTAGTTCCTGTTATATTATCCCAGATCCTGGATCCAGTAGTGCCTGTTTTATTATCCCAGAGCCTGGCTCCATTAGTGCCTGTTAGATTATCCCAGAGCCTGGCTCCAGAAGTGCCTCTTAGATTATCCCAGAGCCTGGCTCCAGTAGTGCCTGTTTTATTATCCCAGAGCCTGGCTCCATTAGTGCCTGTTAGATTATCCCAGAGCCTGGCTCCAGTAGTTCCTGTTATATTATCCCAGATCCTGGATCCAGTAGTGCCTGTTATATTGTCCCAGATCCTGGCTCCAGTAGTGCCTGTTATATTATCCCAGATCCTGGCTCCAGTAGTGCCTGTTATATTATCCCAGATCCTGGCTCCAGTAGTGCCTGTTATATTATCCCAGATCCTGGCTCCAGTAGTGCCTGTTATATTATCCCAGATCCTGGCTCCAGTAGTGTCTGTTATATTATCCCAGATCCTGGCTCCAGTAGTGCCTGTTATATTATCCCAGATCCTGGCTCCAGTAGTGCCTGTTATATTATCCCAGATCCTGGCTCCAGTAGTGCCTGTTATATTATCCCAGATCCTGGCTCCAGTAGTGCCTGTTATATTATCCCAGATCCTGGCTCCAGTAGTGCCTGTTATATTATCCCAGATCCTGGCTCCAGTAGTGCCTGTTATATTATCCCAGATCCTGGCTCCAGTAGTGCCTGTTATATTATCCCAGATCCTGGCTCCAGTAGTGCCTGTTATATTATCCCAGATCCTGGCTCCAGTAGTGCCTGTTATATTATCCCAGATCCTGGCTCCAGTAGTGCCTGTTATATTATCCCAGATCCTGGCTCCAGTAGTGCCTGTTATATTATCCCAGATCCTGGCTCCAGTAGTGCCTGTTATATTATCCCAAATCCTGGCTCCAGTAGTGAACTTTAGGCCATGATCCCCAGTGTCACTCAGGTGATTAGATTCAGTTACAGTTACAGGTACAAATGTGTGCCTTGTTTACCTGGAGTGGGTTTCGGGGTTCAACACCCCCGCGGCTCGGCCTGAGACTAGGCCTCATGGTGGATCAGGGTCTGATCAACCAGGCTGTTACTGCTGGCCGCACGCAAGCTGACGTACGAACCACAGCCCGGTTGGTCAGGTACTGACTTTAGGTACCTGTCCAGTGCTTTCTTAAAGACAGCCAGGGGTCTATTGGTAATCCCCCCATACGTATGCTTTGAGGCAGTTGAGCAGTCTTGGGCCCCGGACACTTACTGTGTTGTCTCTCAATGTACTCGTAGTGCCCCTGTTTTTCATCGGGGGAATGTTGCATCTCCTGCCGAGTCTTTTGCTGTCATATGGAGTGATTTTCGTGTGAAGGTTTGGCACCAATCCCTCCAGGACCTTCCAAGTGTATATTATCATGTATCTCTCTCGCCTGCGTTCCAGGGAATACAGATCAAGAGCCTTAAACCGTTCCCAGTAATTTAGGTGCCTTATGGAACTTGTGTGCCGTGAATGTTCTTTGTACACTCTCCAGGTCTGCACTGTTGCCAGCCTTGAAAGGGGTCGTTAGTGGAATTATAGTTTAGTTCCTCAGCTCATCTTCTAAATAAAAGGTGATTACTTTGTGAATATTAACTTCAGAAGACTGTGATATTCAATTAGTTTTGGGTTATCATATTTGGATGCTCATCGTTAGCCTGGTCAGGCTGAAGCACTTTGTGAGAAGGTACAACACATCCCGAGCATCTCTACTCTTTATTCTTTGTTCCATCATCAAATCATCCAGGCTGGCAAGATGCTATAAGTAGGGGCAATGGTTTACGCACCTGGTAGTATGCATCGATTGCTTGCTGGTTGACTAAAATAATTTTGCATTAGGATGAATTAAGGGTGAATCCCATGGCCTGGCCAGAAAGTTCTCACCTGAGCTAGATATGCTATAGGGGAATCCTCTGTGCCTGCCACTGTGCCATCATCAGGAGCCGGAAATTTAATTCACTCGTTATTCTGATAATGATTTTCCTAATAGTTATACTGGGGTCCGAGGGAGCCCAGGGCCGTTTTCATTTGGATGAAGTATTATGGCAGCCTGTGTGCGAATATTTCTGACAGCAGCATTATCAACGAGGTGGAACAGGCTATTGCCCACGCTGATATGTCCACTTTCTCCATCTTTCTTTGAGAGGGTACAAAGGAATGCCCCAAAGAAGATTGTCGTCGGAAAGCAAGCCCATCAGGGAGTTGGTGACGAACCTTATAATTTCTGGTAGGAGGATATCTAGTCTCCCCTAGAATTAGATTAATCATCTCTCTTACGCGCAACCCCCAGCACAACAAAACTAAAACGACATAATTGCTTTGTAAACGTTTGATTCTTGCAAAAAAAAAAAAAAAAGTGAAAACACAATAAGTGTCCGGGGCCCAAGACTGTTCAATTGCCTCCCAGCATATATAAGGGGGATTACCAATAGATCCCTGGTTGTCTCTAGGAAGGCACTGGGCAGGCACCTAAAGTCAGTACCTGACCAACCGGGCTGTGGTTCGTACGTCAGCTTGCGTACAGCCAGCAGTAACAGCCTGGTTGATCAGACCCTGATCCACCATGAGGCCTGGTCTACGACCGAGCCGCGGGGGCGTTGACCCCCAAAACCCTCACCAGGTAAACTCCAGGAGTCACAGTGATGCTAGGAAATATTTCTTCAGTCAAGAGGTTCAGGAAGAGAGAGGGGACCTAATAGGGACCAGCGAAGAGGCGGAGCCAGGAGCTATGACTCGTCCTCTGCAACCACAACTAGGTGAGTACAACCGAGTGCGCGCGCGCGCACACACAGACACACAGCCACACAGACACACACACACACACACACACACACACACACACACACACACACACACACACACACACACACACACACACACACACACACACACACACACACACACACACACACTCGTGGAGGAGTCACGCGGTTTGAGCTCGTGTTTTGGTGATAATTTCTGACTGTGCCATAAGGAACAGAGTGTGGGATATAGGCGTGTGCACGCATAAGAGTGCATATAATCACTTAAGCCCCGAAAAAAGGAAATATAAGTGATCACAGAAAAGAAAACAAAAGAAATAGTGGCTGAGTGTTTAGTAGGGGCCGTTGGAAGGGTGAACGGTTGTGTCAGGCCTAAATAGTGTTGCCATAATAACGCAGTGGGATGTTTTGAAGAATAAGTGCGACTCAAGACCAGGGAGATAAGAGATATGTATAGATGTGTCAGTAAATATAGTGAGTGAGTGAAAAAATTAGAAGAGCTAGAGACTATAGTGCATACAGGAAGTTAGTGGAAAAATTACCGAGAAGCATCAAACATCAACTTCTGGGACAGGACAGACCCTCAACGTTACTCCACTGCCAGCCGCATGTAATATTCACTTAGTTTGAGTTGCATGGGGTCAATAGTACCTGTCTCTAGCTGGAATTGGGGGTCACTCTCCTCGAGCTATCAGAATTAGAAAAAGCAGCATTTACTGGCATTTAATAGAATTTAGAGGTAGCGGCATATAGGCGAAGCCTAGTGTATTTATTTTTGAACGTAATTTTAAACGCATAAGACTACAGTGGGAACCAAGAGATTGGGTACATATGCAATACATATGTAGTACAAATGTGGGAAACAAGGAGTGTTTACATAAACATATGCACACACACTTGGTGAGAACAGCTCTGCTGTTAGGTACTTGAATAGCTGGAGCACACACACACACACACACACACACACACACACACACACACACACACACCACGATTGAAATACTCGGAAGAGTACAAGAGGGTGTTCCTAGACAGAGACAGAACAAAATCAGAACGACAGCAGCTGAGGGAGAGGACAAAAAAGCGAAAGGAGCTAGGAAAAGAGACAAGGAGGGAATCAGCAGAGGTCAGTCAGAGCAGGACAGAACAGCAAGGGCAAGCACACACACAACTACTCTCAGAACCATACAACCTATCACACCATCCCAACACACACTACAATCCATACCCACAGCCTCCACCCAACACCGAGCTATAGAATCCCACAGTATGCCACCAGGTCTCCCACCCTCACAGGCCCCCCAAGCCACAGTGTTGGAAAGGAAACTGAAGGTATGGTACACAAACGCTGATGGAATAACAAATAAGTGGGAGGAGTGGCACGAAAGAGTCAAAGAAGCATCACCGGACATCATAGCTCTCACAGAAACCAAGCTTACAGGTATGATAACAGATGCCATCTTTCCAACGGGATACCAAATCCTGAGGAAAGACAGAGGGAACAGGGGGGGTGGAGGAGTGGCGTTGCTGATCAAAAATCGCTGGAATTTTGATGAGCTCGAGAGAGGAGATAGCGGAGAAGAAAGTGATTACATAGTGGGAACACTTCACTCTGGAGGTCCCAAGGTGGTAATAGCAGTGATGTATAACCCACCACAGAACAGCAGGAGGCCAAGGCAAGAGTACGACGAGAGCAATAGAGCGATGGTTGACACACTGGCTAGAGTGGCCAGAAAAGCTCATGCATGCAGGGCAAAGCTCCTGATCATGGGTGACTTTAACCACAAGGTTAAGGGAGAACTTGGACCCACATGGGGGCCAAGATACATGGAGGGCTAAGATGATGGAGGTGGTACTGGAGAACTTCATGTACCAACACGTAAGGGACACTACAAGAGAGAGAGGAGAGGATGAACCAGCAAGGCTGGACTTAGTATTCACCTTCAGTAGTGCAGATATCGAGGACATCACATATGAAAGACCCCTTGGGGCCAGTGACCATGTGGTTTTAAGCTTCGAATACACAGTAGAGCTACAAGTGGAGGGAGAAGCAGGAAGGCCAGGACGAATGAAGCCAAACTACAAGAAAGGGGAATACACAGGAATGAGGAACTACCTGAACGGGGTTCAGTGGGACAGAGAACTGGCAGGGAAGCCAGTTAATGAGATGATGGAATATGTAGCAACAAAATGCAAGGAGGCTGAGGAGAGGTTTGTACCCAAGGGTAACAGGAGTAATGAAAAAGCCAGGATGAGCCCATGGTTTACCCAAAGGTGCAGGGAGGCAAAAACCAAGTGTGCTTGGGAATGGAAGAAATATAGAAGGCAAAGGACCCAGGAGAATAAGGAGAACAGTCGTAGAGCCAGAAACGAATATGCACAGATAAGAAGGGAGGCCCAAAGACAATATGAAAATGACATAGCAGCGAAAGCCAAATCTGACCCGAAACTGTTGTACAGCCACATCAGGAGGAAAACAACAGTCAAGGACCAGGTAATCAGGCTAAGGAAGGAAGGAGGAGAGACAACAGGAATTGACCGTGAAGTATGTGAAGAACTCAACAAGAGATTCAAAGAAGTGTTCACAGAGGAGACAGAAGGGACTCCAGAAAGACGGAGAGGTGGGGCACACCACCAAGTGCTGGACACAGTGCACACAACCGAGGAAGAAGTGAAGAGGCTTCTGAGTGAGCTAGATACCTCAAAGGCAATGGGGCCAGATAACATCTCCCCATGGGTATTGAGAGAGGGAGCAGAGGCGCTATGTGTACCCCTAACAACAATATTCAATACATCTATCGAAACAGGGAGATTGCCTGAGGCATGGAAGACAGCAAATGTAGTCCCAATCTTTAAAAAAGGAGACAGACATGAAGCATTAAACTACAGACCAGTGTCACTGACATGTATAGTATGCAAAATCATGGAGAAGATTATCAGGAGAAGAGTGGTGGAACACCTAGAAAGGAATGATCTCATCAACAGCAGCCAGCATGGTTTCAGGGACGGGAAATCCTGTGTCACAAACCTACTGGAGTTCTATGACATGGTAACAGCAGTAAGACAAGAGAGAGAGGGGTGGGTGGATTGCATTTTCTTGGGCTGCAAGAAGGCGTTTGACACAGTTCCACACAAGAGATTGGTGCAAAAACTGGAGGACCAAGCAGGGATAACAGGGAAGGCACTACAATGGATCAGGGAATACTTGTCAGGAAGACAGCAGCGAGTCATGGTACGTGGCGAGGTGTCAGAGTGGGCACCTGTGACCAGCGGGGTCCCGCAGGGGTCAGTCCTAGGACCAGTGCTGTTTCTGGTATTTGTGAACGACATGACTGAAGGAATAGACTCTGAGGTGTCCCTGTTTGCAGATGACGTGAAGTTGATGAGAAGAATACACTCGATCGAAGACCAGGCAGAACTACAAAGGGATCTGGACAGGCTGCAGACCTGGTCCAGCAATTGGCTCCTGGAGTTCAATCCCACCAAGTGCAAAGTCATGAAGATTGGGGAAGGGCAAAGAAGGCCGCAGACGGAGTACAGTCTAGGGGGTCAGAGACTACAAACCTCACTCAAGGAAAAAGATCTTGGGGTGAGTATAACTCCAGGCACATCTCCTGAAGCGCACATCAACCAAATAACTGCTGCAGCATATGGGCGCCTAGCAAACCTCAGAACAGCATTCCGACATCTTAATAAGGAATCGTTCAGGACCCTGTACACCGTATACGTTAGGCCCATATTGGAGTATGCGGCACCAGTTTGGAACCCACACCTAGTCAAGCACGTAAAGAAACTAGAGAAAGTGCAAAGGTTTGCAACAAGACTAGTCCCAGAGCTAAGAGGTATGTCCTACGAGGAGAGGTTAAGGGAAATCAACCTGACGACACTGGAGGACAGGAGAGATAGGGGGGACATGATAACGACATACAAAATACTGAGAGGAATTGACAAGGTGGACAAAGACAGGATGTTCCAGAGATTGGACACAGTAACAAGGGGACACAGTTGGAAGCTGAAGACACAGATGAATCACAGGGATGTTAGGAAGTATTTCTTCAGCCACAGAGTAGTCAGTAAGTGGAATAGTTTGGGAAGCGATGTAGTGGAGGCAGGATCCATACATAGCTTTAAGCAGAGGTATGATAAAGCTCACGGTTCAGGGAGAGTGACCTAGTAGCGATCAGTGAAGAGGCGGGGCCAGGAGCTCGGACTCGACCCCCGCAACCTCAACTAGGTGAGTACAACTAGGTGAGTACACACACACACACACATGCACACACATACAGGATTTCACACCTTCCTGTGAAGTGACCCTCTAACCCTTTCCCCCCCATCTCTCTCCCTCTCCTCTCCTCTCTCTTCCTCTCTCTCTCTCTCTCTCTCTCTCTCTCTCTCTCTCTCTCTCTCTCTCTCTCTCTCTCTCTCTCTCTCTCTCTCTCTCTCTCTCTCTCTCTCTATCTCTCTCTCTCTCTCTCTCCCCCTTTCTCTCATCCTCTCTCTCTTCCTCTCTCTCTTCCTCTCTCTCTTCCTCTCTCTCTTCCTCTCTCTCTTCCTCTCTCCCTCTCCCTCTCTCTCTTCTTCTCTTACTCACTCTCTTCCTCTTCTTTTCTCTCTCTCTCTCTCTTCCCTTGTCACTCCCCCCCTCTCTCTTACCTTTTCCCTCTCTCACTTTCTCCCCTTTTTTCCCTTCTTTTCCCCTCCTTCTACCCTCCCCTTCTCTCTCTCTCTCCCTCTCTCTCACTATCTCCCCCTTTTTCTTTTTCTCTTTCTCTCTTTCACTAAAAAAAAAAATGGTTGGGACTCACAGGAATCAGGGATCAGATGACAATGGTACTGGTAGGGAGGAATGGATGGAGGAGAGCTTTCTGAAAAAATGGAGAAAGAGCTCTCTGTGAAATGGGAAAAGAGGTTGGAGAAGGAGACGAAGAATTGGGAGGCACAAGTCGAAACTGCAGTAGCGAGGGTAAAGGTCCTAGAATTTGAGGTAAACAGGCTGAAGCAAGTCTCAGGGGTAGTGACCAGAGAAGACACACCATACGAAGCTGAGAGGCTGAACAGGAAGGAAGGAGATATGAATTATGCTAAGGTCATATCAGCCTGCAAAGAATGTCCAGGGAGTGGAAGGGAAGAGCAGATGGGTACAGATGGAGAGGGAGATAGGTCGAATGCTGAGGCACAACCATGCTACCAAGAGCCACTGGAAAAATCAAATGACCACATACAGACAGGAACCAGAGTCACAGAGGGAGAGGCAATGGAAGGAGGAAAGGGCAAAATCAATGATTATCCATGGGCTTCGGGAGAGAGAGGAAAGGACACACACTGAAAGACGGCAGGAAGAAAGAAAGGAGATTGAGAAAATCATCACGGAAATAGGGGGAGAAGACATGGATGAGATTGTAAATTTTCAGAGAATAGGGGGGTACCTGAAGGGGAGAAACCGACCGATCAAGCTGATTCTCAGGACAAAAACAGTGAGGAACAGGATCCTCCAAGAGAAACCACGGTTGAAAAGCTCGGAAGAGTACAAGAAGGTGTTCCTAGACAGAGACAGAACTCAAACAGAGAGACAGCAGCTGAGGGAGAGGACAAAAAAGCGAAAGGAGCTAGGAAAGGAGACAAGGATGGAACCAGCAGAGGTCAGTCAGAGCAGAACAGAGCAGCAAGGGCAAGCACACACACAACTATCCTCAGAACCCCACAACCTATCACACCATCCCAACATACAATACAATCCATACCCACAGCTTCCACCCAACCCCCAACTATAGAATCCCACAGTATGCTACCAGGTCTCCCACCTGCACAGGCCCCCCAAACCACAGTGTTGGAAAGGAAACTGAAGGTATGGTACACAAATGCTGATGGAATAACAAACAAGTGGGAGGAGTGGCACGAAAGAGTCAAAGAGGCATCACCAGACATCATAGCGATCACAGAAACCAAGCTTACAGGTATGATAACAGATGCCATCTTTCCAGCGGGATACCAGATCCTGAGAAAAGACAGAAGGAACAGGGGGGGTGGAGGAGTGGCATTGCTGATCAAACACCGATGGAATTTTGATGAGCTGGAGAGAGGAGACAGCGGAGAAGAAAGTGATTACATAGCGGGAACGCTTCACTCTGAAGGTCCCAAGGTGATAATTGCAGTGATGTATAACCCACCACAGAACAGCAGGAGGTCAAGGCAAGAGTATGACGAGAGCAATAGAGCGATGGTTGACACACTGGCTACAGTGGCCAGAAGAGCTCATGCATGCAGGGCAAAGCTCATGATCATGGGCGACTTTAACCACAAGGAGATCGAATGGGAGAACTTGGAGCCACATGGGGGCCAAGATACATGGAGGGCTAAGATGATGGAGGTGGTACTGGAAAACTTCATGTACCAACACGTAAGGGACACTACAAGAGAGAGAGGAGAGGATGAACCAGCAAGACTGGAATTAGTATTCAACTTGAGTAGTGCAGATATCGAGGACATCACATATGAAAGACCCCTTGGGGCCAGCGATCATGTGGTTTTGAGCTTCGAATACACAGTAGAGCTACAAGTGGAGGGGGAAGCAGGAAGGCCAGGACAAATGAAACCAAACTACAGGAAAGGGGACTACACAGGAATGAGGAACTTCCTGAATGAGGTTCAGTGGGACAGAGAACTGGCAGGGAAGCCAGTTAATGAGATGATGGAATATGTAGCAACAATGTGCAAGGAGGCTGAGGAGAGGTTTGTACCCAAGGGTAACAGGAATAATGAAAAAGCCAGGATGAGCCCATGGTTCACCCAAAGATGCAAGGAGGCAAAAACCAAGTGTGCTAGGGAATGGAAGAAATATAGAAGGCAAAGGACCCAGGAGAATAAGGAGAGCAGTCGTAGAGCCAGAAACGAATATGCACAGATAAGAAGGGAGGCCCAACGTCAATATGAAAACGACATAGCAGCAAAAGCCAAATCTGACCCGAAGCTGTTATACAGCCACATCAGGAAGAAAATAACCGTCAAGGACCAGGTAATCAGGCTAAGGAAGGAAGGAGGAGAGACAACAAGAAATGACCGTGTTCACAGAGGAAACAGAAGGGGCTACAGAAAGACGGAGAGGTGGGGTACACCACCATGTGCTGGACACAGTACACACAACCGAGGAAGAAGTGAAGAGGCTTCTGAGTGAGCTAGATACCTCAAAGGCAATGGGGTCAGATAACATCTCTCCATGGGTCCTGAGAGAGGGAGCAGAGGCGCTATGTGTACCCCTAACAACAATATTCAATACATCTATCGAAACAGGGAGATTGCCTGAGGCATGGAAGACAGCAAATGTAGTCCCAATCTTTAAAAAAGGAGACAGACATGAACCACCAAACTACAGACCAGTGTCACTGACATGTATAGCATGCAAAATCATGGAAAAAATTGTCAGGAGAAGAATGGTGGAACATCTAGAAAGGAATGATCTCATCACCAGCAGCCAACATGGTTTCAGAGACGGGAAATCCTGTGTCACAAACCTACTGGAGTTCTATGACATGGTGACAGCAGTAAGACAAGAGAGAGAGGGGTGGGTAGATTGCATTTTCTGGGACTGCAAGAAGGCGTTTGACACAGTACCACACAAGAGATTAGTGCAAAAACTGGAGGACCAAGCAGGGATAACAGGGAAGGCACTGCAATGGATCAGGGAATACTTGTCAGGAAGACAGCAGCGAGTAATGGTACGTGGCGAGGTGTCAGAGTGGGCACCTGTGACCAGCGGGGTCCCACAGGGGTCAGTCCTAGGACCAGTGCTGTTTCTGGTATTTGTGAATGACATGACGGAAGGAATAAACTTCGAGGTGTCCCTGTTTGCAGATGACGTGAAGTTGATGAGAAGAGTTCATTCGATCGAAGACCAGGCGGAAATACAAAGGGATCTGGACAGGCTGCAGACCTGGTCCAGCAACTGGCTCCTGGAGTTCAATCCCACCAAGTGCAAAGTCATGAGGATTGGGGAAGGGCAAAGAAGACCGCAGACGGAGTACAGTCTAGGGGGCCAGAGACTACAAACATCACTCAAGGAAAAAGATCTTGGGGTGAGTATAGCACCAGGCACATCTCCTGAAGCGCACATCAACCAAATAACTGCTGCAACATATGGGCGCCTGGCAAACCTCAGAACAGCATTCCGACATCTTAATAAGGAATCGTTCAGGACCCTGTACACCGTGTACGTTAGGCCCATATTGGAGTATGCGGCACCAGTTTGGAACCCACACCTAGCCAAGCACGTAAAGAAACTAGAGAAAGTGCAAAGGTTTGCAACAAGACTAGTCCCAGAGTTAAGAGGTATGTCCTATGAGGAGAGGTTAAGGGAAATCAACCTGACGACACTGGAGGACAGGAGAGATAGGGGGGACATGATAACGGCTTACAAAATACTGAGAGGAATTGACAAGGTGGACAAAGACAGGATGTTCCAGAGACTGGACACAGCAACACGGGGACACAGTTGGAAGCTAAAGACACAGATTAATCAAAGGGATGTTAGGAAGTATTTCTTCAGCCACAGAGCAGTCAGGAAGTGGAATAGTTTGGGAAGCGATGTAGTGGAGGCAGGATCCATACATAGCTTTAAGCAGAGGTACGATAAACCTCATGGTTCAGGGAGAGTGACCTAGTAGCGACCAGTGAAGAGGCGGGGCCAGGAGCTTGGACTCGACCCCTGCAACCTCAACTAGGTGAGTACAACTAGGTGAGTACACACACGCAGAATAGTTAAGAGAATAGTTAAGCATTTAACTCCACAAACAGACAGATTAAGGAGACATTTCGGAATGAAGAGACGAGGTAGACGCAAATAAACTGAGCTGACAAGCTGTGCGTGGTGATGTACCTTTGAAAGACACAGCACGCAAAAACATTATTTAAACACAACGACTGAGGCAGCTTGCGGTGACAGCTCTTGCAGGACCAGTCATGCACTCAATGATCCAAGATTTTAGAAGAGAGAGAAAACAAGATAATGTTTGCGAGTAACTGGGCTATATATGTGCAATGTTTAGTGTGTACTCACCTATTTGTACTCACTTATTTGTGGTTGCAGGGGTCGAGTCACAGCTCCTGGCCCCGACTCTTCGCTGATTGCTACTAGGTCCTCTCTCTCCCTGCCCCATGAGCTCTATCATACCTCGCCTTAAAACTATGTATGGTTCCCGCCTCCACTACGTCACTTTCTAGGCTATTCCACGGCCTGACTACTCTATGACTGAAGAAATACTTCCTACCATCCCTTTGATTCATCTGAGTCTTCAACTTCCAATTGTGACCTCTTGTGTCTGTGTCCCTTCTCTGGAACATCCCGTCTTTGTCCACCTTGTCTATTCCGCGCAGTATTTTATATGTCGTTATCATGTCTCCCCTGACCCTCCTGTCCTCCAGTGTCGTCAGGCCGATTTCTCTCAACCTTTCTTCGTAGGACAATCCCCGTAGCCCTGGGACTAGTCTTGTTGCAAACCTTTGCACTTTCTCTAATTTCTTGACGTGCTTGACTAGGTGTGGATTCCAAACTGGTGCTGCATACTCCAGTATGGGCCTGACGTAAATGGTATACAGAGTCTTAAACGAATCCTTACTGAGGTATCGGAACGCTATCCGTAGGTTTGCCAGGCGCCCGTATGCTGCAGCAGTTATCTGATTGATGTGCGCCTCAGGAGATATGCTCGGTGTTATGCTCACCCCAAGATCTTTTTCCTTGAGTGAGGTTTGCAGTCTTTGGCCATCTAAACTATATTGTGTCTGCGGTCTTCTTTGCCCTTCCCCAATCTTCATGACTTTGCATTTGGCAGGGTTAAATTCAAGGAGCCAGTTGCTGGACCAGGCTTGTAGCCTGTCCAGGTCTCTTTGTAGTCCTGCCTGATCCTCGTCCGATTTGATTCTTCTCATTAACTTCGCATCATCTGCAAACAAGGACACTTCTGAGTCTATCCCTTCCGTTATGTCGTTCACATATACCAAGAACAGCACAGGTCCTAGGACTGACCCCTGTGGAACCCCGCTTGTCACAGGCGCCCACTCTGACACCTCGTCGCGTACCATGACACGTTGTTGCCTCCCTGTCAGGTATTCTCTGATCCATTGCAGTGCCTTTCCTGTTATGTGTGCCTGATCCTCTAGCTTTTGCAGTAACCTCTTGTGAGGAACTGTGTCGAAGGCCTTCTTGCAGTCCAAAAATATGCAGTCGATCCACCCCTCTCTCTCTTGTCTTACTTCTGTCACCTTGTCATAAAACTCTAGTAGGTTTGTGACACAGGATATTCCTTCCCTGAAACCATGCTGGTTGTCAATTATACACTTGTTTCTTTACAGGTGCCCCACCACTCTCCTCCTGATGATCTTCTCCATGACCTTGCATACTATGCACTTTAGTGATACAGGTCTGTAGTTTAGTGCCTCATGTCTGTCTCCCTTTTTAAAAATTGGGACTACATTTGCCATTTTCCATACCTCAGGGAGTTGCCCAGTTTCAAATGATGTGTTGAAGATCTTTGTTAATGGCTCACACAATATCTCTGCTCCCTCTTTAAGGACCCATGGAGAGATGTTGTCTGGTCCCACCACCTTTCAGGTGTCAAGTTCGCATGGCAGCTTCTTCACCTCCTCCTTGGTTATATGTACCTCATCCAGCACTTGCTGGTGTGCCCCCCTGTTCTGATTTCCTGGAGTCCTACTGCTTTCCACTGAAAATTCCTCTTTAAATCTTGTGTTGAGCTCCTGACATACCTCTTGGTCGTTTCTTGTGAATTCCCCATCACCCTTCCTCAGTCTGATTACCTGGTCCTTGACTGTTGTTTTCCTCCTGATGTGGCTGTACAACAGCTTCGGGTCAGTCTTTACTTTTGATGCTATGTCATTTTCATATTGTCTCTGAGCCTCCCTTCTTATCTGTGCATATTCGTTTCTGGCTCTTCGGCTGATTTCTTTATTTTCCTGAGTTCTCTGTCTTCTGTACCTTTTCCATTCTCTAGTACACCTTGTTTTTGCCTCCCTACACCTTTGGGTGAACCAAGGTCTCGTTCTGTTCTTCCCATTATTTCTGTTTCCCTTGGGAACAAACCTCTCCTCTGCCTCCTTGCATTTTGTTGCTACATAGTCCATCATTTCTTGTACTGGTTTTCCTGTCAGTTCCCTCTCCCACTGAATGTCTTGAAGGAAGTTCCTCATGCCTGAGTAGTTCCCCCTTTTGTAGTTTGGTTTTTCCCAGCCTATTCCTGCTACTCTCTCCACTTGGAGCTCAACTATGTAGTCGAAGCACAGAACCACATGATCACTAGCTCCCAGGGGCCTTTCATACATGATACCCTCGATGTCCGAACTACTCATGGTGAATACAAGGTCCAGCCTTGCTGGTTCATCCTCTCCTCTCTCTCTGGTAATGTCTCTAACATGTTGATGCATGAGGTTTTCCAGTACCACATCCATCATCTTGGCTCTCCATGTTTCGGGACCCCCATGGGGCTCCAGGTTTTCCCAGTCAATCTCCTTGTGATTGAAATCACCCATAACTAGTAACTTTGCTCCCCCCATGTGTGCTCTCCTGGCCACCTCGGCTAGTGTGTCGATCATTGCTCTGTTGCTCTCATCGTATTCTTCTCTTGGCCTCCTGCAGTTCTGCAGTGGGTTGTACATTACTGCAATTATCACCTTATGTCCCTCAGACTGGATTGTTCCTACTAAGTAGTCCCTTTCGCCCATGCCATCCATTCCTTCCATTTTCTCAAAATCCCACTGGTTTTTAATGAGCAATGCAACTCCTCCTCCCCCTCTCTTCCCTCTGTCTTTCCTGAGGATTTGGTATCCGGATGGAAAGATTGAATCTGTTATTATTCTGGTGAGTTTTGTTTCTGTGAGTGCTATTATGTCTGGGGATGTCTCTTTGATTCTTTCGTGCCACTCCTCATACTTGTTTGTTATTCCATCTGCATTTGTATACCACACCTTCAACTTCTTTTCTAAGACTGTGGTCTGGGAGGTATATTGGGGTTGGGGAAGTGGGAGACCTGGTAAGGAACTATGGGTTGTTGCTGTGGGGGTGGAGTTTGTAATGTAGTGGGTGGGGGCATTGGATGTGGCATGGGTGTTTTGATTTAGAGTGTTTGGTTGCACTGGGGTTGACCTGGTTGAGAGGCTTCTATAGGAAGTTGTGAGGGAGGCTGTATTTGATCTTCTTCCTGGGTCTGGGATCTCCTGTCTGTCTTCTCCATCCCCTCTCCTTCCTCCTTTCGCCTTTGTACCATCTCTCTCAGTTTCTGCCTTTCTTTTTGTGTTCTGTCGCGGTCGAGATACACCTTCCTGTATGCCAGCATGTCCCTTAATCGTGCTTTCTCCTGCAGGATACTGGTCCGAGTTGCTTCTGCCTTGAAGGTCACTTTCACTGGCTGGATTCTTGTTTTTTACAAACCCCCTATTCTCCGAAAATTTTCCAGCTGGGTCATGTCGTCTTCTCCTATTGGTTTCATGATGCTTTCAATTGCTTTTTTTTCCCCTTGTTTTCTTGCTTCATACGTTTCCCCTTCAACTTCCTGGAGCCCATACACAAAGACTGACCTCACCCTTTCATTCTCCCACTGCGTATCCCTGTGTATCCCCTCATTTAATTTGGTTTCCTGCACTGCAGCTTTCCTTTCTTCAGTTTCGCTGGCTAATGTACTTGGGCTCAGTGGCCTGTCATTTTCCCTTCTCGGCGTTCCTTGGGCTCTGTTGTTGTCTGTTAGGGCCTCCACATAAAGCTTAGCTCTTTCATTTACTACAGTCTCCTCTGATATAGCTTCCCCATGCAGTTGTGCCCCTTCTATCCCTACAGTCCCCTTATTTGTGTGTGTGTGTGTACTCACCTAATTCACCTAATTGTGGTTGCAGGGGTCGAGACTCAGCTCCTGGCCCCGCCTCTTCACTGATCGCTACTGGATCCTCTCTCTCTCTGCTTCCTGAGCTTTGTCATACCTCTTCTTAAAACTATGTATGGTTTCTGCCTCCACTACTTCACTTGCTAGGCTATTCCACTTGCTGACAACTCTATGACTGAAGAAATACTTCCTAACGTCCCTGTGACTCGTCTGAGTCTTCAGCTTCCAGTTGTGACCCCTTGTCCCTGTGTCCCCTCTCTGGAACATCCTATCTCTGTCCACCTTGTCTATTCCCCGCAGTATCTTGTATGTCGTTATCATGTCTCCCCTGACCCTTCTGTCCTCCAGTGTCGTCAGTCCGATTTCCCTTAACCTTTCCTCCTACGACTAGCCTTGTTGCAAACCTTTGTACTTTCTCTAACTTCTTGACGTGCTTGACCAGGTGTGGGTTCCAGACTGGTGCTGCATACTCCAGTATGGGCCTAATATACACAGTGTACAGTGTCTTGAACGATTCCTTATTAAGGTATCGGAACGCTATTCTCAGGTTTGCCAGGCGCCCGTATGCTGCAGCGGTTATTTGGTTGATGTGTGCCTCCGGTGATGTGCTCGGTGTTATGGTCACCCCAAGGTCTTTCTCCCTGAGTGAGGTCTGTAGTCTTTGTCCACCTAGCCTATACTCTGTCTGCGGTCTTCTTTGCCCCTCCCCAATCTTCATGACTTTGCATTTGGCTGGATTGAATTCGAGAAGCCAGTTGCTGGACCACATGTCCAGCCTGTCCAGGTCTCTTTGCAGTCCTGCCTCATCCTCGTCCGATTTAATTCTTCTCATCAACTTCACGTCATCTGCGAACAGGGACACTTCAGAGTCTATTCCTTCCATCATGTCGTTCACATATATCAAAAATAGCACTGGTCCTAGAACTGACCCCTGTGGGACCCCGCTCGTAACAGGCGCCCACTGTGTGTGTGTGTGTGTGTGTGTGTGTGTGTGTGTGTGTGTGTGTGTGTATGTGTGTGTGTGTGTGTGTGTGTGTGTGTGTGTGTGAGCGTGTGCTTACCAGTTTGTGATTGCAGGGGGCGAGACTCGGCTTTTGGCTCTGCCCCTTGACTGGCTGTTACCGGGGGTCATTTTCAAGCTGTTTGCAGTCTGCCTCCATCAATACTCCTCCAGATCACTTTACGTCTAGACATCCAGATGATGCAGACATATTTTCTAATATCTTTATTACACATGTGTCTTCAACTTCAAACTGATCCTTATGTATCGCTTTTACATCCTTCGATTAGTGTGTCCTTGTTCACCCTCTCATGTTCTCTTAGTATCATATATCCTCTAATGTCTTCTGGCTTCTCTCTCTCCTCAGAGTTCGGTCGCCTTAACTCCGGGAATGCTCTCGTTGCAAACCTCGGCATTTGATCTAATTACTGACATCCTTTGTCAGGTGAGGGTTTTAAGCAGATGTTGCAAACTCCAACTGGCGCTGAAATTTAGGGTAATGAATTACCCTTTGTGATTGCTGATACTCGTAACTGATTCTCCAGTCAGTCTTGACTTCTTTGCTTCCAATAATCTACTTCTTCCACCCTACAAACTATTTCGCTCTCGCTAGCAGTTTTTTTTTCGCTCCCTGTAAAATATATATCTCTCCCTACATTATACCTCAATGCCTACCGACTATTTATCTCGTCCTACAAAGTGCTATTCTGACAAATTACCACTTACTTTCAAAAATCTATTCCTCCCTACAAACTAGTTGTCCATGTCTGCACATTAACTTTCTACAAACTATCCCTTCTAATATAAAGTTTCCCTCTCCTCACACATGCGATTATTTTTTTTACCCTACGCCCTGTTCCTTCTTGCAAACTTCCCGCCATCTCTAAAAAAATGATCTCTTCAAGCTATCCCTCCAAACAAACAAACTATCCCTCTCCCCAAGCAATTCCTCACGTCCTATAAGCTCTCCCTCCTCTCAAACTATACCTCTCTCCAAACAAACTATCCCTCACTTCCTGTAAACTCTCTCCCTACAAACGTAGTGACCTTTCCCCTCTCTCTCCTGTTACTTACTTGCCTCACTAACTCGTGCGCCTGTCACCCGAGGTTGGATTCCCTTAACTTCTAGTTGCAGTAAGTTTCACCGACTTGGTAATCACTTTAATTTAGTTCGTGCGGGGCGTCCTCTGACTCTCAGCACTCTACACATGTATGTATGGCAGCCCCCAGTCACCGGACTCACCACCTCGCCTCCTCAACAGTTTACTAACTCTCGAGTCGTTTTGCTTCCGCTGGAGGCACGGGGGATATGCCTTTCTTGATTTATGCGAATATGTGTGTGAGGTCACATGTAGGAAACTTTGAGTAGGATAAAGAACACAAAGGCTTAATACCGTGAGTGGAATAATACAAAAATAACCAGCACATAGGAGACAGAAGCTTACCACGACGTTTCGGTCCTACTTAGACTATTTACAAAGTCACACTAACACAAACGAGTTCGTGTTCATGTAGATTTGCCAGGACGGGTCCTGGTCCGGGTCTTTTCCATGTTGTGACCCGGCAGTGGCTACCGAAGAAGTGTCGGAGTACGTACAAGTGATGTACCGATTATAGCTCTATGGCGGGGGCAGTCCTATGACAAGGTCACGGTGACTTTCAACAGCATTTGAGCCATTCCTGGCACTCAGGCCGCAGCCCGAGTGCCAGAACTACTATGAATATTCTCTGGAGGGGTTCAACAAAAGAGTGAAGGAGCCAGTATATATATTGACGAGGGACAAGGACGGGACCAAGAGAGGAAGAACAAGAAGTAATGGTAGTTGTAAGGCTGATAGTGGAAGTAGTAGTAGAAGTAATAGTGGTAGTAGGAAGTAGTGAGAGTAGTTTGGTGGCACAAGAAAGATAAGGGAGTGAAGGTTGAAGGAAGGCAAAATAGTAGTAGTAGAAATGGAGTGGCCATCGTAGTATTAGGAGAAGTAGGCTCAATTACTACAAGGAAAAGGAACATTGTAAGAGAGCTAAGGGCACACAGGGGAAAGGACCAAAAACACAGGGAGGAGGGGGGACTAAAGGACAAAACACACAAAGGCAGAAGAAAAAAAACAAGGATAAACTGGAAAAAAGGAAAAAGGAGAGGTAGTGAAAGGAGGAGAAAGGATCAAGTCAAGTCACGAGTGTTCTAAAGTTTGGGGTACTTGACAACGTAATAAGACAGGAAGGCATCTACAGAAACAAAGCCAGGATTAAGATTCGTACCAGGAAAGTTTTATATAAGGGATGTTTCAACAAGGCGGCGACTGTGAAGTCGACTGTAGACAGTTTTAGCAGAGTACTAGTCAATAGAATGACAGAAAAGAGCATTATTGGTGTCGGAAAGCTTAACACTTTTTTTGTGCCAGTTTCTCCAAAAGTATTGGAGAGAACAGGAGGAGCTTGAAATAGTATAGACACCAGAGGCATCTACAACAGAAGAGGTACGAACTAGATTACTGAGAAGGCTGTTAATTTTGGTGAAATGTAAGTTTAATGTGTCAGAAACAGAGAAAGTTGAGACTGGAAAGACTGGAGATATAGGAAAGGCAGAGAACAGGAAATTTCACATAAGTAGAGAGTTTGGGAGAGACGAAAGTCCATTTAGCACGTGAGAAGGTGGAGTTCATGGAAGGGTAGGCAAGACGAGCGAACGAATAACGAAGAGTAGAAATTTCCGATTTGAAGAACTGAGGGTCACAAATGCGGAGAAAGAAAGAAATAAGAACACTTTTCATGACGACCGAAACTTCGTCGTCAGCTTCTCTCTCTCTCCTACGTGCGGGCTATATTTGTTTTAGTAGGATATGCCTATTGACATAATTTATTTTATATAAAACCGGAAATGCATGTTTAGAGTTAGGTGGATATGTGAAAGAAAATAATTATGTTTTTAATAGTTACCGGAATAATTTTTTTCTCCAAGATTTTCGTTTATAACTTGAGAATGCATCATCCAGTCGGTTTTAAATTTTCAAGGCTAAAGTACAATAACAAAGCAAGAGTCGTGTAACTAATGGGAAGCGCAAGTTCTTTGTCGTTATTTATAAAGAGATATCATTGCACCACGCAGAAACATGTGGAGGTATATACAGAGTAAAGTGTTCGGAACCACGTGTGGGGAGTGGCATAGCTCCCCAAGTGACGCCGTGGCTTAGTGGTCTAAAGCTTCACTTGAGGAGCCATGCCACTCCCCAACCTGGTTTTGTATCTTGCTGACAGTTATCTTTTTCCGAATATAGAACAACATATATACAGGGTGGGCCAAAAATAGGCTTACAGTTGTCTCACTATTTATTCACGTTTTCAATTTATCCAAGCCATAATTCTAAACCATTATTCTAAACTAGTATTTGAATACTAAAGCAGTATTGGAAGTGTGAAAATACTGAGCAAGTGCAGGAGTTGTGTATACCTACTAAGTGTAAGCCTACTTTTGGCTCACCCTGTATATGTGATTTTGGTTTCCGTAGACCTCAGACTTTAAGAAAATTTTCACTTTTGCTTTGGTGCTGAATTATTTTTCATAAATTAACATAATTATGCCTTTTTTAAATGTCCTAAACCTTTAAAGTCTGATGTATTTTTTTCAGGTATATGAAACTTTTAAGTTTATCTTGGTACCAGATTGTCATATTACTAAATAAATATATTTGAAATCATTAATATCTATGTGACATCTGGAGAATGCATATTCTAATTGGCTTCAAACTTTTAGTGCTGGTGCACTCTGTAGGGAAAAAAAGTTTGTTGTTGGTTGTTAATGGGTTGAATTTTATCGTGATCTCTAAATATTAAGTAAAGGTACTGAAATTTTACCTAAAGATATAGGAAATGATTGATCTGACAGTGTTCGTAAAAGAAGGAAATTTAAGGAGCACACAAGAAAAAAGTTAAAGTGTTGAGAGTAAGGACAAAACATCTAAGAAATGGATGACTGAATATCGGATTGAAGGGAGAGAGTGGAGGAAATAACTACGTTCAGATATTTACGTTCAGATATTTGGACTTGACGGTAGATGGGTCTCTGAAAGATGAAATATAAGTAGAATTGACGAAGGGACAAATCTTTGGAGACAAACATCTGTATCGATGTGGTTAAAAACATCTGTATCGATGTGGTTAAAAACATCTGTATCGATGTGGTTAAAAACATCTGTATCGAAGTGGTTAAAAACATCTGTATCGAAGTGGTTAAAAACACCTGTATCGAAGTGGTCAAAAACATCTGTATCGAAGTGGTTAAAAACACCTGTATCGAAGTGGTTAAAAACATCTGTATCGAAGTGGTTAAAAACATCTGTATCGAAGTGGTTAAAACATCTGTATCGAAGTGGTTAAAAACATCTGTATCGAAGTGGTTAAAAACACCTGTATCGAAGTGGTCAAAAACATCTGTATCGAAGTGGTTAAAACACTTGTATCGAAGTGGTTAAAAACACCTGTATCGAAGTGGTTAAAAACTGGGTATGCAGCAGAATACAGTGGTACCAACACTTTTATGAGGATGTGAGGCATTATGACCTTTACAGAGAGCTTTTCCTCACTGCAAAGTTCTTTGGTATATGCTATTAGTCATAACTGAAAATTTGTATGAGGGAAGCGAGAGGTGTAATGGAGTCTGCAGACACCACCTTATAAGATGTATGAATGAAACATCCAGACACTCCTTCATGAGATGTACTTAGGATATATCCAGGCACAGCTTCGTCAGATGAACTAATGGGGGATCCAGTCACTGCTTCGTAAGATGAACTAATGGGGGATCCAGTCACTGCTTCATAAGCTGAACTAATGGGGAATCCAGTCACTGCTTCATAAGATGAACTAATGGGGGATCCAGTCACTGCTTCATAAGCTGAACTAATGGGGGATCCAGTCACTGCTTCATAAGATGAACTAATGGGGGATCCAGTCACTGCTTCATAAGATGAACTAATGGGGGATCCAGTCACTGCTTCATAAGATGAACTAATGGGGAATCCAGTCACTGTCATAAGACGTACTAATGAAAGATCATCACTCTTGTTAATGGTGGAGGATCATCACATTTTAGTGAAAGATCACCACTCTTGTTAATGGTGGAGGATCATCACACACAGTAGTTATGGAGGGTTATCACACAGAGCAGTGATGAAGGATCAAAACTCGACTTCATCAGGTGTAGCATGAGCCATCTGTGAGAGCAGGCTAGCAGTGACCTTCTATATACCAACTATATGTGGCTTATCATCTGCAGTATTTCAAGACGTATAGGGGAAGCGAGGGGTGTGTGGGAGTAGCAGTTGAGGGTATGAGGTGTATGCGGAATTACAGTGGTGGTCGCGTAGTGTGTGGGAGTAGCAGTTGAGGGTATGAGGTGTATGCGGAATTACAGTGGTGGTCGCGTAGTGTGTGGGAGTAGCAGTGGTGGGAGTGAAGTGTACTCACCTATTTGTACTCACCTATTGTGGTAGTGTGTGGTAGTAGCAGTGTGTATGAGTAGGAGTGGTGGGAGTGTAGTGTGTGGGAATAGCAGTGGTGGGAGTGTAGTGCGTAAGAGTAGGAGTGGTGGGATTGTAGTGTGGGAGAGTTGGAGTGGTGGGAGTATAGTGTAGGAGAGCAGGAGTGATGGAAGTGTAGTGTGGGAGAGTAGAAGCGGTGAGAGTGTAGTGTGGGTGAGTAGGAGTGGTGGGATTGTAGTGTGTGGGAGTAGTAGTGATGGGAGTGTAGTGTGGAAGAGTAGCAGCGGCGAGAGTGTAGTGTGGGAGAATAGAAGTGGAGGGAATGTTGTGTGTTGGAGTGAAGTGTGGGAGAGTAGGAGTGGTTGGAGTGTAGTGTGGGAGAGTAGGAGTTTTGGGAGTTTACTGTGGGAGAGTAGGAGTGGTGGGAATGTAGTGTGGGAGAGTAGGAGTGGTTGGAGTGTAGTGTGTGGGAGTAGCAATGATGGATGTGCGGAGTGTGAGAGAAGCAGTTGTGGGAGTGTGTGTTTCAGGAGCAGTGGTGGGAGTGTGATTTGTGGGATTAGCAGTGGTGGGAGTGTGATGTGTGTGGAAGTAGCAGTGGTGGGAGTGTGGTGATTGGGAGTAGCAGTGGAGGGAGTGTGTTTTGTGGGATTAGCAGTGGAGGGAGTGTGTGGGAGTAGCAGTGGTGGCTGAGTGTGGGAATAGCAGTAGCGTATGTGGGAGTAGCAGTGGCGTGTGTGGAAGTAGCAGTGGCGTGTGTGGAAGTAGCAGTGGCGTGTGTGGAAGTAGCAGTGGCGTGTGTGGGAGTAACCCTGGTGTGTGTGGGAGTAGCCCTGGTGTGTGTGGGAGTAGCCCTGGTGTGTGTGGGAGTAGCAACGGTGTGTGTGGAAGTAGCAGTGGCGTGTGTGGAAGTAGTAGTGGCGTGTGTGGAAGTAGCAGTGGCGTGTGTGGAAGTAGCAGTGGCGTGTGTGGAAGTAGCAGTGGCGTGTGTGGAAGTAGCAGTGGCGTGTGTGGAAGTAGCAGTGGCGTGTGTGGAAGTAGCAGTGGCGTGTGTGGAAGCAGCAGTGGCGTGTGTGGGAGTAGCCCTGGTGTGTGTGGGAGTAGCAATGGTGTGTGTGGGACTAGCAATGGTGTGTGTGGGAGGAGCAGTGGTGTGTGTGTGGGAGTAGCCCTGGTGTGTGTGGGAGTAGCAATGGTGGGTGTGTGGGAGTAGCAATGGTGGGTGTGTGGGAGTAGCAATGCTGGATGTGTGGTATGTATGGTAGAAGCATCGGTGGGAGTGTAGTATGTACTAGAGCATCAATGGTGGGAGAGTGGTGTGTGTGGGAGTATCATTGCTAGGTGTGTGTGTGTGTGTGGGTGTAGCATTGAAGGGAGCGTGATGTGTGTGGTAGTAGAAGTGGTGCGAGTGTGGTGTGTGTAGGAGTAGCAGTGGCGGGTGTAGCAGTGATGGGAGTGTGGTGTGTGTGGTAGTAGCAGTGGCGGGTGTAGCAGTGATGGGAGTGTGGTGTGTGTGTGTGGGAGCAGCAGTGGTGGGAGTGTGGTGTGTGTAGAAGTAGTAGTGGTGGGAGTGTGGTGTGTGTGGGAGTAGCAGTGGTGGGAGTGTGGTGTGTGTGGGAGTAGCAGTGGTGGGAGTGTGGTGTGTGTGGGAGTAGCAGTGGTGGGAATGTGGTGTGTGTGTGGGAGTAGCAGTGGTGGGAGCGTGGTTTGTGTGTGGGAGTAGCAGTGGTGGGAGTATGGTGTGTGTGTCTGTGGGATAAGCTGTGCTGGGATTGTGATTGAAGTCATCGGTGTGTGGGCGTTTCATTGCTGTGTTGCAGTGTTGGGTGTGTGGGCGTTTCATTGCTGTGTTGCAGTGTTGGGTGTGTTGGCGTTTCATTGCTGTGTTGCAGTGGTGGGTGTGTGAGATTACCAGTAGCGTTTGAGCTTACCAGTGGTGGGTGTGTGAGCTTGCCAGTGGTGGGTGAGTGTGTTAGCTTACTTCTGGCGAGTATGTGAGCTTAGCAGTACTGGGTGTGTAGCTGTAGTAATAGTGGGTATCAAGGATGTGGGCGTTGCATAGGTCGGAGGCTGGCTTTGTCAGTAGTGCGTTTGTTGGTGCTGCAGTGGTGGGTGGGTGGGTGGGTGAGTTTCTCAGAGGTGCATGTGTGGGTATAGATGTGATAGGTGTGACGGGTGTGGGTGTAACGGTGGGTGCGACGTGTGTCGGCCTAACAGGAGTGGTTGTGACGGGTGTGGTCGTAGCAGTTCTGTGTGGGGTGGATGTTCAATTTACGTTCTAACATCTGACATTCGTTCAAACAAGTTTACCGGTCATTACTAATTTGTTCACAGATTTCTTACTTCCTGAAACTGTGTGCTTCCAAGCATGTCTGAGCTCCACGTATTTCCTGTATAAACGATGTGGATCCATTGGACGTGTACTGTTTTCCCATCATGTTTCCTGCGTGCAGCCACTATGTGTGTACTCACCTAAGTGTACTCCCATAATTGTGGTTTCAGGGGTCGAGACTCAGCTCCTGGCCCCTCCTCTTCACTGGTCGCTACTAGGTCCTCTCTCTCCCTGCTCCATGAGCTTCATCATACCTCGTCTTAAAACTATGTATGGTTCTTGCCTCCACTACATTTGCCAGACTATTCCACTTCCTGACAGCTCTGACTGAAGAAATACTTCCTAACATCTCTTTGACTCATCTGAGTCTTCAACTTTCAATTGTGACTCCTTGTTTCTGTGTTCCCTCTCTGGAACATCCTGTCTCTGTCTACCACTCGCCGTATTTTGTATGTCGTTATCATGTCTCCCCTAACCCTCCTGTCCTTCAGTGTCGCAGTGTGTGTGTGTGTGTGTGTGTGTGTGTGTGTGTGAAGCTATTTGTATTCACTTATTTGTGGTTGCAGGGGTCGAATCATAGTCCTGGCCCCGCCTCTTCACTGGTCGCTACTCGGGCCACTCTCTCCCTGTTCAAAGAGCTTTATCGTACTTCTTTTTTAAGGCAATGTATGAATCCTGCCTCCATTACATCTCTCTCCAGGTTGTTCCTCTTAGACAACTCCATGGCTGTATTATTATTGTTATTATTATTATCATTATTATCATGGGGAGCGTTAATCCCGTAGGGATTAAAAAACGCCTGGGGGGGGGGGAGCTGGAAGGCATTTAGGCTTTATTCAGGGAATTGGAGCACAGATCCAATTCCCTAGATCAAGAGCCCCCTCCTCAGCATCAAGTAACCTCTCCTGAGGGGTCTTGACTAAAGAAATACTTCCTAACATCCCTGTGACTCATTTGAACTTTCAAATTCCAGCTGTGAACCCTTGCTGTTGTGTCCCATCTCTGAAGCATTGTGTCCCTCTCCGCCTTGTCAATTCCTCTCAGTATTTTATGTTTTATACGTGTGTGTGTGTGTTTTTTCTTACCTATATGTAGTTGCAGGTTTCGAGCCTTAGCTCCTGGCCCTGTCTCTCGACTTAGCATTTGGCAGATTCACCCCCCGAAGACTCGTGAGCCTTGCCGAACCTGCTCTTGAAACTATGTATGGATCCTCCCTCCATGACATCGTCATAAAAATTCACCTTTTACCTGAAGATGTGTTTCCTGACATCGTTATGGCTCGTCTGTCTTTAACTTCCAACTACGTGTCCGTGTACCTGTTTCTTTCTTTTCCAACAGTTTAGTCCTGTTTGCCCCATCAGTTTCCCGCTGATTTTTTTTTTTGTATGCTAAAATATCTCGCCTTGATCTTCTAATGTTATCTGGCTTCGTTTCTTTACAGTCTCCTCAAAACTCGGTTTTTTTTTTTTTAACACCATCAGGTGTGGGCTGTATGCTGGTGCTGCGTATCAGAAGCTGGGCCTAACGCATGTTGTGAGGAGACCCTTGAATACCATTTTGTCGATATTCTTGAAAGCTACTTTCAGATTTAGCAGACAAGAAATGACTGTGGAGATCATTCGGTGCCTCCGTTGATATGCTTGGCGCTATGCTCAACCCTAGGTCTTTCTGTGGGAAGTTTGTTGTCTGTCCCTCAAGTCTGTACTGTGTGTCCGGTCTTCCTGTCCCTTACCCAATCTTTATAACCGTGCATATGTTGGAGTTGAATTCTAATAACCACTTATCAGATCAATCTTTCAGTTTGTGCAGGTCCACTTTTATCTTTTTTTTTCTTCCCTTGTTAACTTTCATCATCTTCATTATTTTACATTGGTCATCAAACATAGGTACATCCAACTCAATCCCACCTAGTGCGTCATTCACATATATCAGAAACAGTACTGGTGCTAATACCGATCCTTTTGGAACTCCGTTTGTCATTCCTCCCCATTTTAATATCCCTTCCTGGACAATCACTCGTCCATTCCTTTGGCTAACTTACTCTTTGATCCACCGGTGTACGTTTCCTGTTATTCCTGCATGCATCTCATGTTTTTGCCCTAGTCTCTTGTTAGATACAGTATCAAATACCTTAATGCTGTTCAAAAATGTGCAAGCCACCTATCCCTCCCTCTCCTGAATTATTTCGGTCAGTTTGTTATAGAACTTCAAAGGGGTGGTAAGAGAAGATTTACGATCTCTAAACCAGTGCTGATTACCGTTTTTTAAATAATTTCCTTCCAACTGCTCTGTCACTCCCCTCTAGATTATTTTCTCCATTATCTTACATGTCATGCAAGTCAGTGGTATTGGCCTGTAGTTTAATACTTCCTTTCTTAAATATTGGGACTTCATTCGCTATTTTTAAGGTCTCTGACAACCGTCCAGTATTCACAGACTTTTAGTTCCTAGCTAATAGTTCAGACAGTGTTTCTGCTTCCTGTAGTAGAATCCATGATAATACATTGTCAGGTCATCGTGCCTTCAGTGCATCTATCTCTCCCAAATGCTTGTTTTGCCTCTTTCTCCGTTGTGTGTATGTTTTTCAGTACCAGTCTGTGTACTTTTTGCTCAAGGCCCTCGGAAACTGCCCCCGTTATCCTTCCCCCTCACTCTTCATAGACTTTTTTGTAGTTAAACGTAGGGTCTCCTTCCTTCTTTCCTTAGTCGAATGACATGATCTTTTACTGTCATTTTCTTCTGATGTGGCTGAAAGATGGTTTTGGCGGAATCTTGGATTTTGCTGCTAAGTCATTCTTAAATTGCTACTCAGCCTTTCTCCTCATCCTTGTATATTCATCGCTGGTTCTTCTGCTCACTTCACTGTTCGTGACTCCTTCTCTTTCTATAGTTTCACCAAGTTCTGGTGGTGGTTGATTTTTTTTCTACATCTTTGGTTGAACTCACTGTTTTTTCTAATTTCTCACTATTTTTCTGGACATGAACTTCTATACTGCTTAGTATTTCCCAGTACTCCATCTCATTCAGAGACTTTCCTTCAAGTTCCCTTTACCACTGTAATGGATTCGCGAATTCTCTCGTTCCTTCTGAGTTCCCACTTGTGAAATCTAGTGTTTCTCACCCTCCATCTGCCTCTCTACTCTCATTATTCAATTCCACAAGAAATGCAAAGTTCAGTACTATATGGTCACTAGCTCCCATGGGGACTCTCATTCTCTCGCGCCCATCTTAGATGCACTTGTGGTAAATACAGTATCGACTCTGCCTAATCACCTGGTCTTCAGCCATAGCCTTCCTTAAGAGACTGTTGCTTTTGTTGCTATTTCGTTTTCAACTCTACGTTCGGTTTCTCTTATCCCTTCATATCCATTCCTCGCTGTTCTACTTGACTCCCTGTGATGTCATCATCTGTGCTCTATACTTTTTCAATGCACTTTTACACCTTCTTTTGACCTCTCTGCAGCTCTGAATAAACCAAGGGCGCGTGTGCATGTGTGTGCGTTTGCTTCTGCGTGTCTGTGTGTGCACATGTGCGAGTGCGTGTGTGAGCGCGGTTGCATGTGTGTAGTTGTGTAAACAGCAACGTGGAATGTGAGTGATTGGTTTTGTGGTCTGCGTATCTCAGACTAAACTTTCCGGAGAGGGAGAGTTATGTATACACACTGCTGCTTCCCAGCCCACTTTAGATCACTTTACCACTTTACCTATGCTATGAGAAAGTGGCATTTATGCTGTGATACCTATGCTATGAGAAAGTGATACCTGTGCTATGAGAAAGTGGTTCTTACGCTGTGGTACATATGCTATAAGAAAGTGGTACTTAAGCTGTGATACCTATGCTATAAGAAAGTGGTACTTAAGCTGTCATACCTATACTATAAGAAAGTGGTACTTAAGCTGTCATACCTATGCTATTGGAACGTAATAGTGCTATGATACCTATGTGATCCCCATGCTGTGAGAGCCCCAATATAAAATCCTGTCAGAAATCTGACCTTGCTTTTTTTTGTGATAAAATTAAAATAATGTCGACATATTTCGTTTTGGGTAAAAGAACAAGTTGTCGCACTTGTTAACGTCCTACGTATGCATCCAGCATTTATTCTTCTTCTTTAATTTACGTATATTTTCACCCAGAGATTATTCACTCATGTTCATATGTGAACTATGATATTTATCTGGGTCATATATACACACCATTCTCTGAGACAGACATGAGTGCATTAACGTTGAACATCTCTATAGAAGATATTTGTTCCTTGGATCCTGATCACTTCAAATGCACGTGTTTGAAGTGCTTGAGGTCAATTGACCGAAGAGTTTTTAATGGAGTTGAGCGAAGTGAATACATTCGTGTTCATTCCTCTCATGTCGTCGGCAGTCACTTGCATTCCTACTCAACTTTACTTTCTCTGACGTTCTCAAACTTTGCCCATCTCGAAAGACAGAAACATACACTAACCACTCAATACTATCCTCTTTCGATTCTTTCATTAAAATTCTGCCACTGCAGTAATAAGTGAAGAGGAAATGTCGGATATTCACACGATTATTTCTTCACATATTTCAAATTATTCATTCTGTCCGGTTATTTTTATTATTATTTAAAAAACTGGGAATTACCGACAAGGATTTATCGCATGTTGAGAACAAACTGTAATAATATTATTGTTGTTTTTAACACAGTTGGTACACTTGGAGTGTGCAACTACACTATCCTGTATGAGTAACACGGTGGGAACAAAAGCTAGCTGTGTTTCCCTGTCATACTGCATCACCAGTTAGAGTTCCGGTTTCCAATGACTCCCAGCACACTTGACTCGTTCCAACCACAAACTGCCTCTCATTGTTCTCTGCTGCAGATAGCCCAATCTTACATACTTCCCATCTTTCTCTGTTTAATGTCTTCTGTGTCCTCCAGAGTCGACAAGACTGACTTAGACCTGTCAGAAGGGCTGGTTAGTGGGACTACTAAATCTGGAATGAAGGCTGTTTCGTTCCTTGCTTCTCGTTTACCACTATATAACCTTTATTGCTCTCAGCGTGGAGAGAATGTGGTGCGCGTGGTTTAATGTGAGATGGTCGAGACACGTCTGCTCAGTGTCTGGGACCATTGGTATCCTCTGCTGTACTTTCATAATCTCAACTACCTAAAAAGAATGACAGGCAGTTACACCATTGCTTGTATTTCTCAGCAGATTGTCTCGATATATGTCGTGGGCTTTCCCATGCATTCTATCTCAGCTGACTGTTCACCCGTGAAATTCGTGATGTTCTGTCTGAATTGGCGAAGTTAGCTTGCTAACCAACGACTGTTGGTTCGAACCCCGGTCTAAACCATTAGAAAGAGTTACAACCGTTTATTACGGTTATTTCAGATTTATTGACGAAAGTGGGACAGGCGCTAAATTTGGCACTAGCTGTGTGCAGGATGAGTTAGGTATTAACACTTCTAGATTTCAACGGGGGACTTGTTTCAGAACTTATTACTATAGCCTACGTTCTGAACCCATTTTGAAATACATTTTTTATTTTTATTTTTATTAACACATCGGCCGTTTCCCACCATGCCAGAGTGGCCCGAAAAAGAAAAACTCTCATCATTCACTCCATCACTGTCTTGCCAGAGGCATGGTGACACTACAGTTATACAACTGCAACATAAACACCCCTCCTTCAGAGTCCCGGCACTGCACTTCCCATCTCCAGGAATCAAGTCAGGCCTGTCAGTTTCCCTGAATCCCTTCATAAATGTTACCTTGCTTACACTCCAACAACACTTCAAGTCCTAAAAACCATTTGTCTCCATTTACTTCTAACACGCTCACGCATGCTTGCTGGTAGTCCAAACCTCTCGCACACAAAACCTCCTTTACCCCCTCCAACCTTTCCTAGGCCGACCCCTACCCCGCCTTCCCTCCACCACAGATTTATACACGCTCGAAGTCATTCTATTTCGTTCCATCCTCTCTACTTGTCCAAACCATCTCAATTAACCCATCCTCACCCCTTTGGACAATAGTTTTAGTAATCTCCAAACTAAGGATTCTCTGCATTATATTCACACCTTTATCCTCACACATGACATCTCCACTGCCTCCAGCCTTCTCCTTGTTGCAACATTCAAAATCCATGTCTTACACCCATATAAGAGCGTTTGTATAACTATACACTCATACATTCCACTCTTTGCTTTCATGGATAAAATTCTTTGTCTCCACAGACTCCTCAGTGCACCACTCGCCTTTTTCCCGTCGTCAATCCTATGATTCACCTCATCTTTCATAGACCCATCTGCTGACACCTCCATTCCTAAATATCTGAATACATTCACTTCCTCCATACTCTCTGCCTCTAATCTGATACCTAATCTTCCATTACCTAATTTTTTATCCTAATCACCTTATTCTCTTATATTCACTTTTAATTTCCTTCTCTTACATACCCTACCAAACTCATCAACCAACCTCTGCAATGTCTCTTCTCTAAAGATATATTTTTTCACTTATCTTAATGTAAAAATTAATAATTGTTTACCAAAAAGACCTTAGAAAACTTACCTAACCTTATAAGAAACGCAATTTAATTTAGCCTAAACCAACCAAATATATTTTAGATAAGTTTACAGTAATTTAATAATAAACAAACACAATGAAATATATTTCTTTTCGTGTGGTTCAGAATGATTTTTGCGAAATTTTTCCATACTCAAATTTTCGCTTGCCTTATTCGGCAAGAGCGCTGTTATTTAAGATGAAAATAGCAACTTTTACCTATTCTGCACGACATTTCATTGATAATATATATATATATATATATATATATATATATATATATATATATATATATATATATATATATATATATATATATATATATATATGTCGTGCCGAATAGGCAGAACTTGCGATCTTGGCTTAAATAGCAACGCTCATCTTGCCATATAGGACAAGTGAAAATTTGTGTATGCAATAATTTCGCCAAAATCATTCTGAACCTAACGAAAAAAATATATTTCACTGTGCTTGTTTAGTATTATATTATTGTAAACAAATCTAAAATATATTTAGTTGGGTTAGGCTAAAATAAATTGTTCTTGTTATAATAAGGTTAGGTAAGTTTTCTAAGATTCTTTTGTAGCAAAATTAAATTTTTTTACATTAACATTAATGAAAAAAGTATATCTTTAAACGTATAAGAGAAAATTTTAGAAAGGATTTAATTTTAAATGAGTTCTTGCTAATTGACCAGTTTTACATATTCGGCACGACATATATATATATATATATATATATACATTATATATATATATATATATATATATATATATATATATATATATATATAATATATATATATATATATATATATGTATATATATATATATTATATATGCAATAAGATCACAGAAAACATGTTATTTCAGAATATGCCAAACAACCAATGTGAAAGAATAGAGAAATTCCAAGCGCTTTCGTGACTACTCACATTATCAAGGAACAATGAAAGTAGAGCATCAAAGGAAGGTATAAAAGAGGTCTAGCCCACACCTCACTATCAGATCCCACAACAAAGGAACATCTGACACGCGACTCATAAGAAAGGGAACACTGCAGCAGGTCCGCCGGCCCAAGTAGACAGGTCCTTCACACAGCCCACCAACAAACTATTCTACCCAAGAAATAAGAATTTTAAAAATTATTATTTGTCCAATGTATTATTAAATTCTTCCCAAATTCTGTTAATTATAAATGGATCTAATTTATATAAACCAAAGGAAATATTCATATTATTGTCAAAACTGCTTTTTATGAAACAAGATTCAATTATATTCCTGTCGACCATATACTTGCTTGATACAACTTTCTCAACTTTATGAAAATCAATTGGATGGTTAAAATCACTCACATGAATAAATAGAGCATTGGAATCTTGTCCAGTTCTAATGCTATATTTATGTTGTTTTAATCTTAGTTCGAGATTTTTACCAGTTTGACCGTAATAAACTTCATCGCAAATTTTACAAGGAATCTTATAGACACATCCATCAGCATTTTAGGGGGAATTCTTTATCAAAAGTTTTTTTACTGTATCAAGATTTTTGAATACAACTTTAATATTAAAAGTCTCAAGAAGAGAAGGCATATCAACCAAGTTTTCATGGTAAGGGAGAACCAACATATTTTTAGTTGAATAAGGCTGGTTGTCCCTTTTTGGATTGTAAAAAGTATTTCTAGCAACTTTAAAAGATTTATCAATTACGTTTCTTGGGTATTTCAGATCATTACCTATTTCATAAATTTTGGATATTTCCTCATCTATGATCTCTGGACTACAAATTCGTAGTTGTCCCTTTTTGAATTGTAAAAAGTATTTCTAGCAACTTTAAAAGATTTATCAATTACGTTTCTTGGGTATTTCAAATCATTACCTATTTCATAAATTTTGGATATTTCCTCATCTATGAACTCTGGACTACATATTCGTAAAGCTCTCAAAAACATTGATGAGAAAACAGACAATTTAACTTTATTTTGATGCGAGGAATAATAGTGGACATAGGAACAGTTATTTGTAGGTTTTCTGTAAATTTTAAATTTGAGTTCATTATTACCCATAATAATTAAAACATCTAGAAAAGGCAATGAGTTATTTTCTTCAAACTCAACAGTAATGTTTATAGAATGGGCTAATCTATTTAATTTGCCAAGGAAATGATGTATATCTTCATTTTTGGGCAAAAGACACAAAATATCATCAACATATCTGAACCATTTAGCTCTATTAGGGAGGATTGTGTTAAGCAGCCTTGTTTCAAAAAATTCCATGTATAGGTTACTAAGAACAGGTGAAAGAGGATTTCCCATTGCCATACCAAACTTCTGAGTGTAAAACTTATCATTAAATACAAATTTTGCATCAACAATGCAGAGTTTAATAAGTTTAATGATAGTAGGAACTGGCAATGGTAAATCATAATTAACGAGTTCTTCAGATAAGAAACTCAATAAATCATCTACAGGAACTTTCGTAAACAAGGAAGTAACATCAAGACTAACCATGTTAAAATCATTTAAGTCAGTCAAGGAGTTTAATTTATCAACTAAATCTATGTTGTTTTTAACATAAAAGTTAGAAATTTTGCCAACAATAGGGCTCAAAATATCAACAAGCCATTTGGATAATTTTTATGAAACTGATCCTATGGAGTTAATAATTGGTCTGAATGGATTCCCTGGTTTGTGTGTTTTTATTAGTCCATACATGTAAGGTAAAGATGGATTAGTGGAAGTAAATTGTTTGACTAATTCATCTTTGCCTTCCAGTAGAAGTTTTATTGTTTTATTGAAATTGCTGTTAACGGTTTCTAGGGGATTTTTTCTAAGTTTAGAATAGGTTTCAGTATCATCTAAGAGATTCTTCATTTTTTCTTGGTAATCATTTTCTTTCATAATTACTATTGCATTTATTTTGTCCGCTTTAGTAAGGCGCAAATTTTTATTGTTATTAAGTGTATCATAAGACTTAAAGAATCTTTGAGGGCAATTGGGAATGTTTGGTTTTAACATAGAGCTATATACCATTCCTTTACTAATATTAATTTCATCAGTGGATAAATCAGAAAATTGTTCAAAGTTACAAAAGGCTTTTGCAATTTCAACATTATTAAGTTTTTTTGAAGTTGCAAAACTTAGTCCAAAACCTAGAGCAGCAGTTGTATTTTTGTCTAAAATTTCATCTGATAAGTTAATTACAAAATTGTTATTAGCATGCTTTGTCCAATCACTATTTTCAAATAAAATGTCTAATTTTCTTTGTAGTTTGTTTTTGAGTTCATTACAAATTCTTCTGAGTTTATTATAGCAATGATCCAACATACTGTGTTTCCATTCTGATGGAATGGCCTGATTAAAAGAGTATTTTTTGCTTCTCAATATTTTGAATGCTTCCTTCTCCTGTATTTTAGTAATTTCAATATGTTTCTAAGGAATAATTCTCATAAAATCATCAAAAGGACGATCACTCATGTCAAGGATGATATTGGGTGAAAGAGACTTGGGCAAAACTTGTTCATTTAAACAATTTTTTAAAAAATTAAGAAGAATTTTTAACTTGTGGGACTTGATCAGTGCAGAAGAAAACTGGAAAAAAAAGATATATGATTAGGAAAGCTTATAGAGAACATTCTGAAGAGTCGTGTGGTATCAATTAATGCAATAAGATCACAGTAAACAGGTGATTTCAGAATATGCAAAACAACCACTGTGAAAGAATAGAGAAATTCCAAGCGCTTTCGTGACTACTCACATTATCAAGGAACAATGAAAGTAGAGCATCAAAGGAAGGTATATAAGGGGTCTAGCCCACACCTCACTATCAGAACCCACAACAAAGGAACATCTGACACGCGACTCATAAGAAAGGGAACACTGCAGCAGGCCCGCCGGCCCAACTAGACAGGTCCTTCACACAACCCACCAACAAACCATTCTACCCAAGAAATATATATATATGTCGTGCCGAATATGTAAAACTAGTCATTTAGCAAGAACTCATTTAAAATTAAGTCCTTTCTGAAATTTTCTCTTATACGTTTAAAGATATATTTTTTTCAATAATGTTAATGTAAAAATTTATAATTTTGCACCAAAAGAATCTTAGAAAACTTACCTAACCTTATTATAACAAGAGCAATTTATTTTAGCCTAACTCAACTAAATATATTTTAAATACGTTTACAGTAATTTAATTCTAAACAAACACAATCAAATATATTTTTTTCGTTAGGTTCAGAATGATTTTGGCGAAATTATTGCATACACAAATTTTCGCTTGTCCTATATGGCAAGATGAGCGTTGCTATTTAAGCCAAGATCGCAAGTTCTGTTTATTCGGCACGACATATATATATATATACATATATATATATATATATATATATATATATATATATATATATATATATATATATATATATATATATATATATATATATATATATATATATATATATATATATTCTTTCTTTCAACACACTGGCCGTATCCCACTGAGGCGGGGTGGCCCAAAAGGAAAAACGAAAGTTTGTACTTTTACATTTAGTAATATACAGGAGAAGGGGTTACTAGCTCCTTGCTCCCGGCATTTTAGTCGCCTCTTACAACACGCATGGCTTACGGAGGAAGAATTCTGTTCCACTTCCCCATGGAGGTAAGAGGAAATAAACAAGAACAAGAACTAGAAAGAAAATAGAAGAAAACCCAAAGGGGTGTGTATATATATGCTTGTACATGTATGTGTAGTGTGACCTAAGTGTAAGTAGAAGTAGCAAGACATACCTGAAATCTTGCATGTGTATGAGACAGATAAAAAAAGACACCAGCAATCTTACCATCGTGTAAAACAATTACAGGCTTCAGTTTTACACTCACTTGGCAGGACGGTAGTACCTCCCTGGGCGGTTGCTGTCTACCAACCTACTACCTATTTACAACACGCATGGCTTACGGAGGAAGAATTCTGTTCCACTTCCCCATATATATATATATATATATATATATATATATATATATATATATATATATATATATATATATATATATATATATATATATATATATATATATATATATATATATATATATATATATATATATATATATATATGTCGTGCCGAATATGTAAAACTGGTCAATTAGCAAGAACTCATATAAAATTAGGTTCTTTCTGAAATTTTCTCTTATACTTTTTAAAGATATATATTTTTCATTAATGTTAATGTAAAAATTTTTAATTTTGCAACAAAAGAATTTTAGAAAACTTACCTAACCTTATTATAACAAGAGCAATTTATTTTAGCCTAACCCAGCTAAATATATTTTAGATTTGTTTACAATAATTTAATACTAAACAAACACAGTGAAACATTTTTTTTCGTTAGGTTCAGAATGATTTTGGCAAAATTATTGCATACACAAATTTTCGTTTGTCCTATATGGCAAGATGAGCGTTGCTATTTAAGTGAAGATCACAAGTTCTGCCTATTTGGCACGACATATATATGTATATATATATATATATATATATATATATGTATATATATATATATATATATATATATATATATATATATATATATATATATATATATATATATATATATATATATATATATATATATATATATATATATATATATATATATATATATATATATATATATATATATATATATATATATATATAGGTAGGTACCACCTCTATAGCTGGAATGGGGACCCTCATCCTCAGAGAAGACAATAATCGTACCTCAGGGAAAACTCCAGGTTCTCCCCGGAGCTGTTTGAATATTTTCTTCTCCTACTACCCCCTATATATTTTATAATCTATATGAACATTTATTGATAAACAGAATACATGTGCAGAAAAACACAAACACAAACATGAATACAATGGCACAATGTATTAAAGATCATGAATTTCCTCCAGCTCCTTCGAAGCCAGACGCGAGCCAAGTATGCAGCAAGCATTTCCCCTCTGGATGGCTATGCTGAGGCGCTGGAACATGAAAGTGGCTGCCCTTGGATCCCTGGTGGTGTCGATGAGTCTGGAACCCAATTCTTTGAGGAAACATATGGCATTTTTCCCCATGATCCCAAGGTCTCTGATCTCACTGGGATAAATTGATACTGTCCCTGTACTTGCTGATCTTGTACTTCTCTCTGTGGTCAGCAGCTCCTCCCTGTCACCCAACACTGTGATGGATGTTGATGTCAGCCAGTGTGGACACACAGGTATAGTCCCATGTTAAGAGCTTGCCATTCTTCCAAGGATAGATGGTGATCCAGTCGGGGCGGTTTGCTGGGTTGTGGGTATTGTTGGCTGCTAGTGATCGGGGCTCCCTCTCGGCAGGGCATCCAGCTGTAGCAAGGGTTCTCTTTATGATGTCGTTGACCTCATTACGTCTTGCATGCCAGCCCTTGGTTTTGGAACAGTTAAAACCGTGTAGACCGTATTGGTCTGCTTGTGCTTCACCGCAAATACACATATATTCTGTGTGAATTGGGGCAGCAAGGCGCAGAGCCACTGCAATACGGAGGGTCTTGGGGTCGAGCCGCGTTCCCATTGCCGATACGGGAACTGTTTGGAGGAAGTCCCCGGAGTGAGATGCACTCACAGCCTGGAGACAGGCAGTCTCCCTATCTGATGTTGTAGCCCTGAGCATGTTGGCAAGCACCTTTTCAGCGATCGGGCCATCCCAGCTTGACTGTGAGCCAGTGCTGCACTAGGGTTTGGTGATGGAGCAGCAAGAGTCTCCCATTCAGTGATGGCACTGGCGTAGCTAGGATCCTGTATTCTTGGTGAGTCACTGAGGTTGTCAGGAAGAATTTGTCTTATCAACTCGTTTGATGCTATGGAAGAAGATAGGAAAGCTGGTAGAGCAACCTGGGATGATCTGCGTACTCCTAGTCCTCCAAGCCTGACCGGAAGTGAGGCTTGCAACCACTGTCCATCAAGGGAAAGATTCAGTACACTCTCTAGCGTGGTCTTTAGGAGAGAGTCATATTCCTTGAGTTTTGGACTGCTGAAGGCTGGGGAGCATCTCAGAAAGTAGGTAAGTTTTGGGATTGACAGGCACCTGGTGAGTAGGTAGAAGGCATCATGTGTGTCAATGTCTTTCATCCTGCTTTCCATCGTCCGGAGGTCTGAGACTTTTTTTTCTAGGATCAGATCGATGGCATTGGACCCAAGAGGAGCACCAAGGAGAGTGCTATTGGCTGGATCAATGGCTCGTGCTCCTGGTAAAACGGCGCTAATATTCTGGATCATCTGTTGATTGGTAGAAACTATTTCACATTTGGTGGAGTTTAAAGAAAGACCCCAGGGTTTCTGCCATGTCTTTAATTTTACTGATGTCCTCTAGGAGAGATTCTGTTGTGCCAGCTAGGGTACCATCATCCAGGAACCAGATATTGAGCTCATTGGAGAGTGCTTCTGTGACTTCCTTGATGACCAAACAGAACAGAAAGGGGGCGAGAGGGTCCCCCTGTTGCACGCCCTCACATAAGTCAATTTCATGGTCCCCAAACAATAGTTTGGAAGCCACTCTATAACACGATTCTATGAAGGGATAAAGGGAAGGGAAGTTTATATATATATATATATATATATATATATATATATATATATATATATATATATATATATATATATATATATATATATATATATATATATATATATATATATATATATATGTATGTATATTCTTTGTCAGAGATCATTTATTTAATAATCACAAACATGAATACATAGGCATAAAATATCAAAGATTACGAATCTCCTCAAGCTCCTCTGAAGCTGGAAGTGAGCCGGGCACACAGCAAGCATTTCTTCTCTGAATGGCCACGCTGTGGCGCTGGAACATGAAAGTGTCCCCCCTTGGGTCCCTGGTGGTGTCAATAAGTCTGGAACCCAGTTCCTTCAGGAAACATGTGTCACTCTTCTCCCATGATCCCAGGATCTCCAATCCCACTGGAACGAATTGATACTGATGGCGTATGCCTCTGTACTTGCTGATCTTGAACTCCTCCCTATGATCTGCAGCACCTCCTGGTTGCCGAATACAGTGATGGATGTGTCAGCCAGCGATAACACGCAGGTATAGTCCCACACTAAAAGTCTGCCATTCTTTCCAGGATAAATGGTGATCCCGTCAGGGTGGTTTGCGGAAATGTGGGTATTATTGGATGCTATTGATGAGGGCTCTCTCTCGGCTGGGCATCCAGCTGTAGCAGGGTACTTCTTTATGATGTTGTTGACTTCAATGTGTCTTGTTTTCCAGCCCTTGGTTTTGGAACAGTTTAGGCCACGTAGACCATATTGATCGGCTTACGCATCGCCGCAAATACAGGTATATTCCGTGTGAATTGGGGCAGCTAGGCTGAGAGCCACTGCAATACGGAGGGTTTGTGGGACAAGGTGTGTTCCTGTTGCCGAAATGGGAACTGTTTGGAGGAGGTTCCCTGAATAAATTGCTCTCACAGCTGAGACGGTGTAGACCGGAAGTCTCACTGTTGGATGTTGCAGCCCCAGCAAGAGGGCCATCCCAACTCGACTGTTTGTAAGCCAGTAGGCCGTATCCCACTGAGGCAGGGTGAATCGAAGAAGAAAACACTTTCACTGTCATTCATTCATGTACTGTCTTGCCAGAAGGGCGCCGATGTCACAATCCAATCCATAACGTTCCCACTTCTTCAGAATGCAGGAAATGTACTTCCCAGCTTGAGGAGTCAAGCCCAGCTAAGCAATTTCCCTGAATCCCTTCATAAATATTACCATGCTCACACTCCAACAGCACATCTAATAGTGAAAAACACACTTGTCTCCACTAACGCCTAAGTAATACGGTCACACAAGCCTGTTAGGTGTTGCATGATGTTGGATAGGCGTTGTTTTCCATTCCCAGCATCAGACTTGTGTTCAAATTGTTTGTCATCCTGACTCATACTATCCCACGGGAGAATTATAGGATACTTAACAGTTCGCAGATGAACGATAATATTTACAATCATTATCTCTGATCTGAGCAGGATTCACACATACTAGCTCTGCATCGTAGTGGACGGCACTGTTACTGGTGTAACTAGTGCTTCCAAAGTTGCTGCTACAGCTGCTGCTGTTGTTGAAGGAAGTGCTATGGGTATTGTTGAAGTTAGGATGCTGTTGCTACTGCTGCTGCTGTTTCAGCAGTTCCTGCTGCCGCTGCTATTGTTGAAGCAAGTGATGCTACTATTTTTGAAGCTGGTGATGTAGTGGCTATTGCTGCTTCTGCTACTGCTGCTTCCTCTACAACTCCTGTTATTGCTGATGCTCTTGTTGAAGCTAGTGAGCTAATGCTGTTGTTGCTACTGCTGCCGCTGCTGCTTGTGCTGCATTTGCTGCTTCTGCAGCTCCTGCTGTTGCTGCTGCAGCTGCTGTTAATGTTGAAGCTAATGCTGTTTTTGCTTTTGACGCTACTGCTGCTGCTGCAGCTTCGGTTGCAGTACCATCTCCTGCTGCTGTTGTTACTGGTATTGTTGTCTTTAAGTAAGTGCTGCTGCTATTGTTGAAGTTAGTGCTGTTGTCGCTATTGCTGCTGCTTCTGCAGCTCCTGCTGTTGCTGCTGCTACTGCGGCAGGCCATACTAGTCTTACCACTCCAGCGTTGGGTCCCGGGAAGGAGAAATCGCCCTGCTGGAGGTCGGTGGGAACCGTAGCTCATGAGGGAGTGACTGCAAGTGTCGGTGGCGCCTGCCACATGAACGAGCTTTCCCTAACTAGACCAATATTTTAGCTGCCTCCATTCCAGCCACCATCACCACCACCAGCCACCACCATCACCACCCACCACCAACCACTACCACCACCACCACTACCAGCCGGCACCTCCAACCCAGTTTAAGAGTGGCTATGCATCAACCTAGCCGGCTCTTCGTAGATCACCGCAGCCCGAGAGACACTAAAACTCATCCGGCTGGGAGATAGTAGAACTTGAGTGTTATTCGGCCAAGATTGATGATGAACTTTGGGTTATCCGGCTGGGAGATGGCGAAGCTTGTGAGTTAACCGGCCGAGAGAGAGAGAGAGAGAGAGGTGGGGGGAAGAGAGAATATGAATTATTCTCCCGGGAGTGAACAGAGATAAAATGATCCAACAAGAGAATGAAAGCGAACAACATTCCGACCAGGAAATTTCTTTTATGCCGTGGGATTAGTTCAGCTACGAGGTGAAAGAGACAACGATATCAGGGTTGTAACTGATGCACTGAAAGTGACATAAAGTTGTGTGTGGTTGCTCCAGATATATTCCAGAATAGAATATCATCATCCACAGTCAATCTGGCTATAGTGCTGCCAGACAGCCTGATACAACTACGGTTACCCTGCCGGTGTTGTGCTGCCAGACAGCCTGATACAACTACGGTTACCCTGCCAGTGTGGTGCTGCCAGACAGCCTGCTACAACTACGGTTACCCTGCCGGTGGTGCTGCCAGACGGCTCTTCGTTACAGCTGAGGATACTGATGCATGGATCACTTTACAGGATAGAGGCGACCCGCCCATATTCCCTCGGTGAGCCAAGCTGATAAAGAATTATTGAATGGCGTCATGCGTCACACTCCAGGGATGAGACCCAAGAAGAAATATACTCTGGTATGATGAGCAACATTTGGCAGTATATCACCGGCGTCTAGTATACTTGAGAACCTTATGATATTTTCGCAAGGGGGGAAGAATGTAAATATGCTTTAGAACAAGTCATTTTCACACACACACACACACACACACACACACACACACACACACACACACACACACACACACACACACACGCACACACATACACACACACACATACACACGGGCGACGTGTGAGGGGTGATTCCATTGTCTTTTCGATCTTTTTGTTGAATACGTGTTCGAAAGGGAAGAAATTTAACAAACCACGGAACAGGTGGGGTTTGAACCCATGGCGAATGAGTCGTAAAACCTTGGAGCCAGTGCATAAACCACTCTGCCAGCTGGCTACAGCCACTCGGCCAGCTGGCCAAGTGGCATACCCACTGAACTGGAGTTTTGTGACTCACTCGCCATAGCTTCAAACTCTCTAACCTCTCTAAAATTAACACAACTTTTTATAGTCAAATTCTGCTATATATTACATTGCTCAACTTGAATATTTTTAATATTACATTAAATATATGATATATATTTTTTCGTGATGCTCAGATCGGTTTTCGCTAATTTATTGGGAAAAAAAATTCATTCGCTTTTTTTCGGCGAAATGAACCCTAGCTAAATAGGCCAAACTGGACGATTCAGATTATTAATTGCGTCTTATATGTCGTGCCGAATAGGTAAAATTGGTCAATTAGCAAGAGCTCATATAAAATTAAGCCCATTCTAAAACTTTCTCTAATATATTTAAAGACATATTTTTTTCATATATGTTAATGTAAAAATTAATACCGGCTCTCTTCTTGCCGAATAAAGCAAGAGGAGCCTTATTCGGCAAAAGTCATTCTGAACCTAAAGAGAAAATATATTTGTGTTAGATTATAATTAAATTATTTTAAACTTATCTACAATATATTTAGTTAGATTAGGCTAAATTAAATTGTGTTTGCTATAATAAGGTTAGGTAAGTTTTCTAAGGTTCTTTTGGAACAAAATTATTAATTTTTACATTAACATAAATGAAAAATATGTATATCTTTAAACGTATAAGAGAAAATTATAGAAAGTTCTTAATTTTAAACGAGTTCTTGCTAACTGACCAATTTTACCTATTATGTACGATATATGTATATATATATATATATATATATATATATATATATATATATATATATATATATATATATATATATATATATATATATATATATATATATATTTATATATATATACAGAGAGAGAGAGAGAGAGAGAGAGAGAGAGAGAGAGAGTTAAAATAAGAATAAAAGATAATTTTTTATTGGAGATTAATTAAGAAGCAGTTTTTTGTATAAAATTTACCCGTGCATCATCTTTTAGTTTACCGTGGGTTTTTAAAAATAAAGAATAAAGAATACTCTCTAAAATAAATAAATAAAGAATTCTCACTAAAGCAGAGAATAAGAATTCTCGCTAATCTATAGAATAAAGAATAAAATAATTATTGTATAATAAGTGTTCCTACAACTGGAACATTTGTAGTCTTTCCTTTGTGTGTGTGTGTGTGTGTGTGTGTGAGTGTGTGTGTGTGTGTGTGTGTGTGTGTGTGTGTGTGTGTGTGTGTGTGTGTGTGTGTGTGTGTGTGTGTGTGTGTGTGTGTGTGTGTGTGTGTGTGTGTGTGTGTGTGTGTGTGTGTGTGTGTGTGTGTGTGTGTGTGTGTGTGTGTGTGACGCATATATGTGCATATTTTTAATCTACGTGAGTGTTTCTGTTATTGACGCATATATGTGCATATATTTTAATCTATGTGAGTATTTCTGTTATTCAATATATATATATATATATATATATATATATATATATATATATATATATATATATATATATATATATATATATATATGTGTAATTAGCTTAAGTACCAGTATATTTTTCAACATATTACTTCCTGCTTGCTCTTAGGTTTATATCAGGATTTATTTGTAATATTAATACAAACAATAGGTGTACTCAAAAAATTGAAAATGAAATTAACTTTACAACGCAAGTGACATGCTTCATAAATTGTTTTTTTTTTTCAATTCTAAATTTAGAGAGTGACTCTTCTTTACTTACGAAATTACATCTAACGCCACGTATTCCCTTTTAGCTTTGCTCTTTTTTTCCCATTTAGACTTTTTTTAAAATCGCGTTTTATCGTAAGCTGTGTTTATCACAAAACGTTCCTTCATAGCCTGGTCCTTCAGCGCCTAACTCAGCTAGCGTAGCTCTTGCTAGACTCATTATGGTACCATCCTACATTAACCACGTCTCACTCCCCAGGCCCACCAACGCCATTTCCAAAACCTCATTTCCCCAGTGCTCGCTGGGCCGTCGCTCCCTCACATGTGTCATTTCACCGAGACGCAGCCACCTGAGGCTGACAAGCCTGCTCGCTTTTCCTACTTTTCATACATCTCTTTTATCTTCAGGGTGACGTTTCCCAATTCAAAAACACTCATACGTTCACACACGCATCCATGCACGGGAGCGTGCGCGCACATAAACACCACACACACACACAAACACACACACACACACACACACACACACACACACACACACACACACACACACACATTCACAAACACACACACACACACACACACACACACACACACACACACACACACACCTTTGGAGAGCAGCCCAGGTAGGTGTGTCTATGACGAGGTCTACAAGGGAAGAACCTCTTCCCTTGTAGACATTCTCAGACATACCAGGGCTCCTATCTGTCATTGCTATTTTGCGATTATTGTCATTATTACACACACACACATATATATATATGTTTATATACATATATATATATATATATATATATATATATATATATATATATATATATATATATATATATATATATATATATATATATATATGTATATATATATATATATATATATATATATATATATATATATATATATATATATATATATATATATATATATGTATATATATACATATATATATATATATATATATATATATATATATATATATATATATATATATATATATATATATATATATATATATATATATATATATATATATATATATATATATATATATATATATATATATATATGTCGTGCCGAATATGTAAAACTGATCAATTAGCAAGAACTCATTTAAAATTAAGTCCTTTCTAAAATTTTCTCTTATACGTTTAAAGATATATTTTTTTCATTAATGTTGATGTAAAAAATTATAATTTTGCACCAAAAGAAACTTAGAAAACTTACCTAACCTTATTATAACAAGCACAATTTATTTTAGCCTAACACAACTAAATATATTTTAGATTTGTTTACAATAATTTAATACTAAACAAACAGAGTGAAATATATTTTTTTCGTTAGGCTGAGAATGATTTTGGCGAAATTATTGCATACACAAATTTTCACTTGTCTTATATGGCAAGATGAGCGTTGCTATTTAAGCCAAGATCGCATGTTCTGCCTATTCGGCACGACACACACACACACACGCACACACACACACACACACACACACACACACACATATATATATATATATATATATATATATATATATATATATATATATATATATATATATATATATATATATATATATATATATATATATATATATATATATATATACAGAGAAAGATGGCAATCAGCAGGATTCGAACCCACTACAGGAAGACTGGCATGGTTCCCATGCGAGGCTCTTCTCCACTCAGCCACAAATGCCACGTAAGATGGGCAGCGCTTGTAAGCTACGCTGCCTAGCTTATGTGGCATTTGTGGCTGAGTGGAGAAGATCGCCACTTGGGAACATTGCCAACATTCCTGTAGTGGGTTTGATATCTACTGACTGCGACCTTTCTTTCGTTCTTTCTGTCTGTCTGTCTGTCTGTCTATCTCTGTCTCTCTGTCTCTCTCTGTCTCTGTCTCTCTGTCTCTCTCTCTCTCTCTCTCTCTCTCTCTCTCTCTCTATATATATATATATATATATATATATATATATATATATATATATATATATATATATATAATGTGTGTGTGTGTGTGTATTGTGTCATATAAGCCGAACAGAAGAATTTGACAAGACTGTTTTCTGTCAAATTCCCAGAATTAAAACTCTTAATAATCTTATCTCAGTCAGATTTAATCTAAGTATAACGACAAAAATATACAACATTTAGAATAAAAAGGCACAACACCGTGACTTGCACAATGCACTGATGACCCTTAAATAGGAGAGAGAAAAGCTTTTACGACGTTTCGGTCCGACTTAGACCATTCATAAGTTGCACTGACATAAGGGAATGAGTGTGCCAGTATATATAGGCAAAGGGAACAGGGACGGGAGAAAGACAGGAAGAAAAAGAGGAATTACTGATAATGGATGTAGTGGAAGAAGTAGTAGTTGTAGTAGGAAGTAGGGAAATAGTTATCGCCACAAAAGATAGGAGAGAGAAGGGAGGTAATAGCAGTTGTAGTAGTGGTAGTAGAAAAGGTAGAAGCAGAAATAGTAGCAAAGTGGTAGTCTTTGTAGAAGTAGATGCGATGTAAGTCTCTAAAGGAAAAAAATGGAGCATTGCAGGAGAGCTAATGGCCCATATGGGGCAGGACCAGAGACATAGAACACACTGGAAAGAAGAAAGAAAAAAAAATAAAGAAATAAGGGAAAATAGGAAAGCAGAAGAGATAGAGAGAGTGAGAAGAAAGGACCAGGTCAAGTCACGAGTGTTCTGTTCTGTCTAAGATTCAGGGTAGGGAAGCTGTATGTGAGGGGTACTTCAAGAGTACGGCTATGAAGGCTAGAAGTAGGATGGACAGTTTTGGCAAAGGACCAGTCAGTGGGATGACTGTGATCTCTAACATGACAGAAAACATTATTGGTGTCAGCAATCCTAACACTGTTTTTGTGCTCTTTAAGTCTGTCAGAGAGTGGACCGTTTATGACAGGTATCGAAGGGGACAAGAGAAGTATCAAATACAGTAGACAATTGATGTAGTTGATGCCCCTTGTGTCTATTCATGCTCTTCTCCACTTCCTTCTGATAAACTTAGAGCACAAAAACATTGCTAGGCTTGTCCACACTAATGATGCTCTATTCTGATCTTGTGCTTCCTGAGGGCAATGATCTCCTGCTCCTGTGATTCCTGAGGGCAATAGTCTCTTACTCCTGTGGTTCCTGAGGGCAATGATCTGCTCCTGTGGTTCATGAGCCCATTGATCTGTTCCTGTGATTCATGAGGGCAATATGTTCCTGTGGTTCTTGAGGGCAATAATCTCCTGCTCCTGGGCTCTCGCACCAAAATCATTATCTGGGAACGAGGATACCGCTCTCAAATCACTGAGATCATCAAGGATAATATCACTCTCAGCTCACTAAGATCATCAGAGATATCACTCTCAGCTCACTGAGATCATCAAAGATAATATCACTCTCAGCTCACTAAGATCATCAAGGATAATACCACTCTCAGATCATCAAAGGGGATCCCACTTTCAGATCACTGAGATCATCAGGGGAAGGAGGGTACCATTCTCAAATCACTGAGATCATCTAGGATGCTACTCCCGTATCACTGAGATCATCAAGGAGGATACCGCACTCAGATCACTGAGATCATCGTGGAGGATACCACACTCAGATCACTGATATCATCATGGAGAATACCACTCTCAGCTCATCATGGAGAATACCACTTTCAGATCACTGAGATCATCATGGAGGATGCCACCCTCAGATCACTCAGATCATCATGCAGGATACCACTCTTAGATCACTTAGATCATCATGAAGGATACTACTATTAGATCACTCAGATCACCATGGAGAATTCCACTCTCAGATCACTGAGATCATGTAGGATGCCACTCTCAGGTCACTCAGACCATGGAGGATACCACTCTCAGATCATCATGGAGGATACCACTCTCAAATCGTGGAGGATACCACTCTCAGATCATCATGGAGGATACCACTCTCAGATCATTATAGAGAATGCAACTCTCAGATCACTCAGACCATGGAGGATACCACTCTCAGATCATCATGGGGGATACCACTCTCACATCATGGAGGATACCACTCTCAGATCATCATGGAGGATACCACTCTCAGATCATCATGGAGGATATCATCCTCAGATCACTCAGATCATGAAGGATACCACTCTCAGACCATGGAGGATACCACTCTCAGATCATCATGGAGGATACCACTCTCAGATCATGGAGGATACCACTCTCAGATCATGGAGGATACCATTCTCAGATCATCACGGAGGATACCACTCTCAGATCATGGAGGATACCACTCTCAGATCATGGAGGATACCACTCTCAGATCATACAGTAAGAGAAAACCACGGTTACACGCGCTGTTAGTGTAAAACATTGAGTGTTAAACGCTACTTACCAATTTAACAAACTACTCTGAGACTACTGAGTGACGACAACTGCTGGAATCAATGATAAATTACATTCCAGTAATAACAGAAAAGAACATGATTGCCTCTCATTCTCCCAAGGGCTGTATAACCCTTGCGGGTTAAGCGCTTCCCCATGACTGAGTATTGATAATAAAAAGGCATTAAATTTGCATTTGAATCCTGTTTGACATCTCTGGAATCAGCAGCATTATGTTCCCCTCGTATATAAACAATATAAATTAAATAAATAATTCATATTAAATCGCTCAACTAGTGTCATTTATCATTTATGGCTGTCAGAAAATCGACGGGCTTGAAATGTCCAAGTCAATTCTTCGATTTTTAGTATAAAATATAGAGGCAGATATTAATTAATTGCAGAGGACGCGGTTTCGAACAATAAAATGGTATAAAATACCGACAGGTTGTTAGGTAAGACACATATGCAACAGTTAGGTATCTTCGAAACGTTTCGCCTACACAGTAGGCTTCTTCAGTCGAGTACAGCAAAGTTGATAGAAGCAGAAGAGACTTGAATACGATGTAATCAGTCCATCACCCTTGATGTTTTGAGGTGGTCAGTCCCTCAGTCTGGAGAAGAGTATTGTTCCATAGTCAGGAACAATATGGAGTTGAAGTGATAGGATGGAGCCTTATATAGCGCCAGGAGGTGAGACGTAGGTCACTAGTAGAGGTAAGAATGTAGACGTTGAGAGGTCGGGTCCCTCTCAAATCCAGCCATTCTCACTAGTAGAGGTTGGTGAAGTTGATTCCAAGTCTGTACCAAGATACCCTTGTGTTGCAGTGTCTGACAGAGTGAACAAGGGTAACTTGGTACAGACTTGGAATCAACTTCACCAACCTCTACTAGTGAGAATGACTGGAATTGAGAGGGACCCTACCTCTCAACGTCTACATTCTTACCTCTACTAGTGACCTACGTCTCACCTCCTGGCGCTATATAAGGCTCCATCCTATCACTTCAACTCCATATTGTTCCAGACCATGGAACAATACTCTTCTCCAGACTGAGGGACTGACCACCTCAAAACTTCAAGGGTGATGGACTGATTACATCGTCTTCAAGTCTCTTCTGCTTCTATCAACTTTTCTGTACTCGACTGAAGAAGCCTACTGTGTAGGCGAAACATTTCGAAATAAAGATATCTAACTGTTGCATATGTGTCTTACCTAACAACCTGTCGGTATTTTATACCATTTTATTGTTCACTCTGTCAGACACTGCAACACAAGGGTATCTTGGTACAGACTTGGAATCAACTTCACCAACCTCTACTAGTGAGAATGGCTGGATTTGAGAGGGACCCGACCTCTCAACGTCTACATTCTTACCTCTACTAGTGACCTACGTCTCACCTCCTGGCGCTATATAAGGCTCCATCCTATCACTTCAACTCCATATTGTTCCAGACTATGGAACAATACTCTTCTCCAGACTGAGGGACTGACCATCTCAAAACTTCCAGGGTGATGGACTGATTACATCGTCTTCAAGTCTCTTCTGCTTCTATCAACTTTGCTGTACTCGACTGAAGAAGCCTACTGTGTAGGCGAAACGTTTCGAAATAAAGATACCTAACTGTTGCATATGTGTCTTACCTAACAACACACGCGGTTTCGAGTTGCGCTCCTGCAGCTACTCTTATGAAGTGCTCACTCTGACACCTACTTACCGCTTCCTAGTTCTTGACCAGGCCTCCCGGTGGATCAGGACCTGATGAACCAGGCTGTTACTGCTGGCCGCACATAGTCTAACGTATGAACAACAGCCCAGCTGATCGGGTACTGACTTTAGGTATCAGTCCCGCTTAACCTTCAAGGCAGCCAGGGGGGTCTATTGGAAATTTCCCTGTGCCTGGTGGAAGGGTCAACAGGCACTGGAAAGAAAGATGTCAGTGTGGTGTGTAAGACTTATGTGCAGTATTGTTGAATTGTATTGTTGAAACGTTTCGCCTGCATAGTAGGCTTCTTCAAATACAGATGTAGTAGAGAAGTAATGATGTATTTAATCCATCAACCTTGAAGAAATAATAGTTGAGGTGGTCAGACCCTGAGCTTGGAGTGACTGGCCACCTCAATACTATTTCTCGAAAGATGATAAACTCATTACATCATCTTTACTACACTTGCTACTTTCTGTATTAGACTGAAGAAGCCTACTGTGTATGCCAAACTTCTCAACAATAAAGATTCCAAACTGTTGCACATATGTCGTACACATAAACTTGTTGGTATTTAACACCATTTTCAACAATGCGTCAGTGGTATACAATCCCATCAAATTGATGCTTCAGACACATGTACAGATCTGAGTATCTTTATTTAGAAACTTTACATCATTTAAGCACTCGTGTAATATTAATATTTTAAACAGTATCGGCTGGTATCGGCCGTATCGGACATAAACGGAAGACTGCAGAAGAGGAGGTAATCAGTCCCTCAGCCACGCAGAACTATGTACAAGATAAGGGAATCGGTTCCGTATCCACCGTTGACCACCGTAGTCTTAAGAACATAAGAAGGAAGAAACACTGCAGCAGGCCTACTGGCCCATACTTGGCAGGTCCTTGTCAAACTCAGACCCACTAACAAAAATATTCGCCCATCACATTATCAATGTTTTGAAAACCCTGTTAGCTCAAGTGTAAGTCCTATTCTAATCCAACCCCTCTCACTCATTTATCTAACCTATATTTGAAGCTACCTAAAGTTTATGTTTCAGTAATCCTACTAGGCAGAATATTCCACTCGTCGACTACTCTGTTTCCAATCAGTACTTTCCTAGTCATCAAGACTACGGTGCTAGGCGCCTGTTCCTAGGCTGAGAGACCGATTATCCTTTCTTCCAAAAGTCTTGCATATATGATCCTGGTTTGTATTCATAAAACCACTGGATGTCGAAACATCCATTAGGCACATGTTGTACATGTGCCTAATGGGTGTCAAATACATGTCTAATGGGTGTCTAATTCATCAGAATACTAAAAGCCTACTGTAACCCCTGAGGTTAGGTTACTGGATTCTTAAAGCCCTACCTTAGGGCTTATATTCTTAACTGAGTAAGACTGAGCCATTGAGTAGGAGATAAGCTTAAAGCAGTTTAACCAAACAAATAAATCAGGGTACTCGCCTTCTGTGGCGGTTTATCTTTGTGTTGGTGTTTACATAAAAATAAACCACAGACAAAATTTCGCATTAAAGATTTTTCCTCATTTCAAATAAAGTGAATTCTATAGACTTTTCATGAAGTGAACCAGTAGGCCTGTTGCAGTGCTCCTCTTTCCATATATTTTTTAAATGCCTTTTCATATAGTGGTTTAAAAAATAAATTTATTGCTTTATTTGGAACTTTGTGTAATGTTCAGTTTAAAATCGACATTGACTATTTTAATCTATTTACAGGTTAGACAAATTTGCAAAATTCTGTTTTATTTGAAACAATCTGTCTGAATGTAGGTGACATACACCTTTAACTCTTTAGGGGGTTAATAAAGTTGCAAGCCAGTGAACTAACACGGACCAGTAGGCTTCATACACTGCAGCTTCGAACTCTGAGCTTCTCATTTAATTAAATGATGAATGAGTGAGGTATCACTTCATTCAATAATATGAAAAATATTTGTCATCATTCTTTCGATTCCACTGAAGTAGTGTGTGTGTGTGTGTGTGTGTGTGTGTGTGTGTGTGTGTCGTGACGAATAGGTAAAACTGGTCAATTAGCAATAACTCACTTAAAATTTAGTCCTTTCTGTAATTTTATATTGTAAGTTTAAAGATACTTTTTTTTTTAATTTATGTTAATGTAAAAATTAATATTTTTTCCCAAAAATACTTAGAAAACTTACTTAACCTTATAACAAGCGCATTTAATTTAGCAGAATCTAACTAAATATATTTTAGATAAGCAATTTAGTAATAAATACAATACAAGGTTATGCTGCTGCTGCCACGACGTTTCGTACGACCAATTACACCACTGAAATTTACCACTGGTGTACTATGTACAACTGCTTCAGTGACTCACTTCACATGTCACGAAAGTAACCCTGGCAGGATACATTTTACCCCTAGTGAAATATAGTTAAAAATGTCATTGCTCTCTAACATCAGAGTGTTTTAATGTAATAGTACTTATGATTATTTAATATTTTTAGTTCAGGGTTAGCATGAGGGGATTATTGAATAATTCTGTGAAGATATCGCAGTGGGCTCAGACGGGATTTTTAATAATAATAAAAGATAACCATTGTGCTCTCACTCCTTTTCTGCATTTTGAATCCGTTATCTTATGTTACAGTGCAAAGGAAATAGGAAAGACGAAGAAACTGCGGAAGGAAAAAAAATACGCAGGAGAAAATTTCAGTGTTGGTGATAAAGAATTCGTCAGCGAGGCAGGTCGCTGGTGGCAGCCATTGATGCATGAAAGAGGAGAGAAGCAAGCATCAGTGTCAGCCTGGGGGTCGCTGTTGCTCGGTGAGGGAAGATGTGTGCTGGCAGCGACAGCAAAGCATCCTCTGGGGAAATGAGGTCTTGGGGGTATGACGTGGTGAATGGAAGATAGTCATAATGTATTTCTAGTCAGGAGCACACTGACAGAACTGACGAAAAGGGGAAGCTACCAGAACATTAACACTGATATCAAATGGGAAAAAAACATTCTTTTAAAAGTCTGTGATCATTCTCTTTATTAAATTCCCTAGAATGGTCCCTCTAACATAAGATATAAAACTTATTACATTCCCTCGAACAGAAACTATATTTTATTCATATGCGTTCTGGCCCAACATCTATAGTATCATATAGAGGAAATTATTCTTAGAATTAACAGTGTAATGATATGATCAGTTCTCACTGCATGCAGAACTGCGACAAGAACTCTCGAAAAATCAAGCTAGTCAGATAACTTCTGTTTGATTTGCTGATATGAAGCCCTCGTCCAATCTTGTTGTCTTATTCAATGATGAGGACTCAATTCCAGCGTCATAGACATGTCATCATGCAAAACAAGCTGGTTGAATCTAATATGCAGCAGCTCCGTGAACGTTATTGGCGGGAAGTGATTATTCTGTCTGGGATAGAGAGTTGTGGTATTACTAGACACTGTTTCTTCGAAAATAGTACTTCGTAACACAGCAAGATATACAAAGGTAAAAGCCTCTATTAAGGAGAAGGAATGTGTAGACATGAACGAAGTAATCTCACAGCAAGGACGTTTTACCGCTATGCATCTCAACGTCAAAGGAATATACTCAAGGTACTTTCGTGAAACACTCAAGTTCTCGTTTGTCGCTCTCCCCAGACTATTGCTTCCCTCTGGGATGCCTCGTTTTAGAGGTTTATGAAAATACACATTAGAACCGGCAGAACTATTAAAAAAAAATACTTCTCTAACTTGCATGGCTAACAAAATGTTGGGGCCCAGTCCTTGTTCCCATTATGAACATTAGCAATATATGGACCACGTCCAGGGCCTAAATATGGGGTGAATAATTCATCTAATCAACTGCCTGAGGATGGTTTGGTACAGTGTATACGGTAAGTTAGCAATAATTAGCTATAAAAAGATTCTACTTTAATGATTATGTAATTCACTAATCTCATATATGGAAGGCATGTGTTAGATACTGATAATTTTCATTTTGGTCTCCTGTGTCGCTCCTGGTTCTTCCAGTCTATTTCCTTATGGTTAGAATAATTTTTCCTCTTCAGTTTGTATTCGTAATCGTTTTATGTCATCGGAAACAATGAGATACTTGTATATGAGATAATCCCCTATGGCAGGGTATTTAAGTACATTAAGGGGAACGCCATTTGCTACCCATTCCCAGCCCGAAATATCTGCCTTTACCATCACCCTCTTTGTTTGGTATTCCTTGATCCACTGTACAACTTTACCTCATATTCCTGCATTCTCTAATTTGTGAATCTATCTCTATTGGAGTACAGTCTCAAATGCTTTCATAGAGTCCAAGAATATGTAGTCAACCCATTTTTGTTTTTCTTGCTTTATTTCCGGAATACTGTTGTAGAACTCCATGCTGGCTTTCTGTAAAAAAAAAAGTCCCACCACTCGTATCCTGTTTATTTTTTTTCCGAACACTTTGGACAGTATCATGTCAGTGATGCTGATATATAAGTCAGTGCCTATTGTCTGTCATTCTACCTATATATTAGGATCACATTTGCAGTTTTCCATCTGTCCGGTATGTTTCTCGTGTCCAGCTGAATATTGTAGATCATTCCCATAGGATGAGACTGAGGTTCTGCTCCTTTCAGCATCCATGGTGATATACAGTCATCCTCCATGACTTCTGATGTATCTGACACTTTTATCAGAGTCATTACTACCTTCTTTGATACGCGAATTCTATCAATAAATGCCGAGTAGCTTTTTTAACATTAAATTCTGGCACAATCCCTGTTTCCCCAGGAAATGCCTTCCTAAACCTTTTTATAATCTGTCATTTTCTATGAGTTTCCCTTCTTCCACCAATTTCAGAGTTATTACTTTTTTACAGTCATTTTAGTCTCTATGAGACTGTGTAGAAATTTAAGCTCTGACGTGGCCTCTGTTGGTGTCGTTATATAATCGACGCTTAGCTTCTCTTCTTCTTATCGTATATTTAAGCCGCGCTATTCTGCTTTCCTCCAAGTTCTCTGCCATCATCCGTGTTCTGTACTTTATTCATGATCTTTTCCACGGTCTCTGCTGCTCTGATTCAACCAAGAGGTCTCTCTGAATCTGGGCCTCTCACTCTTTTTGTTAGCCATATAAATTGCTGTTGCCTAAAGGCACTTTCTGACGAGGCCCTCCATCATCTCATGTATAATCTGTCCTGTCAATTTCCTGTTTCACTGGATTCCATTTAGGAAATCCCTTATTCCTAGCATAGTCCTCTCTTTTACTTATATGATCTGGTTTACTGTTTGTATCCTCTACTATTTTCTGCACTCACACCTCTACCAAATATACATAGCTGAGCACCATGTGGTTACAATCTCCTAGTTGTAGCCCGTATTAAAGTTAATCTAAGTCAAATTCACTTAAAGTAAAAGTCATATCTGGTCAAGCCGGATCATCCCTACTTTGACTATTGTAGTTTTGACATGTTGGGCCATGAAATTTTCCATTACTGTTTTCATCAATTTTGTTCTCCATGTTTCTGGTCCTCCATGTGGGTCCCATTTATCCCAGTCCATTTTCTTATTGAAATTGCCTACAATCAGAAGCTTTGCTTTTGTCTTGCTCTCTGTGCCACTTTTTCTATAATGCCTCGATCTTCTGAAAATATTACTTTGGGTCCCCCAGTTATTATTTCTCCTGCTATGTAGAGTTTGAAGTTACTAGTGTATTTTAGCCATCTCTTCAGAACTCAACCAATTCTTTACTAATAGTATCACCCCACCTCCTCTGATCTCTCCCTCTCTTCACAGTGATATACCCCTCTGGGAATAATACATTGGTTAGCATTCCAAAAAGTTTTGTTTCTGTGAGAGTTGTAATATATAATTGTTTATTTGCTTTATAATCCTTTAGTTCACCCATTTTGCTTGTGATATCTGTTTGTATACCAAACTCTATCTTAATCATCACGTTATGCTGGGACTTCTGGTATTGATACAAGCTTCTGGAGAGAGTTCGAGTGGGAGAGGGGGCATAAGTAAATGCAGAATGAGAGGGATAGGAAGTGTTATCATTAATGTTGTCTTGCAAAGAAAGAGGATAAAATGAGACAATGCAAATGAGAAAGGGAGTGTTGAAGGAAAAGGAAAAGTAGCTGGATCATTAGTAGCATTTAGATTAGAGATTAGAGGATAGATGAAAAAGGGGGTTGCCAGTTTCTACACCTGATTAATGGTTGATAATTCATGATTCACTGACCTGGCTCTTGCACCTCCACCTCTGCTTGTGATTTCCTCTCTCTTTAGCTTCGCAGCTTTTCTATGCTCAAATGTTCAGTCCCAATATATAAATATTCCAGTTTATCTTTCCTATTTCCGGAGGTTTGAATTCCTGTATAGTACCTGATCTTTTATTGCATATGAGTGAAAGATCATTTTCAGTAAGTGATGTTGTTCTCTTCTGTATGATCCCAGTCTGAAAATAAAACTGTTATCGCATTTGTTTTTGCCTCTGAACCTGTGACTGTTTATAAGTATTCTATCATTTTTTTTAGTTTATTCATTTATTTTCTCCCCTTCTTGCTCTATTAACTAAAAAATCATCAAAGATTTCGCCCTTTCTGGTGCATGAGTCACTGTTTTTTTGTTTGCCCATTTAATAACAGTCTTCTTTACTGTCTCTTGCATTACTTGTAACATTGTCTCATCTTTTTTTTAATATATCTGAGAGGTTCCATACCCTTATTGCTTCCAGTTTTTTTATTTTTCGAATTCCTTTTCCCAGCACACATCTTAGCTATCTCATCTCCCGTTCTCTTCATTTCCTCTTTTAGTCAACCTATCTCCTCTCTCAATATCTGGTTTCTCTTCTCTGCCTTTTTCTCAAAAACTATGATCTTTTTCTTCCTCTTTAATTTATATTTTGCATTATTATAGTTCAATCAAGACGTCGTGTAGCTTCCATCTTTCTTTATTTATGTCGCTTGCCTTTTGGCGATACCCTCTAGTGCAGGAGTGGGCAACCCTTAGCACGCGTTCCAAACCTGGCACGCCAAAGACTTCTTTCCGGCATGCTTACCTCTGGTCTCATCTCAAAAAAAAAAAAAAAAAAAAAATGCTACATTTATCACGTATCCGTTCTAAAAAAAAGCGAGGAAATAATCCCCATATGTTTCCAGAGATTTTGTATCAAAGATATCGCCGACTTTGGCACGTACATTTATAAAGGTTGCCCACCCTTGCTCTAGTGTACATCCGGTTTCCTTATTCATCTTTTATTCTCTTCCTTGTTCCTTCCTTCTTTTTTAACCTATGCTCATTACAAGTGTTATTCTTGGCGATGATCTGAGTTGTAAATTATTACTTAGTTTTCCTCATAAGACAACTCGGCAAGTTTGCTGCCGAGTTGATATATATATATATATATATATATATATATATATATATATATATATATATATATATATATATATATATATATATATATATATATATATATATATATATATATATATATATATATATATATATATATATATATATATATATATATATATATATAAATAATATATATATATATATATATATATATATATATATATATATATATATATATATATATATATATATATATATATATATATATATATATATATATATATATATATATATATAGGATGTAGGGCGAAATGACAGTAGTTTGTTGGATTATGTATTGGTAGATAAAAGACTGTCGAGTAGACTTCAGGATGTACATGTTTATAGAGAGGCTACAGATATATCAGATCACTTTCTAGTTGTAGCTACACTGAGAGTAAAAGGTAGATGGGATATTAAAAACCATTCGTCTCCATTCACTCCTATCAAACACGCTCACGCACGCCTGCTGGAAGTCCAAGCCCCTCGCACACAAAACCTCCTTTACCCCGTCCCTCCAACCTTTCCTAGGCCGACCCCTACCCCGCCTTCCTTCCACTACAGACTGATACACTCTTGAAGTAATTCTGCTTCGCTCCATTCTCTCTACATGTCCGAACCACCTCAACAACCCTTCCTCAGCCCTCTGGACAACAGTTTTGGTAATCCCACACCTCTTCCTAACTTCCAAACTACGAATTCTCTGCATTATATTCACACCACACATTGCCCTCAGACATGACATCTCCACTGCCTCCAGCCTTCTCCTCGCTGCAACATTCATCACCCATGCTTCACACCCATGTAAGAGTGTTGGTAAAACTATACTCTCATACATTCCCCTCTTTGCCTCCAAGGACAAAGTTCTTTGTCTCCACAGATTCCTAAGTGCACCACTCACCCTTTTCCCCTCATCAATTCTATGATTCACCTCATCCTTCATAGACCCATCCGCTGACACGTCCACTCCCAAATATCTGAATACATTCACCTCCTCCATACTCTCTCCCTCCAATCTGATATCCAATCTTTCATCACCTAATATTTTTGTTATCCTCATAACCTTACTCTTTCCTGTATTCACTTTTAATTTTCTTCTTTTGCACACCCTACCAAATTCATCCACCAATCTCTGCAACTTCTCTTCAGAATCTCCCAAGAGCACAGTGTCATCAGCAAAGAGCAACTGTGACAACTCCCACTTTATGTGTGATTCCTTATCTTTTAACTCCACTCCTCTTGTCAAGACCCTCGCATTTACTTCTCTTACAACCCCATCTATAAATATATTAAACAACCACGGTGACATCACACATCCCTGTCTAAGGCCTACTTTTACTGGGAAATAATTTCCCTCTTTCCTATGTACTCTAACTTGAGCCTCACTATCCTCGTAAAAACTCTTCACTGCTTTCAGTAACCTACCTCCTACACCATACACCTGCAACATCTGCCACATTGCCCCCCTATCCACCCTGTCATACGCCTTTTCCAAATCCATAAATGCCACAAAGACCTCGTTTGCCTTATCTAAATACTGTTCACTTATATGTTTCACTGTAAACACCTGGTCCACACACCCCCCTACCTTTCCTAAAGCCTCCTTGTTCATCTGCTATCCTATTCTCAGTCTTACTTTTAATTCTTTCAATAATAACTCTTCCATACACTTTACCAGGTATACTCAACAGACTTATCCCCCTATAATTTTTGCACTCTCTTTTGTCCCCTTTGCCTTTATACAAAGGAACTATGCATGCTCTCTGCCAATCCCTAGGTACCTTACCCTCTTCCATACATTTATTAAATAATTGCACCAACCACTCCAAAACTATATCCCCACCTGCTTTTAACATTTCTATCTTTATCCCATCAATCCCGGCTGCCTTACCCCCTTTCATTTTACCTACTGCCTCACGAACTTTCCCCACACTCACAACTGGCTCTTCCTCACTCCTACAAGATGTTATTCCTCCCTGCCCTATACACGAAATCACAGCTTTCCTATCTTCATCAACATTTAACAATTCCTCAAAATATTCCCTCCATCTTCCCAATACCTCTAACTCTCCATTTAATAACTCTCCTCTCCTATTTTTAACTGACAAATCCATTTGTTCTCTAGGCTTCCTTAACTTGTTAATCTCACTCCAAAACTTTTTCTTATTTTCAACAAAATTTGTTGATAACATCTCACCCACTCTCTCATTTGCTCTCTTTTTACATTGCTTCACCACTCTCTTAACCTCTCTCTTTTTCTCCATATACTCTTCCCTCCTTTCATCACTTCTACTTTGTAAAAACTTCTCATATGCTAACTTTTTCTCCCTTACTACTCTCTTTACATCATCATTCCACCAATCGCTCCTCTTCCCTCCCACACCCACTTTCCTGTAACCATAAACTTCTGCTGAACACTCTAACACTACATTTTTAAACCTACTCCATACCTCTTCGACCACATTGCCTATGCTCTCATTAGCCCATCTGTCCTCCAATAGCTGTTTATATCTTTCCCTAACTGCCTCCTCTTTTAGTTTATAAACCTTCACCTCTCTCTTCCCTGATGCTTCTATTCTCCTTGTATCCCATCTACCTTTTACTCTCAGTGTAGCTACAACTAGAAAGTGATCTGATATATTTGTGGCCCCTCTATAAACATGTACATCCTGAAGTCTACTCAACAGTCTTTTATCTACCAATACATAATCCAACAAACTACTGTCATTTCGCCCTACATCATATCTTGTATACTTATTTATCCTCTTTTTCTTAAAATGTGTATTACCTATAACTAAACCCCTTTCTATACAAAGTTCAATCAAAGGGCTCCCATTATCATTTACACCTGGCACCCCAAACTTACCTACCACACCCTCTCTAAAAGTTTCTCCTACTTTAGCATTCAGGTCCCCTACCACAATTGCTCTCTCACTTGGTTCAAAGGCTCCTATACATTCACTTAATATCTCCCAAAATCTCTCTCTCTCCTCTGCATTCCTCTCTTCTCCAGGTACATACACGCTTATTATGACCCACTTCTCGCATCCAACCTTTACTTTAATCCACATAATTCTTGCATTTACACATTCATATTCTCTTTTCTCCTTCCATAACTGATTATTCAACATTACTGCTACCCCTTCCTTTGCTCTAACTCTCTCAGATACTCCAGATTTAATCCCATTTATTTCCCCCCACCGAAACTCCCCTACCCCCTTCAGCTTTGTTTCGCTTAGGGCCAGGACATCCAACTTCTTTTCATTCATAACATCAGCAATCATCTGTTTCTTGTCATCTGCACTACATCCACGCACATTCAAGCATCCCAGTTTTATAAAGTTTTTCTTCTTCTCTTTTTTAGTAAATGTCTACAGGAGAAGGGGTTACTAGCCCATTGCTCCCGGCATTTTAGTCGCCTCATACGACACGCATGGCTTACGGAGGAAAGATTCTTTTCCACTTCCCCATGGACAATAGAAAAAATAAAGAAGATCAAGAGCTATGTAGAAAAAGGAGAAAAACCTAGATGTATGTATATATATATGCATGTGCGTGTCTGTGAAGTGTGACCAAAGTGTAAGTAGGAGTAGCAAGATATCCCTGTTATCTAGCGTGTTTATGAGACAGAAAAAGACACCAGCAATCCTACATATATATATATATATATATATATATATATATATATATATATATATATATATATATATATATATATATATATATATATATATATATATATATATATATATATCAAAAAACGGGTGTTGATCTCCTGCTCCTGGAATATCTTAAATGAGTGACAAATAATCTTCGTTAGTCGTATTTTATTCGCACATCTTGAGCGAATTTGGCTTTCTTTTTATCGTTCTCAGTTGAATCATCTTATGTAATCATTCCATAACAGTTATAGTGCTTACGAACATTTTATCTACCCTAGTTTATGTAGCTTTTTCAGGCTTCACTTGCGTCCCCTCTTCTGGGACCTTTCCTTGGATAATCAGTATTTGTCTACTCTGTCCATGGTTTGAATATTTTGTTTGTCGAGATTGTGTCTCCTGACATGCGTTCTTCCACAGCAGCAATATCATTTTCATAATCCACATTCTTATCATGAGTTCCTTAGTTACTGGACCAATTTGGTACCAGTTTTCTGCATTTTGCTTAGTTTTAACATGTTTTTTACTATATATGTGTTCTACACTGGTTCAACATAAGCAAGGATTGCAGTTTTACGAGTATGTCTGAATAATGATGATTTCGAAGGCTCTTTATATCGGATTACAATGGCCATAAATATATTTACAAATCTGACATATTCTGCTGATCTAATTGTGTTTACGTGTGTTTCAGGACTGATGCCTCGTGGCCTAGTGGCTTAAGCTCTTGCTTCACACGGCGAGATTAAGGGTTCGACTCCCGGCGAGGGTAGAAACATTGGGTGTGTTTCTTTACACCGGTTGTCTAGGTTCCCCATCAGCAAAATGGGTACCTGTGAGTTAGTCGACTGGTGTGGGTCGCATCCTGGGACAAAACTGACCTAATTTGCCTGAAATACTCTGCATAACAAGCAGCTCTCTATATAGTAGTATGTCATTGTTGTCAGCTAAGCCTGTATACCTTGTATATGTCCATGTAGAAAAAAAGATATTATTATTATTACACTACAGGTTTGATGCTCACCCATCAGTTAGGTTACGTAAGATAAATATTTGTTAGTACTCAACTCTCTTAGTTGCTCGTAGTTCATGTTTAGTTTCTCGCTGAGGCTGTTTCTTGTGTTTTATTTTTTATGATGTTCTTTGAATTCTCTTTCGCCTTTCGCTTGTCTCTTGTTTTTTTTTTTTTTTTGATGTTGATATTCTGCACTTGACGTTAAGAGCACTTGTTTATATATATTTTTTTCTTTTTCCGGAGTTTAAAATTGGAAGTCTTGCACTGTTTTTTTTTTTTTTAATTCTTTCGGATTTCAGAACTCTTATGTGTAAGGTTTATGTTTAGGCATTTCCACGAAAGAACATATTTATAAGGGTTAGATTTCTTCCATATCGTGATAACTTGAGAATGCCTCCTTTGATTGGCATCAAATTTTCAACGTTGGCGTATCTTATCCCAGTGAAAAAGATGAACATGAACGATAAGTGGTTGTCTTTTCTTACAGAAACTCCATAATCTGATTACCTTACTGAAGTTGCCACGATCCGCCTTTCTGGAAAGGCGGTAAGTGAGCTCAAGAATTTCTGCAGTGCTAAGTCTAGGAACTTGGTCCTGCTATTTCTGCCCCTTTGTATAGGATCTTAAACTCTCCAGTCTGTCTTAAAGTGAATAAAACCATCTATAATCAAGATTTTTCTTCTCTTATGGTTGCTACATGTGCTCCTCTTTATGAGTTCGTGTTATAATCTAGTATGCGTCTAGCCCACCTATTTGTCGCTGCAGGAGTCGAGTCTCAGCTCCTGATCCAACATCATTAGCTGTTGCTGATTAGCCCTAAAGTTTTGTAGGTTTGTCATACCTATTCATCTAGATCGTCCCATTTCTAAACATCTTCAGGCTGAATAAATACTTTATTCAATTCCCATTACTCATGTGTGTCCGTAAATTCCAAGTGTTCAATATCTTGTGTACCAGTTCCGCCTTACAGACAGACCATCCTTTAAAAATCTGAACATTTTACAAGTCGATATCGTTTCTCTTCTTGTCTTTGAATCTTCCAATATTGTCAGGTTCAGTTCTTTTAGTTTCTCCTCATAGTTTATTCCCCATAGCCCCAGGACTAGTCTTGTAATAAATTTCTTTACTTATTCCAGTTTCTTGACATGCATTATCACGTGCGAATCCATGATGGTGCTCAGTACAAGATGCGCCTGTCATGTGTCGTATATAAGGTCATGAAAGATTCTGAGATTCTGAAAACTGAGCTTAGACTGGCCAAGCACGCACTCGATGCATAGGTTGTTCAGTTGATGGGTGACTTTGGAGATATGCGCTGTATTTGAGTGGGATTTGCAGTCTAGGACCCTGAGTCTATTCTCAGATTATGGCCTTCTTCTTTCTTCCTCTATTTTGCATTACCTTGCATTTTCCAAGGCTTCAAGTCAGTTGATGCTCAGGAAACGTTGCGTCTTCACATGCTGCACCATTTAATTTCTGGTTATCTTCTTTATCTTTCACAGTAATAATGTCAAACATATTGGACTGTAATTAAAAGCAGCCTGCTTGTCAAATATCTAATAAAATAGAACAGTATTTGCTGTTTACTGCATCTTATTTGATTAATCCACATCCTTTGACTTGGTATATATTTTAAATAAGTTGGACAATGGCTTTACTCTGTTTCTTAGAACCACTGGTGATAAATTGTCGGATTCCAGTGCCTTTGAGGTAAACAGGTCACTCACAAGGTTCCTTACTTCTGTCCCCGTGGTATATATTGTGTCCAGTACGTGATGATATATTCTTTATCTTTGATTCTTTGATGTTTTCCCTGTCTTCACCCAAAACACTGCCCTAAATCGTTAACTTATCGGAGACATCCTGGTCACTTACCTGAAAAAGCCACTGCCAGGAAAAACGTTTCCAGAATGAAGATAGCCATGCCATATTTTGCACAAATGTCGCATTTTTCAACTAACCTAACCTAACCTTACATAACCAAACCTTACCTAACCAACCTAACCTACCGAAGCATAACTTAACGAAACCATACCTAATCTATCCTAACTTGACTTATCCTATCCCAACCTAACATAGTCATTGTAGCGTAGCTTATCCTATCCTAGCCTAACCTAAAATGAAAACATTTGAAAATATGCACGAGGCGTTATTAAATGATTGTCGTTCACCACGTCAGGAAATTAACGTAATAAAGTGAAAGTGAGACCTAAAACCCTATTTTAAAAGATCAATATCTTTACTTCATTCCCCCAAGAAGGTCTGGATAATAAAAAAAAGTTTTATCATGCACGGAGACAAAACTTTTAAATTGGCAACTAGTAAAATACAGTTTCTATTGAGATTTCTTTACCAAAAGAATTTCATTTCTAATTTCGAAGTTCAAGAGTTTATACTGCCGAGACTTCATACTGACTGCTGAGTCTGATCGGCAAGCCAGCGGTCGCTTTGCCATGGCTCGCCACTCAGCATGTTTGCCAGTAAGTGCTACCGTTCACAGCAACGCAGTGACCCTGCCATATGAACGGCGTTGACTCTACCATATGCTGAACATACCCCACTGTAAGACAGTGACCCTGCCATATGAACGGCGTTGACTCTACCATATGCTGAACATACCCCACTGTAAGACAGTGACCCTGCCATAGTGCCGAAGACACCCCACTGATAGGCAGTTCCCCTGCCACAGATTGAAACGATCTCCTCTAAATGTGCCACATTGTAACTTAGAAGTCCTACAAAATCTAGAAATATGCATTGTAATTTTATGAAATTTATTAAATATAAACTTTTTGAAAATTTTGATGAAATTCTTAATTGCATTTTTTTCGGGATTTAAGTTACCAATTCGCGAACAACCTTAAAAAGGGTAAAGGGTTACCACCACACACAGGATGGGTAAGGGATCGCTACCACACACAGGAAGGGTATGGGGTCACTACCACACAAAGAAAAAAAACCATACCACGGGTGGGGTTTGAACCCGCGATCAGTCTCAAAACTCCAGACCGTCGCGTTAGCCACTGGGCCAGCTAGCTTCAATAAGATTAGTCCCACTAGGTGTATTTCTACACCGTAGGAAGGTTAGCATAGGCACCACTGTGACCACAAAGGCAAGTTTTTACAGACGAATCTCCCGCTAGTGTGGCCGTGACGAACTCTAGCTCAAGTCCCCTCAAAGCCGTCAACATGACTCAAGAAATCGTAATGACACGATTGCAAGCAAACCATACCACGGGTGGGGTTTGAACCCGCGATCAGACCTATCTTCAGTGCTAGGTGGAGGAGGAAGGGAGGCCGGGGAGGTGGCGGAGAAGGAAGAGGAGGAAGAAGAGGAGAAGGAGGAGAAAATGGAGGAGGAAGAGAAGAAGAAAGAAGAGACCAAAGTGGAGGCGGGAACAAGAGGAGGGAAGGAGAAGACAAGGGTGAAGGAAAAACAAGAGAGAGAGGAGAAAAATAGGAGTAGGAGGAAGAGGAAGAGTGGGAGAAGGAAGGAGGAAAAAGAGAAGTGGGAGGAGGAAGATGAAAACGAAGATTAGGAAAAGGCAAAGGAGAAGATGAATGCTGTGGGAGAGGTGACGGAGGCAGCGCAGTAGGAGGAACAAGAGAAGACCGTATACAAGCAGGAGGAGACGTCAACAAAGGTAGGAACCATTGCAGTTACCTCACAGATAAGAGAGGAAGCAGGACATGTCCGGTCGCCCTAAGGGATGGTGGTTGAAGGGAAAGGGTTGTCTGTGTGAGAGAAAGGTGTTGGATGTTCGGAAAGGGTTGGGGGTTGTTTTTGGGAAGGGGGGTTGTAAGGAAGAGGTGTTATAGAGGGAGTGGGGAACCTTAGAGGTTGGGGTGGGTGGGATGTAGTTAGGCAAATTATTTAAGGACACAACAGCAGTCCGGGGTCGAACGCACCCACAGATCTGCAACACACCCACAGATCTGCAACACACCTACCGGTCTGCAACACACCCACCGGTCTGCAACACACCCAACGTTCTGAAGTCCCGGAGACATGAGACATGTCTGGGGAAATGAGACCCAGGGAAATTGTGTTTGGAAGTGTGTGTGAGCGGTACAGCGAGAGAGAGAATATTACATACACTGTATCACTCGAGGTGAACTAGCTCATCACACAATAATACAACGTTTTTGTCTTGATGGAATGCAATATACTTAGACAATAACGATACAACATATTGTATTGCACTCCCTCAGGCAGCACAGATGGAAAAAGGAATTCGTGGCAACACCAACAATGTTGATAAATATTCTCACCAGCTAAATGTCAAGTTTGTGTTTCAATAAATATTTTTTTCCAGGTGACAGTTTTGCTATGTTTCTCTAAGTCGGTGATTGGTAGTTATATGTTTAGCTATCAGTGTGCGGAAGATCGTTCGTCTATCCATAATTGAGCTGAATGACTCACATGGGTTTAGTGCTACACCTATGCATACAATAATAATAATAATAATAATAATAATAATAATAATAATAATAATAATAATAATAATAATAATAATAATAATAATAATAATAATAATAATAGTAATAGATTTTCTTGAAGGATTGTTTTGATATTGCAAATGATTATTTTTATTAAAATTATACAACGTTACTTAATTAGGTATCCACAAGTAATAGATTACCAGTAGGTGGTTTATGAGGTCTCCGCCCCCGCTGCCCGGTCCTGGACCAGGTGGTTGCTGCACTGCCCCCGCTGCCCGGTCCTGGACCAGGTGGGTGCTGCACTCCGCCGCTGCCCGGTCCTGGACCAGGTAGTTGCTGCACTGCCCCCACTGCCTGGTCCTGGACCAAGTGGTTACTGCACTGATCCACCAGGCTAATTGATATCAAGAGTCTGATCAGGAACTTATTTAAAGAACTTTCCAAGTTCCTTGAAGACAGCTAGGGGTTTCTAGGTAATTCCCCTTATGCATGAAGGTTACTGAAGAATCTTGGTACCAATACACTTTCAATTTTCCTCCAGAAGACAGCTAGAGGTTTGTTGGTAATTCATTTTACCCATGAAGGAAGGGTATTGAAGAGTCTTGATCTCACTCTCACTCAGTGTACTCATTGCAACCCTGAATTACACTAGTGGTATTGTGCATCATCTGGCAAGCTTCTTGTTTTTAAATAAGCTAACGAAAGTACGAAACTCAGTGCATTCTAATGGCCTTCGATTTATCATAACGTTGTTGCAGAATGCATTGATGGTACAAAACACCGACAGGCTGTTAGGTAAGACACATATGCAACAGTTAGGTATCTCCACCTCGAAACGTTTCGCCCACACAGCAGGCTTCTTCAGTCGAGTACAGAAAAGTTGATAGAAGCAGAAGAGACTTGAAGACGATGTAATCAGTCCATCACCCTTAAAGTTTTGAGGTGGTCAGACTACGGAACAATGCTCTTCTCCAGACTGAGGGACTGACCACCTCAAAACTTTAAGGGTGATGGACTGATTACATCGTCTTCAAGTCTCTTCTGCTTCTATCAACTTTTCTGTACTCGACTGAAGAAGCCTGCTGTGTAGGCGAAACGTTTCGAGGTGGAGATACCTAACTGTTGCATATGTGTCTTACCTAACAGAATGCATTGAAATAAAATTTAATTGAACTAAGTGAATTAGTGTTCAGGTTTACAGCAGTGTCCCCTTGAATTTTTCATAGTGTAAATTATGATGCATCTTTCTCGCCTACGTTCTAGGGAGAACAATTCGAATGACTACAAGCTCTCTCAGTCGTTTAACTATCTGTCTCATGCGCTAGTAGTGAAAACACTGTACATTCTCGAATTTTGCAGTTTCATTTGCTTTGACGGGACTGACAGTATACAGCAGTATTCCAGACTAACAAGTAGTTACCTGACGAGTATCTACACTGGCTCGTCTGTATTTCTTGTTCTGAAGGTTCTAGCTATTTTACCAGTCATTTTCCTTGCAGCTGCGTAACACTATTACTAATATCTTATGATATTATCACTGCTAAGTCTCCCACACTAAACTTATGTTGATAGATTTGAGTTTGTAATAAAGTTGGTAGAATTACCGACAATATGTAAAGTAAAAGGACACAAGTGCAACTAATGTGACATTTTTATTGTGGCAACGTTTCGCTCTCCAGGAACTTTGTCAAACCGTTACAGAGTACATGGACACAGAGGGTATATATAGGCTCTGAGTGAGGTGCAATACTAGTGGTAGTAGTAGTAGTAGTAGTAGTAGTAGTAGTAGTAGTGAGATAAGTTGTAGCAGCAATAGTAGTAGTAATACAATATGTAGGAACAATTGACTCGCACAAGAGTAAAAGGATATAAAAACCGTTACAGCTTGACAAAGCGCCTGGAGAGCAAAACGTTGCTACAATAAAAATGTCACATTAGTTGCACTTGTGCCCTTTTACTTTACAGATTTCAGTTTGTCTTGTACTCCATTCCAATCTTTATTTCCACAATTTTTCCACAGTGAGATAATGGAAATTTCTCTTCCATGAAGATCACATTATTGCCAGTGGCCCACTGGCCACTGTTAACACTGGTTGTGTCTTCCAGTGATGCCACTTTTACAGTATAGTACTGTTTTCTAATTTTCCTTTGTGTCAGTTATGATAATGAGAGAAATGGGGCGAGTTCTGTGTCTTAGGGAATACGATATATTATCTTTCACTGATCAGCTGAGAAGCAAAGAAAATCTCTAACAGTTTCTTTTACTGGTTTATGGTTATTTGTAATTGCCCTTTATTAGTTGTGTTTGTTTTCTACCTCATCCAATGTTGCTTTATTGGTTTGCTTTACATATCTTCATTCACATCTGAGCTTTCCTTAATCTTTCTATCTTCTCTGATTTTACTGTACATGGTCTATTTTAGCCTTTTTTTTTTTTTGCAAATTGCTCTTTTCTGTAATGCTTTACTTTTTATTCTATTTCCTTTTGTTTATATGTATGTCATTGAACACTGTCCCCATTTTTTTCCTTTCACTATTTTTACTTTATTGTTCTGGTTAGCTCATCGATTTTCTTTTCCTTTTGCAAATACTGATTAAAACTCAATTTTATACCTATGCAACACCAGAATTTTTAGTTTTTAAAACCATTAAACTCTTTTTTCACGTTTATCTTTAAAATATTTATTTCTATTTCTCTTTATTTTATCAATGTTTATTAAACTGAATTTTCCAATATGCACTTCTGGGTGCCCCTTGTAGTGGCTCTCTGTTTATTTCTTTAATTTTTTTGGTCAATTTTTTCTCGGGAAAGTTTGACTTGCTCCAGATGTTCCATACTGATGCAACTAGCGTGAGTTTGGAATATCTGTAATTTCATATAATGTAGATACAAACTTGATTTCCATGCGATAGCTGGAGAATGTTTCTTTCTGTTGATCGCCTTCAAACTTCTATTGTTTGTGAAGTCTGCCTCAGAGAAATATTTGCTTATCTACTGAGTTGTACTAAGTCCCTGTTTTCTAATTTTAATATATTGTGTTACTGATTTCCTGCAAATCACAGAACGGGTGGGATTTGAACTCATGGCACGTGAATCCTAAGCTCACAAGTCAGTGCGCTAACCACTGGCAATCTGGCTTTAATAAGATTCATCCAACTAAGTCTGTTTCTATACACCATAGGGAGGCTAGCATGGGCCACCACCGTGATCACAAACGCAAGTTTTTATAGATGAATCCCATACCAGAATGGGAGTGGCTTGCTCTGTCTCAAGTCCCCACAGAGCCGCCATCATGACTCACGAAATCAGAATAACACGATTGCAATCGTGTTATTATGATTTCGTCATCCGTGCAAACCTTGACAACGCTTTCTCTTAAATGCTTCAAACCTTCAGCTTCGATTGTCTTACTGAGAGAAAGTTTCGGACTGATTTCAGATTGCATAATCTGTAATTTGTCGATTTTGATGTAACTGGGGAAATTGAGATATTTTGTGAATGACTCTACTGATTGAATTCCAACTTTTGACACTCATATATCTTAGTAAATAGTTAAGAAATGCCCTATTTAATTTCACACTTCTAAGATGTGTATAAACGGTAACTCTGTCAGGCATATACTGTCAGTATTTTAACAAGTGTCTTATTTGATATTTAAATTGTCGTCGTCTGAGTTAATGAAACATGGATACATAAACAGTGGTCTGTGTTTCTGCATAAATATTTATAGTGTTAGAGTGAGTTGCGTTCCAGTTTTTGGCTCAAACGTGAATATGACAAAGTATGTGATTAATGGTACTTTACTGAAAAGGAGTTCCGTCCACAAGGGACTTTATCAGTTCATCAATAAATCAATTATTAATTCTCCATAAAATGTCTTTAATGGTAATGGATATCATGCCAGTGATATTCTTTTTGACTCCATTAAGAGTGTTGCTCCCCAGCTCCTGGACCTCTTAAGAGGGCTGAGGTAAGTCCCTCAGGTATGCTAAAAAAAATCTCTGCCACTTTAGAGTTGTGTGGTATAACTGCTAAGCTTCTTGTGTGCAGTGAGGAACATGGAGCAGGGATTATGAAACACGGGGAACACCTCTTTGGGATTATTGTGGTACAGAGTCCTCGGGCTATGGGAAACCGAATAAATTTCTCGGTTAATTGGGGAAGAGAGGATGGGGTTATGGGATTCAGGGAATACCTTTACTGGATCACTGAGGAAGAGGTGGCTGAAGGTTATGGAAAACAGGGATAGGATACCTTTCTCGGATTGCTCGGTGATCGAAACAACTGAAAAATTTGGTTGTTAACGTAAGTGAAAATTGTACAATGTCAGTGATACTACAAACATCACACTGTTAATGATAATACAAACACTAGACAGTGTCAATGATACTACAAACACTACACAGTGTCAGTGACACTATTAACACCACACACACTACACAGTGTCAGTGACACTATTAACACCACACACTGTCAGACTGGAGAAAAATGGCATAAAATTCCGACACAATGAATAAAAAACAAATGCAGCATAATGAGATCCTTTATTGACAACGTTTCGCCCACACAAGTCTTTATCAAGTCACAAACAAACCTACCTGGAAAGAGAAGAAGTGCATATGTACAGTGAGCGTAGTGACGTGAATAGTCAGGTGAGGTATGATGAAGCTGAGTTGAATAATGCCAGGTTGGACAACTACATGGCTGAGAAGGTGGACTTGAGAGGAACCTGCCTAGCTTGATGCAATAGGTCTGTTGCACTGTTCCTCTATATTGCTATGTGGGATAACGATCAAGAAGTTTGCTGGCTGCTGTTGTGGCTGAAGTTGCTTGATGTGTTGGTTAGTGATGACTAGAATCTTGCGTTTACTAGGGTTTTCTTCCTTGACAGTGGGGTCGTGCGCATTTGTAACTGATGAGATGGTTGTAGGAGTTTTCTGTGTGAAACACAGGTGTTGTTCAAGTGATCAATTTTGATGGCACATTTGTGTTCAGAAATGCGTGTAAGTCTCTTGATGTTTCTCCAGCGTATAATTAGTCACAGTCGTTGCAAGGGACTCTGTATGCCCCGTAGTTTTGACTTGCTGGTGTTCCTTACTGGTGATATCCTTGACTGTAGTAGAGGCAGTGGTGGAAACTTCGAATTTGGATTTGGAGAGAATACTGAAGATGTGTTCAACTAAAGGGTTGTTAAGGAGCTCAATGCATCTTTTTTTCGCCTGCGGGTTGTCTGAGTTGAAAATGTGTGCACTGCGCCTGGAGTTTCTTATGAAATGATGAGGATAGTGAAGCTTAGAAATAGAACTGTTCTAAAAAAAGAGCATCCTTCATTAAGGAATTTATTGTTGGAGATATTAAGCACGTGGGAATAAAATCTCTGATGACGACGCATCATTTACTCTTAATGTCGTGGTGCTATTAGTAGTGGAAATTGTTGACTGGTCGGTTTGAAAAGTAGTTCATGATCAGATTTACAGAGAGGAGCATCGAAGAAAGAGTGCCGTCGACTTCCTCCTCGAGTGTGAACTGGATAGAGAGCTCGACCTGATTAAGTTGGAGTGCAGAGACGTTGAATAATCTAGAAGTTTTGATAAGAATGTCGTCAATATATCGCAGCCAGGTAACTAAGGAAGAGATGATAGAGGAAAATCTCTCTCATCCTCGAGATTCTCTTCTCCATATATAGGGTCGCTTAAAGCCCTGTAAAACTAAAGAGAAACAGTTAAAGCCAACACAGTTCAACGAGATCATAAAAATTTCTGGCTGGAACAAACAAGGTCGAGGGTATCGTCAATTTTTCATCACAAGAGATCGAGGGCTTGTACTGTTGACGCTTTAACAAACAGGGACATACGTCCAGGCTGGAGAGTTTCTTTTTTCTGCTGTTCATCTGTCAGATTCGGTAGCGGAGATTCTCAGAATATTTTAATTGTGCGCGAATGATGGAGCGTAAGAGTTTTAATAGGTATTTAGCTATAATCCCAGGCAGGTTGTTGGAGACGCTGCCTATGTTGCAGATGAGATAGATCAAAATTGAATTCTTGGTTTGCTAGTCTTCAGCAGGTCATAAGAACAACTGGGCGGGTCATAGGATGCTGGGAATAGTGTGAAGAAGATTCTCAACATGTTAGGAGCAGCAAGAAAAGACACTTTTCCCACAATTCCCAGCAAAAACACACACTATTAGTGATGATACTAATACCACACGGTGTTAGTGACTCCAAAACCACAACGCCGTGTTAAAGACGCCAAAACCACAACAGAGCAGTGTTGCCTCAAAACACTGTGTGAGTGACCTACAAACACCGCACTGTGTTACTGGCAACACACTGTGTTAGTAACATCATATATGCCACAATCTGTTAGTGCCACCACAAACACTACTCAGTGCTAGTGACGCCACAAGCACCACAATGTGTTAGTAGCACCACAAACACCACACAGTGATACTAGCACCACACACTATACAAAAGTCAACTAAAACCGTTCATTTAGGTACTCTTTGTGGTATCAATACGTATAGCGTTGGTAATTAGTGTGCTCGGATATGCTCTGTGTGTGTGTGTGTGTGTGTGTGTGTGTGTACTCATATGTGGGTGCAAGAGTCGATTCACAGCTCCTGGTTCCGCCTCTATGCTGGTTGCTACTAGGTCCACTCTGTCCTTGCTCAGTGAGCTTTATCGTGTCTGTTCTTAGAGCTGTGTGTGGAGCCAGCCTCCACTACATCACTATTCAGATTGTTCCACTTCTCGACAACTCTCTGACTGAATAAATACTTCCTAACACCCCTGTGACTCATCTGAGACTTTAGCTTCCCGATGTGACCCCTTGTTGGTGTATCCCATCACTGATACATCCTGTCCAATTCCATCTTGTCAACACCTCTCAGTATTTTATATTCCTTTATCACGTCCCCTTCCCCTATTCCTTCAGTCCTCCAGTGTCGTCAGGTAGATTTATCGTAACCTCTCCTCGTAGGACATATCCCTTAGCTCCGGCACAAATCTTGTTGCGAACCTTTGCACTTTCTCTAATTTTTTGACATGCTTCACCAGGCTTGGGTTCCATACCGGTGCTGCATACTCCGATATGGGCCTGATGTACACGGTGTACAGAGTCTTGAACGACTCCTTACTAAGGTATCGAAACGCTATTCCTAGGTTTTCCAGGCACTCATATGCTGCAGCAGTTATCTGGTTAATATGTGCTTCAGGAGATGTACTCGGTATTATCCTCACCCCAAGATCCTTTTTCATGAGTGAGGTTTACATCTTTGGCCCCATAGCCTGTAATCTGTCTGTTTTTGACTTTCCCCAGTCGTCATGACTTTGCACTTGGTGGGGTTCAATTCCAGGAGCCAGTTTCTGGACCAAGCTTGCAGCCTGTCCAGATCCCTTTGCAGCCCTACCTGATCCTCATCAGATTTAATTACTCGCATTAGCTTCACATCGTCTGAACAGGGACATCTCTGAATCTATCGCTTCCATCACGTCATTCACATTTTCTAGAAACAGCACCGGCCCTATAACTGACCCCTGTGGAACCCCGCTCGTCACAGGCGCTCACTCTGACTCCTCGTCATGTACCATCACTCGTTTTCTCCTGTCAGGTATTCTCTGATCCATTGCAGTACCTTTCCTGTTATACCTCCCTGCTCCTCTAGCTTTTGCACTAATCTCTTTTTTGGAACTGTATAGGAAACCTTCTTACAGTCCAAGAAAATGGAATCTACCCAACCCTCTCTCTCTATCTCTTGATTTGCTTGTCACAATGTCGTAACTCGAGTAAGTTTGTGACACAGGATTTCCCTTTCCTTACTCCGTGCTGGCTGTCGTTGATAAGCTCATTCCTTTCTAGGTGCTCCACCACTCTTCTCCTGATACTCTTATCCACGACTTTGCATACTATACATGTCAGTGACACTGGTCTGTCGTTTAATGCTGCGTGTCTGTCTCCTTTCTTAAAAATGTGTGTGTGTGTGTACTCACTTAATTGTACTCATCAGTTTATGGTTGCAGGGGTCGTCTCATAGCTCTTGGCCCCGCCTCTTCACTGGTCTCTTATACGTCCACTCTCACCCTGCTTCTTGAGCTTTATCATACCTTTTCTTAAATCTATGTATTGATCCTGCCTCCAGACATGACATGCTAGTTGAAACCTCAGATGAGTCACGTAGTTATTCATCTGAGGCTTCAACTAACAATATTGATACCTTGTTCCTGTGTCAGTTCCTCTTAGTATTTTATGTCTTTATCATGTCCTCCCTATCCCTCCTGTCCTCCAGTGTCGTCAGGTAGATTTCCATTAACTTCTCCTTGAGGTGTACTCATCTAATTGTACGTGTGTGTGTGTGTGTGTGTGTGTGTGTGTGTGTGTGTGTGTGTGTGTGTGTGTGTGTGTGTGTGTGTGTGTGTGTGTGTGTGTGTGTATCAGTAACACCTTAATTTAAACACACTACTACTTACAGTTCCTAATCGTTAAATTATCCTTGTTTATTTTTTATCCTTTTACCTTATTTTTATTCCTTCATCTTTCCTTTTATTCCTCTTTATAGTTTCTCAGATTTTCAGCTTCTCCCCGAACTTCATATCTCTTGTCTTTTATTTCTTCCCCTTTGTCATTCTCATATTTATGTGTGTTCTCCTCCTGGTCGGATGCTGCTGCCGCCGCTTACCATCGTACCAGACCAGCAGGGAGCCTCTGTACTATATATTTTGCTTAAATTTAATGGGGGTTTCTGTGCAATTCTTCATGCCACGAGAACCATTTTCATGTATAATGATAATATTTTTTGATATACGAGTCCTTCCCAAATCAGCTCTGCACTGTTCAGCTCAGTGGAAGTTTCCCTCGCAGCCAAGGTGAAGAAATGTGGATTTGAATTCGCTATTATTCGTATCCTAGCAATTTTTATGGAAAAACGCAGAGATGTCGATGCGTGCATAACTCACTCGGCTACAACATTTCCCACTCGACTTTCAAAATGCACAGGTTCCACTGTTGAAACTCTAGCTTGCTCAACCGGTTTATTTGAATTCTTTTATTTAATCACTCGTGCTCGAATAGAACATAAAATTCAAAGTTCATGTCTGCCGGAAGATCACGCTCCTCTTTCATCGGACCCCCTCCACACTCCTTCATTCCTTTCCTGGATGTCTCTTTCATCTCGTTTTAATCACTGCAGATTTATTCACCCCTTTTGACTAACATAATCTGTTCCATTTATTCAACATTGGTAAAAAAAAATGCATTCTTCTTTCACTGAATTATACTGTACCTCTCGTACAACCACACCACTTTCAGATTTTCCGTTCCCTTTCGAACTACTTGTTGATTCACGAAATCGTAGTGACACGATTGCAAACAAACCACACCACAGGTGGGGCTGAAACCCGTGGTCAGAGTCGTAAAACTCCAGACAAACGCGTTATCCACTAAGCCAGCTGGCTACAATAAGAGTCATCCAACTAGGTATAGTTATGCACCATATGGTGTATAAATATTGTAGCCAACTGGTAGCCAACTATTGTAGCCAACTGGTTCAGTGGATAACGCGTCGGTCTAAAGTTTAACGATTCTCTGACCTCGGGTTCAAGCCCCACCCGTGGTATGGTTTGTTTTCTTGTTGATCTCATACAAGACAATTGTACTTTCTCGATCTTCATTTCCATTGTAACGTTGAAAGGGCATATCTCACAAACATTTACAAGTAATGTCACTTCAATACACTGATACATTCCCCTTATGGCAATTAATGAACTTCTTTTTATTCCCATGGAGGCCACAACAGCTCTGAGTTTTCCCTTCGCTCATCTTTTTTTTTTTTTTGGGGGGGGGGGAGGGGATTCACGTCGTCTTCCTTAGACCCATCTGTAGTAACCATCCTCCCTAATCAGCATTAGTCAGTCACCATGGCTGAGAAATTCGCTTGAAATTATTTGTGAGAAATCGCGTTTCTACTGACAAATTCACTCCCAGGTATCTAAATACACTATACTTGATGATTTGTACTTGATCTAAGTGAAAGGTACTTGATCCAAGGAATTAAAGTTATCTTTCCCTTCTTGCAACAGTGTACGAATGCCTCTAACTCCCTAAGAACTTTATGACCCCTAAGAGTTTAACGCGACACCCTGATGACAGTAATGTAAAATTCTCCTTTCTTATATAAGTAAAAATAGTTTCATCGACTTTTACTTAAAAATTCTTCCTCATTTCTGTTCAGTTTATACTTCCACACATTTCCAAACTCACCATCTTTAAATTTTGTTTATGGTTCTCCGGAATGATCCGAGTATATTTATACATCTATTATTTGTAATACTACAATCTCATGGGATTGTTTATGCCTATACTCGTAGGGTTACAAAATGTCTGGAAAATGGTAGACATGTTCGATCAGAGGAAGAGGAGGTCAACTTCAGTTCCTTGGATAAAGTCTTTTTCACCGGCTGTTATGAACCTTACTTAAAGGGCCTTAACTGCTTGATAAAGAGAGGCAGCAAATGTAAGACTAACACCGGGCTGCTTATTTACTACTACGTAAACAAAACTGAACACAGGGGTACCTGTTTCTTGTGAGGTAAACATGGGCAACAAGCGTAACAAGCCTAGTTTGTCTCATCCTACACGGAAATAGAACCTGTGTACTTTAAGCTGTTCACTGAGTATTCTAACTACTGAACAACCTTTGGGTGTAATTAATTGTTTTACTTAGCCATTTATATATTGTGAAGGGTAAACTCCTGCTCCTGCTCCCACCTATTAACTGTATATATTTCTGAAATTCTGATAGGAATTAGCTTCCATTATGTAACTGTTCACCTAATTCCGTTGTTTAAGCACCTACGTTAAAGGAATGTTTTCCTATATCGCAGCAGCTCAATCATGAGTGCTGCTTACAATTATCTCCTCTCGTATGTTTGATATTCCTTGTTAATTATCTGTGAGTTTCCAGGCTCTTTTTCGATCCTATAGTATTTTGTGTGTTATGATCATATTTCCCCTTATCATTTATTTATATAACACTGACATACCTAGCTCTTTCGAGAATATTAATTTAGACCCTTCAGTCTAAGAAATACAAATTATTATTTTATTTATAGGGAACACTAAACCCGCAGGGAGGTTGCACAGTATCCAAGGAAAGGATAGGTAATCAGGTTTGACGCAAGAAAGTGGATGGCAGGTTCAAATCCTTGGATCAAGAGTCACCTCACTGGCGCTGAGAAGCATAACTCCGTACACTCATTGGTTCTTTTCCGAGTTTCACTCTGTTTTTCTTAACGAAAATTCCGCAGAGCACAGGAAACTCTAGATGGGCTGCATACGTGTGGTAAAGAGTGCACATGCGTGACTTCGTCTACCTTCTTCAATGCTTCTCATATATTTATAAGCTTGGTCTGAGCTAGTAAAGTAATTATCTTTGTGTATGAACTGTGGAAACCCACAAGGAGACAGAAACACAGTGTTACAAGAGACTGCAAGTTTCGGCCTCCGTCTGAAATGTTGTTCAGTAGTACAGGAGAGTAAAAGAGTTTGTTTATATAGCAGCGAATCTAAAGCTCACACATTATGTTGGTGGGATGAGGCCACTAAACATAACCTAACAACGAGTGCAGTACAGCAGCCGAATGCGAGGTACGATAAGGACCTGTCCACAATTTACCAACACATTCTCATTGTTTCATGATTTGCGTATGCATAATTAAATAATGATGCTATTTGGTCACTTCCCTTAGCTGATTTAGTAGGATTATTTTCCCCACTGATGTTATGCAGTTTTCGATAATCCTTACTTGCCTCCCAGCTTCAGAACTTTGCTTATATTACGCAAATTTTACCAAGGCTGGGTTAGTTTGCTGGTATTATTTTTGAGTAAAATAAAGTTTGGCAAATAAAGAAAAATGCATAAATTTTATAGTTCTGACCTGTGGAGGACACTTGATGGGAAAACGTAAGGTGATGAATCTTCAGCTGATTACATTAGGCGTTAAAAAAGCGAAAATCTTTCTAATGGGCAACACAGACACGTTATTACATAACTTTTTACCCAAAGACAGTAAAACTTAGCCTCAATAAATTCTTACTCTGTTGTAAGTACCTTTGTAGTGCCGTTCTTGATAAAAGATAACTTTTATGGTTCCCATCTAACGGCACTCTGCATTGGAAAGTTTAGTTAATGGGGTTTAAAGCCTTTAGTTACGAGACTCGTCAAGGCTTCACGTCAACTGTTCACAAGCGGTCAATACCACTTTAATACCTAAAATAAGTATTAAAGTAACCTTAACATATATTAGCTGATAGACATTCACCTCACGATTTATGTATACGGAGTGTTCAGCCTTCAAATTGCCTTTCTGTAAGGTTGCAAGCATGATACATTAAACAGAGGGGAAGAAACACTGATCTGCGTGCATCGCACTTCCCAAGAAACCCAACTAAAACTCCCTGTCAAAAATTCATTCTGAGCTTCCTCTCGACAAGTCGAGGGCAGCTCAACTCAAGCAGAGCAGAGACAAAGAAACTCATTATCTATGAAGAAGGGTAGGTATTGTTGGGGAGGGCGCGGGCGCGCGCATGCAGGCACTCACGCACGTGCGCGCGCGCACACACACAGACAGACACAGACACACAGACACAGACACAGACACACAGACACACAGACACACACAGACACACACAGACACACACACAGACACACACACAGACACACACACACACAGTCACGGTGAATTGCCCCACTAGTCATTCCCTTCAGTGGACCAAAGAAGAGAACAGTAAACTCAGAATAATGCGTAACAAAACAAGGGAACCAACTAAACATATCATGTGAAATAAACTCCAGGTACGATAGAGGACAAAGGCAAAGCTCCTGATCCTAGGCGATTTCAATCACAGCGAAATTGGCTGGGAAAACTAAGACTCCTCACGTAGGCAATATTCCAGGACTCAACACTGGGAACTTCCTGAGCCAGCACGTTAAAAAAAAGCAATGAGGGTAGCTGGACTTGACGCCTCAGCAAGGTTGACCAAGAGTGAATCAGACGTACAGAAGATAATCCCTTGTTTTTAATAAAGGCAAGTGAAAAACAAGCATTGAAGATAATCCTCCTCAAAGAAAAAGGAACCAAATCAAGAGATATATAAAACAAGATAAAAACATAGGCTATGGAAGAGGTGGTAATGTAAGCAGGTTTTTAGAATTCAAGGGTAGATTGGGGCGAGGAACCTAGTTAAAAATTTGGGATTCTTTTCCGCAAGGAGCTGGAAATAGTAGTGGTTGTGATGGTGAAGGTAGTGATGGTGGTGGTGGCAATGGTGGTGAAAGTAGTAACTTCGACTGTGGTGTTTGCGGAGGCAGTAACATTAGTAAAAACAATAATAACAATAAAAACAATTATAACAGAAAAAAATAATAAAATTTAAAGCAAGAATAACGATGAAGATTCTACTTCTATTATTAGTAATAATTCTACTACTACTACTACTGCTATTACTACTTCTACTATTACCACTATTACCATTATTTCTACTACTACTATTATTATTATTATTGTTACTACTACTATTATTACCACTGTTACTCCTTCATGATAAAGCTGATATGTTAGCACAGAAAATTACCCTGAAGGATAATGTAAAACATAACTTTGGTGTATCTGTGTCTAGTATTAGGAATAATATTAGGATAAAAATAGTGAAACTAGATGTCACCGGAATACACCTGGAGGTCTGAGTAGATCTGTAACACACTATGATAATATAAATACGTTTATGGAGCAAGTTGCATTGTGAACAAACTGACTGATGTTATTGTGGCCAGGCTTATGCTTGGTTATAAGTTCTTCTGGCAGTTTGGGAGAAAAAACGCGATAAAACCAAATGCAAAGTATGTGACCGGTCCTATGGTCATTATCGGCACGACATTATATATATATATATATGTCGTGCCGAATATGTAAAACTGGTCAATTAGCAAGAACTCATTTAAAATTAAGTCCTTTCTGAAATTTTTTCTTATGCGTTTAAAGATATATTTTTTACATTAATGTTAATGCAAAATTTTCAATTTTGCATTAAAAGAATCTTAGAAAACTTACCTAACCTTATTATAACAAGAGAAATTTATTTTAGCCTATCCCAACTAAATATATTTTAGATTTGTTTACAATAATTTAATACTAAACAATGAAATATATTTTTTTCGTTAGGTTTAGAATGATTTTGGCGAAATTATTGCATACACAAATTTTCACTTGTCCTATATGGCAAGATGAGCGTTGCTATTTAAGCCAAGATCGCAAGTTCTGCCTATTCGGCACGACATATATATATATATATATATATATATATATATATATATATATATATATATATATATATATATATATATATATATATATATATATATATATATATATATATATATATGTATATATATATATGTATATATATATATATATATATATATATATATATATATATATATATATATATATATATATAATACATATATATATATATATACATATATATATATATATATATATATATATATATATATATATATATATATATATATATATATATACATGTGTATATATAATATGAAGTTAGGCTAATATTCACACTTTTAACAACATTCAAGTCCCTCTCATTTGACGCTTTCGTATGTCTACCCACGCAGAGCCAGCAACATTTTACACCCTCCTCGTAAAACATTCGTATAGTGATATATCACAGTTCACTGCGAGCACAAACGTTTCAGTGATGCAGGTGGAGGAGCCCAGGTAATTAAGTCAGGCAAGAGAGTAGCAATTGCTAGCAATTGTCTGCTAGGAGAGAGAGAGAGAGAGAGAGAGAGAGAGAGAGAGAGAGAGAGAGAGAGAGAGAGAGAGAGAGAGAGAGAGATGGCTCCAACTTCATCCTGTTCCCTACTTGTATGTCTCATAACAATAAAAACGCTTTCAAATGAGCTGATGTAGGTAACAGCTCTTAGCTTGCCAATAAAGTTAGGAATCCTTAACCTGTAAATAGCTTGTCAATAAAGCTAGGGATCCTTAACCTTGTCAAACCCTGGTTAAAAAAGAGAGAGAGAGAGAGAGAGAGAGAGAGAGAGAGAGAGAGAGAGAGAGAGAGAGAGAGAGAGAGACAGAGAGAGACAGAGAGAGAGAGAGAGAGAGAGAGAGAGAGAGAGAGAGAGATTGTACAAGCATCATTAATGGGCTACTAGCTATTATTACCACAGTAACTCGTATGAAAGTTAAACTAACTAAAAATTAACTGTTACCGGGCAGTCAGTAACATTTTCAAACACTCGTCAACGTCAACAGCAGGACAAGATTGCTAGCAACATTATCCAACACTAGGAAACATCATCGGTTAGATCAAGTAGCATCAGTTTTTCAAGGATAGACTGAGAGTTCCTTACTTATTTACAAGATATGAGCTGTTACGTACCTCAGCTCATTTGAAAGCCTGTTGGTAACAGATATACAGATATGGAACAGGATGAAGTTGGAGCTATTTGTGAGCCAGCGCTTTCAGTTGGTCAACTGATTTTATTTCGTTTATGTCGTTGTGTTGTACGAACGTGTTCCAGACACGAGTCATCCTAAGAATAAATGATCTCCGATGAAGCGATTTTCTGGGGAAGGGTACAGTGAGAAAGTAGTTGCTTTTTGCTGTCCGCGGAGTGGAGCCAATTGTGGTGTCTTGACATTGTTGTCCCTGTCCGTAACTCTAAGGCCACCCACATCCCTTCTGTGTTGAAGGTCCTGTTGAAATGACAGATCTGTCCAGGCTGTGTCCAAGCGAGAGATGAGCCATCTTGCTCTGTTCTCTATTCCGTTAAGAAATCGCATGTGAGAGGGGGTGCAGGTAATCCAAGAAAATGGAGCATAATCAAGGTGTGAGCGTACTTGTGCCTTGTAGATACTCTTGCAAACTCTATTGTAGAGCATATGACAGATACGTCTTAGTGATGTAAGCTTCCTGGCCGCTTTGTTTGCAAGATATACCACATGGTTCTTCATAGCCAGTTAGAAGTCAAATTTCACCCCAAGGATATCAACTTCAACCCTGGGTACTAACACACACTCATTCAGTCTTACCACTGCTCCAGTCCATCCTAATCCTAGTGGTCATCACCATTTGTGTTTTCTAAGGAACAAATGTGACCTGTCGTTTACCCCAGGCTGATATAGCTGTAAGTTGGTGGCTGATGTAATTTAGAGCAGCTGGGATTTCCTTGTTTGGATAAATAAATATCAGAGAACAGTCGTCTGCATATGAATGGGATTCTGGAATGAGATGAAAGGTCATTTAAGTTAACCTTCCATAACAATGGAAGGAACACTTGCATTAATAGTGTGAGTTGTTGACTGTCTCGTTGAGAACTACGCTTAGATATCTACCTTCAAGGTAATCACTGAAGAGGCATGGTCCAGAGCCGGCGTATCCTAGTGCTTGCAGTTTTGCCAAGAGTCCCTGGTACCATACTCAGTCGAAAGCACCAGCTACTACACAGCTGACCTGGATTCATCCACTGATTAGTACCATTTAGTGGAAAATTTTAACAGCAGATCAGCAGCAAAGTGACTTTTTATGAAACCATATTTACGGTCACAAAGAAGTGAGTGGTAGCGGACAAACGCTGTCATCAGCAGTGAAATTATTGTCTCAAAAATCTTGTCAGCGATTCTTGAAAAAATAATCTCACCGTAGATGACAGCGTTTTTCGATTACCTCTCTCTCTTTACACAAGGTTTGACAGGTTAGGCTAAGGATCCCTAGCTTTCTTGACAAGCTGTATACAAGTTAAGGATTCCTTACTTTATTGACAAGATAAAAGCTGTTACCTACATCTCTCTCTCTCTCTCTCTCTCTCTCTCTCTCTCTCTCTCTCTCTCTCTCTCTCTCTCTCTCTCTCTCTCTCTCTCTCTCTCTCTCTCTCTCTCTCTCTCTCTCTCTCCCTCTCTCCCTCTCTCCCTTTAGTCTTCTTCATCCAATCACTAGTCTTATCTGCAATTCCTCATCCTTTTCCCCGCACAGCTTGTAGGCCTCTTCAAATAAGCTCATCAGTAACAATCACTGGTGTCGGTAAAACTACCCCCTTTATCAATATTTATGTCAACTTGGGAACTCGACTCCACCTGCCGGCCTCGAAGCGTCTGTATATATCTTCGTAAAATATCTCCCTCGACCATTATGTCAACTAATTTCCGCGCAACGAAGATTAAAATTAGTTTGATATAAAATACGGCAGTTTGTTGAGGCTAATGATTACTTCCAATAACCATTGGTGAAATAGGGCGCGTGAGATGGGTTTAAACAGCGTTATCTCTCTCTACCTCCCTCTCCCTCTTTATCTCCCTCTTCCCCTCTCCTTCTCCCTCCCTCCCTCTCTCTTTTTCTCTCTCTTTCTCTCTCTCTTTGTCTCTCTCTCCCTCCCTCTTACATTTTCACACATTTACTCTTTATCTTTCATGTGCAAGAACTATTATCGTTTTCAATTATTTTTTCATTCCCTTTCACTTTGTATTTTATAGCATAAAAGTATTGCAGCAATGCAGGGAAGGATTCCAATGGTCTCTTTAACTCATTTAGAGGATTCGGTTCATTCCACTGAATGCAGTATCAAATAAAAGGGATGCAAATCAAATGATGAAAGGAATATTACGAAATCATATTGTTCTAATAAAAATTTGATATTTTCAATAGATTAATTGCGTTTGATCCGTTTACTATAAATACATTACGTAAGTACAATCAATGTTGACAGGACCCAGGGTAAAAAATTGTATGTCAGTTGCATCTGGGTGAACATGACATGCATTTCTGTTATAACAGTGAAGAGATCTATATCTATCTATCTGTCTATCTATCTATGTATCTATGTATGTAACTATCTATATATCTATATATATATATATATATATATATATATATATATATATATATATATATATATATATATATTTATTTATTTATTTATTTATTTTTTTTTATTAACACACTGGCCGATTCCCACCAAGGCAGGGTGGCCCGAAAAAGAAAAACTTTCACCATCATTCACTCCATCACTGTCTTGCCAGAAGGGTGCTTTACACTACAGTTTTTGAACTGCGACATTAACACCCCTCCTTCAGAGTGCAGGCACTGTACTTCCCATCTCTAGGACTCAAGTCCGGCCTGCCGGTTTCCCTGAACCCCTTCATAAATGTTACTTTGCTCACACTCCAACAGCACGTCAAGTATTAAAAACCATTTGTCTCCATTCACTCCTATCAAACACGCTCACGCATGCCTGCTGGAAGTCCAAGCCCCTCGCACACAAAACCTCCTTTACCCCCTCCCTCCAACCTTTCCTAGGCCGACCCCTACCCCGCCTACCTTCCACTACAGACTGATACACTCTTGAAGTCATTCTGTTTCGCTCCATTCACTCTACATGTCCGAACCACCTCAACAATCCTTCCTCAGCCCTCTGGACAACAGTTTTGGTAATCCCGCACCTCCTCCTAACTTCCAAACTACGAATTCTCTGCATTATATTCACACCACACATTGCTCTCAGACATGACATCTCCACTCCCCCCAGCCTTCTCCTCGCTGTAACATTCATCACCCATGCTTCACACCCATATAAGAGCGTTGGTAAAACTATACTCTCATACATTCCCCTCTTTGCCTCCAAGGACAAAGTTCTTTGTCTCTACAGACTCCTAAGTGCACCGCTCACACTTTTCCCCTCATCAATTCTATGATTCGCCTCATCTTTCATAGACCCATCCGCTGACATGTCCACTCCCAAATATCTGAATATATTCACCTCCTCTATACTCTCTCCCTCCAATCTGATATCCAATCTTTCATCACCTAATATTTTTGTTATCCTCATAACTTTACTCTTTCCTGTATTCACTTTTAATTTTCTTCTTTTGCATACCCTACCAAATTCATCCACCAACCTCTGCAACTTCTCTTCAGAATCTCCCAAGAGCACAGTGTCATCAGCAAAGAGCAACTGTGACAACTCCCACTTTATGTGTGATTCTTTATCTTTTAACTCCACGCCTCTTGCCAAGACCCTCGAGCATATATATATATATATATATATATATATATATATATATATATATATATATATATATATATATATATATATATATGTATATATATATATATATATATATATATATATATATATATATATATATATATATATATATATATATAACTGCGGCTAGCCGGGGGATCGAACTCGTGTTGTTTTAGCCTGCCTCGTGGGAAGAGCAAAAATTCACTGCGCTTTAAACCATTGGACTATACAATTGTAGGATTGTATGGTCCAGTTGTTTAGAGCGTCGTGAATTATCGCTCTCTTCCCACGAGGCGGGCAAAAACAACACGGGTTCGATTCCCCGGCTAGCCGCAGTTTGTTATTGATTAAATACCACTTTTCGTGGTTACAATAATTATATATAAATATACATCAATAACAACACTGCGACTAGCCAAGGAGTCTAATCTATGCTGCTTTGGCCCGCCTCAAGGTGAGCGAAAGACATATGACGCTCTAGTCCACGGGACCATACAATTCTCAAGAATGACGCATTCAGCCAAGTTAGCACAGGCACCTCTGTGACCACAAATGCAAGTTTTTACAGACGAATCTCCAGCTAGCGTGGCCGTGACGAACTCAAGCTCAAGTCCCTTCACTGCCGTCAACATGACTCAAGAAATCGTAATGACACGATTGCAAATAAACCATACCCCCGGCCGGGATTGAACCCGCGGTCATAGAGTCTCAAAACTCCAGCCCGTCGCGTTAGCCACTAGACCAGCTAGCCGGGGGTATGGTTTATTTGCAATCGTGTCATTACGATTTCTTGAGTCATGTTGACGGCAGTGAAGGGACTTGAGCTAGAGTTCGTCACGGCCACGCTAGCTGGAGATTCGTCTGTAAAAACTTGCATTTGAGGTCACAGAGGTGCCTGTGCTAACTTTCCTATGGTGTAGAAATATACCTAGTTGGATGAATCTTATTGTGGCTAGCTGGTCTAGTGGCTAACGCGACGGGCTGGAGTTTTGAGACTCTATGACCGCGGGTTCAATCCCGGCCGGGGGTATGGTTTATTTGCAATCGTGTCATTACGATTTCTTGAGTCATGTTGACGGCAGTGAAGGGACTTGAGCTAGAGTTCGTCACGGCCACGCTAGCTGGAGATTCGTCTGTAAAAACTTGCATTCAGCCAAGCTAGATATTGTACCCGGCATCCGAGAACATTCGGTAGTGTGGATGCCTCTGAGCTAATTTCATTCTACTCCGTTTGATGTACTAGCCCAACGACCAGGAATCAGTACTGGGCGTTCATGTCTATGGACTTAGACTGTGTGAATGGTGATACTTTGTTTGTAATGTTTATTACTTATTAGTTAAGAAATGGTGCAAATTATGTAATCTGATTGACATTATTTTGCGTATATATTTATTTTTCTGTCAATAAATTCTAAATAATGCACAAAAAAGGCTTATGTGGCTTATGTGACAAAAATATATAGCATATTATACAATATAATCATTGATATTGATCACATGTAACTAAAATATTTTGTCAAAAGCGTTTTTGTAAGATTCACAGATTACACAGAACTATTCCTGGAAATTGCCGTTCTTTGCACAATTTCACTCCATTCGTATTCTTTTGTGATGTTTCTTTGTCTTCGGGGCAAATACACTTTACATAAATCTCAGGACACGAATCCACGGTCGAGCGAGATGAGGCAGCGATGAATTGCGAGATTTTCTGGCAGCTCTGTTTAACATATAAAAGATATGCAAAAATCTTTTTTGTGGAGCTATAAAAAAAATATTCTGCAAAAATTTAGTCTTAACGATCGGGTGAGCACGAGGGTAATGCGTCAGAATTGCTTTGCTGCACTCCAGTGCATTGCTGATTGTTTACGTTGCTGCACTCCATTGCTGATTGTTTACATTGCTGCACTCCATTGCTGATTGTTTACATTGCTGCACTCCATTGCTGATTGTTTACGTTGCTGCACTCCATTGCTGATTGTTTACATTGCTGCACTCCATTGCTGATTGTTTGCATTTCTACACTCCGTCGCATTGCTGATTGTTTACGTTGCTGCACTCCATTGCTGATTGTTTACATTGCTGCACTCCATTGCTGATTGTTTGCATTTCTGCACTCCGTCGCATTTCTGATTGTTTACGTTGCTGCACTCCATTGCTGATTGTTTACATTGCTGCACTCCATTGCTAATTGTTTACGTTGCTGAACTCCATTGCTGATTGTTTACATTGCTGCACTCCATTGCTGATTGTTTACGTTGCTGAACTCCATTGCTGATTGTTTACGTTGCTGCACTCCATTGCTGATTGTTTACATTGCTGCACTCCATTGCTGATTGTTTACGTTGCTGAACTCCATTGCTGATTGTTTACATTGCTGCACTCCATTCCTGATTGTTTACATTGCTTTAAAAAAAATATTCAATGTACGTCAATTTTTTTCCCTGATGTGAAATCGGTATGTATGGAACTATTTTCTACGATAAAACAGATGCCCTGCACAGAGTTTTACTACATTTTATATGTACATATCTAAAGAAAAATAGTTTCACGATCAATTTGACCCACTGCTGAAAAATCTGCCTTTCAGATCAGATGTCGGAGTATCTTCAACGGCAGCGGCACCGTGTAGATAAATTCGATGATTGATAATAAAAGTGCATAGATGCACTTGACGACATGATACCGAGTCTTCCGAGTATCCCTTCAGGCTTATAACCACTTTTTTGTGGTCTTTTTCAAACGCAACAGGATATTGTGCAGAGTCCCTGGAGGTTCTTCCTCAGCACCTCAAGGTCCTAGCTGCAGTTTCATGTTGTGAGCTGCAGTTACTGGTCGCTAGGCTCAGCCGTAAAAGATGGCAAATGTGTCTCGATATGAGGTGGTAGGTTGGTTCCGACGCTAGTGTAAAATCTGGTGCGTAGCTGCTCGTCCACCAGGGAAATATTTTCTCCTCGGAAACTTCGTAACTGGCTCCCTATCAACCAGATCGGGAGCCAGTAAATGTTGCTGCTTGAGTCTCCATGACGACCTCAGCTGCTGCTTGAGCCTAAGGTAGTGCTGGTTGCTACATGCTCGACGCTTGCTGCTTGGGTCTCCATGACGACCCCTGAAGCTTTTATGCACTTCCTTGTGAATAACAATGCTGTTGCTACTAATATTGTTACTACTACTATTACTACTATTGCTACTACTATTACTAATACTACTGTTAGTACTACTGCTGCTACTTCCATTACTACCACTGCTACTACTATTACTACTATTGCTACTTCTATTAATGTTGCTACTACTTACTACTGTTACTACAATTTACTTCCACTACTGCTACTACTTCTGCTACTACTACTGCTACTATACTATTGTTACTACTTTTATAAACTTACTTACTGTTTCATTGCTTTTTTTGTTTTTGCTACCTATTGAGAAAAAAAACTGAAATATATTCTGCAGTTGAAGAACTATATAATTAAAACAAAAAACCTGTACGGAATAGAGTAAATGCTGTCAAACAAAAGAATATTTAAATAGTATCACTGGCTAACAACTGTTCTTTTTAACCTAGTTTGGGACGCTGAATTCAAATCTGAATTTAGTTGTGGACCAACATCTAAATTTTCTGTGAAACATGGCCTCAAGGTAATCAATTTCACATAGACACAGTCATCATGGTGAAAATATATTATGGAAACATGACGATCAGCTTCATGGTTGACTTCTATTGGACACTTGTACAGAAGAACCATACTAAAAAATTCCGAAAACTGTGATATTTATGTATTTGTAAGACTGGAATATGTATATATATATATATATATATATATATATATATATATATATATATATATATATATATATATATATATATATATATATATATATATATATATATATATATATATATGTATGTATATATATATATATATATATATATATATATATATATATATATATATATATATATATATATATATATATATATATATATATATATATATATATATATATATATATATATATATATGCAATAAGATCACAGTAAACAGGTGATTTCAGAATATGCAAAACAACCACTCTGAAAGAATAGAGAAATTCCAAGCGCTTTCGTGACTACTCACATTATCAAGGAACTATAGTTCCTTGATAATGTGAGTAGTCACGAAAGCGCTTGGAATTTCTCTATTCTTTCAGAGTGGTTGTTTTGCATATATATATATATATATATATATATATATATATATATATATATATATATATATATATATATATATATATATATATATATATTAAAGCTTATGTGACAGAGACTACAGAAACTCATATTCGTGATCAGTGCATCACAAAAACCTTTTGGTTTATAACTGGATGAAGAGTTAGTTTTATTACTTAGTGTAATTTTAACAAATGCCTTCATCATTTCTTCTACTATATATTTTTTCACTTATTTTTATGTGATCTTTTCGAGATTTCTCTCATGGCGTATAGCAAAGCGTTTTTTGTTAACTTTTAATTAACATATAATTACTCATATGTTTCTTGAAGTCCAGTCATAAGGTTGCTTGCTCATTTAATTAAACTAATAATTTGTTTAATTAAAACTAAGAGATTCCAGACTTTTATTGAAGATATCGAACAATGGTGAATTTAATCGATTTTGGAAAAAATGGTAAATCTAAGAGTACTTAATACAGTGCATAAGGATTCGTAACCCGTGAGTACTTAGTGTTTTTAGTGGTTCTAGTACCTCTGTCTATTTAATAAATTCGCTGATGCAGTGAGTCAACAGTTTCTGTGCTGATAATTTACCTCTGACGTTCAGTAACTTAGTGAATGTTGAATACTTACTCAGCATTCATGGAGTTATTGTTAATGTGTCAAACATATTTGAATACACTGGGGGAATTTCTCTAAATGTAATAGACGAAGGAGGACTACGCAAATTTTGGCGATTCTAGCAATTTATGGAGGATTTTTTTTTTTTTTTTTTTTTTTATATTTTATTTAAACTCAGGTACAAAATTATATGGGAACATAATCAATATGTAACAAGATACAGGCAGAAAACGATAATCTGCAGTGACTACACAAATACCAAAGAAGCACTTATATAATGACATCAAAATTGGCTGCTGCACTCCAAGCAAACACTACTTTTATGTACCGTGCTTCACGTGAAAAAATGGTCTTATAATAAAAACGATAGTCCTACTTAGTAATGCTGACACTCCCCCCCTTTGAAAAACATACCACTTTCACCTGAGTATACTGATTGACATCTCTTATACATTTATTAGAGCATTAAGGATATCATTGACAACATGTATAAACACAATTAGTAATCTCTAGCGGATTCTTTGAATATTGACATGTCTGTAATATTTATTAAGCCTAAGAACATACTGTAAATTCAATTTGTTAGTTTTAGTGAAAGACGAAACTATATGAACATTTCGTGACTATCGGCTGTTGCCGTTAATCACGATAAAGATAGTTAAGATAAAGCTCTAGACTGAGCGAAACGTCGTCCCAGTACAAGGTAGCTGCTTTCTATATGAGGAAGATTGTGTGATTCTAGTGAGCGTCTATTGATCCCAGGAATTGGAATTGTTTTTCCATATTCATGGATCAAACCCAGTTGGCCTGTCATTTCTCCCAGGTGTTGTGTGATCACGTCGCATTTAGCGCTTGCAATTGCTAACTTACCAAGACAGCGGGCGGCTGTTAGGTCCCAGACCTTTTTGTCTCCTCAGAGAGAAGGGAGGACGAAGGCTCTAGACGCTGGGGAAAAACTTTTGATACATGGAATTACAAATGCCTCATCATCCTTGGATCAAACTTGATAACCTTCAGTACTGGCTCTGTATCAACCTTATGCTCCAAATAATAATAAAAATCATATAGCAATAAAAATAAAATTAAGACTAAAAATAATAAAATTCTCTGCTTCAGTGACTGGGTTCCTCAAGCTGCACTTTGATATATTTTTGGAACCTGAACCTGTATGATTTTTAAAACACTTCATGATTTTCATCACGGAAAATCTGCATAAGATCTTAGGCTCAGCTGATGAAACACATTTACTAATACGCAATAGACGTGGCTCTGAATTATTTTATTTTCATTATAATTAAATGTTAATGATAATTATTTACTAATCGACTTTTATATTTATTACTATTAAAACTAGTATTACAACTACTACTACGTCTGCAATGATTACATTGTGCGTTACACCTCACTCCTAGCCTATATGTATCCTGTAGAGCAATACGTTGCCGTAATGAAATGTCATTAGTTGCACTTTTTTCCTGTTGCCTAACATAATACTGTTATTATATTTTAACGCATCGTGCATCTTCCAGCAATGTAGAGTGACCCCCCCCTCCCAAAGAAGTAAATACATTCACCATTATTCACTGAACAGCTATCAAGCCACGAATGCACACTCATCCCAGCTCAAATAATGCTTTAAATTTAAACGCTGTGAATCCAATAAATGATTTCTCAGAGTGAAATGAAGACAGTGAATTGTTAATTAATCTTTACTGAAGAAAATGATGATCATGAAGAACATTTTAATAGAAATGAACAGACTGGAAAAAAAAATGGTTAGATATTTGACTTGTACAAGTGAATAAGGATTTTATTGTGTAATTTTAAAACCTCGACCGGGAAAGAAACTCTTCACATTGAGGGGTGTACGTCAAAAGATTGTTAAAAAAAAGGTTTTGGTTAACATACAGACTTTGTTAAATTCCTCTTATGGCACCAGCATGGATACGGAAATGGAATGCCGTTCTTTACAAACAATATAAGTTTATGCGATAGATCAAAAAATATCAGACAGGAAAGAAAGGTTGTATAATGTTGGTAGAATTACCGACAATATGACACGGCTTGATAAAGCTTCTGGAGAGCGAAACGTTACACAGTAAAATGTCACAATAGTTGCACTTGTCTCCTTTTAATTAAGAGGAAAGAAAGGGATGAGTAGATTGCATTTTTACAGATTGTAGATTTTTTTCGATACAATCCCTCTTTGAAGAAGTTGGTCTAAGAAACAGAAAAGATGCTGGCATGACATAAAGAATAATAGAACAATTAAACACTAGTGGAGTCACACAAAGATTCCTATTTGGCCAAATCTTTCCCATTCTCCGTATTAATGGCAAGAAAGTAGGAAATTCCTCCTATTTATTCATGTTCTGGGATGTCGAAATTATGAAGATAACACAAGACGGAAAGGAAAACATAAAGAAACCAGGAAGAACTTGATGAACTTCATGAATGGATGAATAAATTCTTTCCGAATTTAACCAAAAATACCAAAGATGATAACCAGATTTCCTGTTTTGGGGAATTAGGGATGGCCGTCTGGCTGGAAGGGAAGGGGGTTAGAAGAATTCTTTTGCGTCAGCCTAGTATGGACCAATAGGTTTGCTGCGGTGTTCCTCGATCTTACTTTTATTTCGGAAGCATTGCGGAGCTGATTCGTACAACCCCTGTAAAGTGCACGACAAGTGTTAAAGAGAAACTCGTGAATATTAAAATTGTATAAAATACCAACAGGTTGGTATTTTATGCCATTTTAATATTCACGAGTAAGACGCATGTGCAATAGTAAGACGCATGTGCAATAGTAAGACGCATGTGCAATAGTAAGACGCATGTGCAATAATTAGATACGTTTATTTCGAAGCTTTTCGCCTACATAGTAGGCTTCCTCAATCGAGTACAGAAAAGTTGATAGAAGCAGTAGAGATGTGAAGATGATGTAATCAGTCCACAGGAATAAAGATACCTAACTGTTGCACATGTCTTGCTTACCAAAGAGAAAGTCTTAAGAATAACCATAATCCCGGACCTGCGCTCTGAAAGGCACTTTGCAGAATATATTCAGTGACAAAAATAAATCCTGCGTGTATACGAGCATCATTTAAGAACCTTAAACACTCACTCAGAAAAGATTTCCCTTTTAAGGGAAAGCATCAGTTTCGATTCCAGAGGAGAGGATAATAGAAGCTAAAACCTTGGGTAGCTTTAAAAAGAGATTAAATGAATATATGAATGAGAGGGGCTGGAGTTGATTAGTACATACTGGTAGCTTAGGTACTAAGAGTAGATTTGGGAAAAGGTTGGACAAATAGGTGGATATGGGTGGTTACTTTGTAGAAAGCCCTACTTTCATGGACCAGTAGGCCTGTTGCAGTGTTCTATAATTCTTATGCCCTTATGTTCTAATTGAGAACTAAGCTTTCCATCACTGGGAGGGCGAAGAACTTGACGGGACATGTATATAAATGAATCAAGAAAGAGGTTATTTATTATGATTTGATTTACTTTGATTTAGCTGGAACATGATTATCATACTGTGATAGGCAGACAAATATTCATACTGTCAATAATACAGACACACTGCATATCATTTAAAAGAGCGAATGTTCATGGGTGCCATTTATTATTATTATTATAATTATTATTATTCTTATTATTATTATTATTATTATTATTATTATTATTATTATTATTATTATTATTATTATTATTATTATTTATTATTGTTGTTGTTGTTATATCTTGTTTCTATCATTGTCCACAAGGTTACTTTTTACGTAATATCATCCTACTTACATAACTGTCCTCAGCTGGAAAGATAAAAGTATTATTATAAGATCACTAATTTTTATTATTTTAATAATTACCGTTATGTAAAAGGACACACGTGCAACTAATGTGACATTATATTGTGGCAACATTTCGCTCTCCAGGAGCTTTGCTACAATAAAATGCCACAGTTGCACTTGTGACCTTTTACCTAATATATTGTCGGTAATTCTACCAACGTTAATATAATAATTGCTGGCTTAATGCACAAAAGTAGTTATTTCCCTCAGATGATAGTTAAATTTAATCAAATTGTTGATATTTCACCTTTTCGGATATTTTATTATGAGTAGATGGCGAACAAGAATCATGCTCACTTATTCAGTGTTAAAACTTTACATAGGAAGTTAAATATTTACAGCAGTCTTACTACCTGCATTCAGGTCGATACTGGAATCCCTTATAATGACACAAATTATAAATCGTAATAATTATGAAATACCAAGGTATATGAGATCATGAAGGTATAGCTGAAAACTGATCAGCAAAATGTGCCACATATATCTACAAAAGGGCTCTGCAAGACACGTGTGCAACATTGTGGTATCTCTATTTGTAGACGTTTTGCTACGTAGTGGGTTTATCAATACACTACAATGACATAATGTGAAGAAAGTAGAATTATATACAAAAAGATGAGGTAATCAGTCCCTCAACCTTGGGACTGATGAATAACAGCGTAGTCTTGAAGACTGAAGTACAGGCGTTAGGTGAGGGACGTGCAGCAGACGAAGGCACTGTCCCACTGGAAGTAGGTCATACCCAAAGGATGGGTCAGTAGTAAGCAAGAAGGTTGTGAAGATGTCGATACTGTATACAGTTCATGTACACCAGGTTCCTGCAGCATAATAATGATGATAAAGAATCAGAATAAATTCAACAATGCTACCGTAAAATGCTTAGACGTTGACTAATTTAGTGTCGGGATTAAAAAAAATTGGAGATAAATACCAACATGGTGGAAAAATAAACAAATGCGGTATAATGCCATCCTTTATTGACTACATTTCGCTCACACAGTGGGGTTTGTCAAGTCACAGACAGATCTGTTTGTGACTTGATAAAGCCCACTGTGTGGGCGAAACGTAGAAACACAAAATGCGGCATTATACCGCATTTGTGTTTAATTTTCCATCCAAGAGAAGATTGATAGAGATTGTATTAAATTAGAGGCTGGTTTCACTAGCTCCTATAATAGAAAAACATTCAAAAATATAATATAAAGTGATCTTAACGCAGGTAGAAATTAATAAGCTGACTGCATTTAGTTTAATAAAAAACATTGGATTGGAAAGTGCAGACGCTGGAGTTAGGAGTAATTTAGCAAAGGAAATAAAATAAAAATTAAGAAAAATAAGATAATACATACTACTGGAAAGAAGTAATAGCGAATCACAATGATTCGTGTTAGTCTGAAAGCTGCTATCACAGGGCAGGATCACCATTAAGATCCAAGATGATCCAAACTCAATAGAAGTGTGCCTCAGTGATCCGTGTTAGCTTGAAAGCTGCTATTACAGGATAGAATCACAAGTAAGATCCAAGACGAGGCAGTCACCAGGAGTGTGCCTCAGTGATTCGTGGTCCCTTGAATGCCAACCTGAGTCTCAAGTGTATAGGTTAATTAAGGATTCTGGATCACTCCGATAATATTAATTTAAATAAATTATTTATATTTTAGAATAAAATATTAAGTGCTTGCCGACGATACAATTAGTTTTAAAATAAAATATACCAAAATTACCAAGAAGGTTTTACGAAACTGAACAAGTGGAGTAGAATGGGGAAATGTCTATGGTGGAGAAGCACAACTTTCCTGCTTCCGCCACACAGCTCACACACAGCTCACACACAGCTTTCACAGAGCTCACACACCGCTCACACAGTGCACAAAGTGCCGCTTGACGATGGCCGATTATTTCAGTTCGTTATTATCTGAAAAATAGAGGTTAATGTACGTTAACCTAATCAAAGCTAACCTAACCTAATCAACCTTAACCTAGACTAACCGAATCGACAATAGAAATAAATTTTGGGACGAATTTAGGGCTCATGGAAGTGAATCAATGGTAATCCAGCAAATAATGTTCGCTCGGATCTTCGCAAAGATGGAAATGACTGAAAGTGAAAATGAGCACCATGGCGAGTGGATTTTTTTTTGTAATGGAATAGTAGAGGAAAAAGGTTAATGGGATAAGGATAAATATATCATAGCCACCAGGCAATTGTATAAATTTATTTGGGAGTATACGCAATACTGGCAAAGTTTAGGATACCTCTCTCACATATTTAATGTCCATATGGTCACTATATATATATATATATATATATATATATATATATATATATATATATATATATATATATATATATATATATATATATATATATATATATATATATATATATATATATATATATATATTATTGTAACCACGAACGAGTGGTATTAATCAACAACAACACTGCCACTAGCCGAGGATTCGAACCCATGTCGTTTTGGCCCACCTCATGGTGAGTGAAAATCACACATGTCGCTTTAACCCACGGGACTACGCTTTTGTTACAATAATATATGCTGCTCGTGGAGGCTAGTACACCAAACGGGGAGTAAAATGAAATTAACTCAAAGGCACCCACACCACCGTATGTCCTCGGATGACGGTAAAACACCTAGCTCTCCTGGATGCGTCATGTAGGACTGCATGGTCCCGTGGGTTAGAGCGTCATGTGTGATTTTCGCTCTACGCCCACAGCAGGACTCTAACCTGCAAACTCTGTATCAGACTCCACAGTACTTTACCACGGAGCTAGACCCATGTACTGTGGACTCTGATAAAAAGTTTGCAGGTTCGAGTCCCACTGTGGATGTAAAGACAATGTTTATATATATATATATATATATATATATATATATATATATATATATATATATATATATATATATTTATTTATTTATTTATTTATTTATTTTATTTTTATTATCACACTGGCCGATTCCCACCAAGGTAGGGTGGCCCGAAAAAGAAAAACTTTCACCATCATTCACTCCATCACTGTCTTGCCAGAAGGGTGCTTTACACTACAGTTTTTAAACTGCAACATTAACACCCCTCCTTCAGAGTGCAGGCACTGTACTTCCCATCTCCAGGACTCAAGTCCGGCCTGCCGGTTTCCCTGAACCCCTTCATAAATGTTACTTTGCTCACACTCCAACAGCACGTCAAGTATTAAAAACCATTTGTCTCCATTCACTCCTATCAAACACGCTCACGCATGCCTGCTGGAAGTCCAAGCCCCTCGCACACAAAACCTCCTTTACCCCCTCCCTCCAACCTTTCCTAGGCCGACCCCTACCCCGCCTTCCTTCCACTACAGACTGATACACTCTTGAAGTCACTCTGTTTCGCTCCATTCTCTCTACATGTCCGAACCACCTCAAAAACCCTTCCTCAGGCCTCTGAACAACAGTTTTGGTAATCCCGCACCTTCTCCTAACTTCCAAACCACGAATTCTCTGCATTATATTCACACCACACATTGCCCTCAGACATGACATCTCCACTGCCTCCAGCCTTCTCCTCGCTGCAACATTCATCACCCATGCTTCACACCCATATAAGAGCGTTGGTAAAATTATACTCTCATACATTCCCATCTTTGCCTCCAAGGACAAAGTTCTTTGTCTCCACAGACTCCTAAGTGCACCACTCACCCTTTTCCCCTCATCAGTTCTATGATTCACCTCATCTTTCATAGACCCGTCCGCTGACATGTCCACTCCCAAATATCTGAATACATTCACCTCCTCCATACTCTCTCCCTCCAATCTGATATCCAATCTTTCATCACCTAATCTTTTTGTTATCCCCATAACCTTACTCTTTCCTGTATTCACTTTTAATTTTCTTCTTTTGCACACCCTACCAAATTCATCCACCAATCTCTGCAACTTCTCTTCAGAATCTCCCAAGAGCACAGTGTCATCAGCAAAGAGCAACTGTGACAACTCCCACTTTATGTGTGATTCTTTATCTTTTAACTCCACGCCTCTTGCCAAGACCCTCGCATTTACTTCTCTTACAACCCCATCTATGAATATATTAAACAACCACGGTGACATCACACATCCTTGTTTAAGGCCTACTTTTACTGGGAAATAATTTCCCTCTTTCCTACCTCACTATCCTCGTAAAAACTCTTCACTGCTTTCAGTAACCTACCTCCTATACCATACACCTGCAACATCTGCCACATTGCCCCCTATCCACCTTGTCATACGCCTTTTCCAAATCCATAAATGCCACAAAGACCTTTTTAGCCTAATCTAAATACTGTTCACTTATAAGTTTCACTGTAAACACCTGGTCTATACACCCCCTACCTTTCCTAAAGCCTCCTTGTTCATCTGCTATCCTATTCTCGGTCTTACTCTTAATTCTTTCAATAATAACTCTACCATACACTTTACCAGGTATACTCAACAGACGTATCCCCCTATAATTTTTGCACTCATTCGTCGCTCAACCTCTGGGACGAGCGGACGTGAGCTGAGCCTGCCCTCTGCTGTCAGCCGGTGACAACTTGGTTTTCTCAAAATGGCGCAGCAGGCAAGAAGAAGGGTAAACACTGTCGGCATAGAAGTGGTGCGTGGGGCTGTGCATGCCCACTCAGCTCAAGTTTTATTACCTGCCATCATCAGGGACACATACGGCTTTGCCAACGAAGAGCTGTATGGTGTAGCCTTGAACGGGGCATATAGAATTTTTTTGAAATTTCTCAATGCAAGTGTATAAGAGGACATAGTCGCCAGGTTCCAAGATCTTTGTGTACCAGTGAATCCTGCAGTGACGGTAAGACTACATGATGAGTCCCGCCATTATACGTGGGTGAAGATCAGAAATGTACCCTTTGAGGCTGATGAGGCAGACCTACGTGCCGTCTTCGAGAAGTTTGGGACTGTTCATATGGCGACATTGGGGAAATGGAAGGAAGGATCGTATTCTGGGATGCCTGAAGGAAGTTTTTCCTTAAAAATAACATTGAGGCATCCTATTCCTTCCTATATTTTCCTAGAAGACTTCAGGACTCAAGTAATGGTGACTTACGCAGGGCAACGACGTACCTGTCGATTATGCGGTGCCTACTATCACATTGCTGCACAGTGTGTTAAACAACAGGGTACACAGGCGAAGGAGCAGCATAAGGAGGCATCAGAGGACCTTGAGACGTTGAATTTGGCACGACCTGAGTCGGTTTCCTTGAACAAGGCTTGGAGTGTGGAGGTCGAGGAGGCCTTGAGGGAGGAAGAGTGTGTAACTCTTCCGAGAGAGTCATGCACTGCCGGGCAGGCACCGGAGACCAAAGATATGGTGTCGCTGGGTGAGGACAGGGCCGTGGAGGCTACCATTGATTCAGTCCTCCACGACCTGTTAGGGACTCCAGGAGAGGTCACAGTTGAGGGGCTTGTGGGTGCCCTGGATGCTGCTGGGGTTCCAGGTGGTGAGAGGGAGGAAGGCATGTCAGAGACCCAGGTTGAGGCTGGGTTGCAATTTGGCACGGTGGTGGCGGAAGTGCATGGGGATGGCTTCCGGGTGGAGGCGGGGAGAAAGGCTCGAGTGTCACGGAAGAGAGCGGCAGTGCCCTCGGACGTGGACGATGTGCTCACTCCGGCACAGCGTTCGGGCAAAAAGGTTTGGGCTGAAGTGGTTGAGCATGGACCTGGGGGGTCCAGGAGCAAGGGGCATGTGAAAGCAGATGACAGAATGGTGATTGAAGATCAAGGGCGTATAAAGGGGAAGGGGGAAAGGTGGTGCAATACGTAAAGGAAAACCTCCATTGACAAATTCAAGAGTCTCTCTATAAATGTTAATGGTCTGAAAAATTCTAGGAAGTGTGTATGGTTTCATGAGATGCTCATAAGGTATGGTGTAGATGTAGTGTTTGTGCAAGAGCACAACCATAAACTGGGTTGTATGTTGATGATTGAGGGGTATACTGTATATGCGGCACACTCAACGAGATTGAAAGGAGTGGCTATTTTGGTGAAGGAGGCTAGCCCGTTTACTGTACATCATTGTGAGGATGGGGATGAGGGGAGGGTTATAAGAGTGAATGGGACATGGGGAAGAGATAAGATGTCTTTTGTGTGTGTTTATGGTCCGGCGGAGGGGGACAGTCGAGTGAAGAATGAGTTTGTACGTGAAGTGTTGGTGTATCACTTAAGATCGCTTCCAGCATTAGCTGTGGTGGGAGGGGACTGGAATTGCGTTATACGCCGCAAGGATGTGGAACCTAGGGGAGCAGGATATTGTTCTGGTGTTCTGAGGGACCTGTTAACCGGGGTGGGGTTGGTGGATGTGGAGGGGAGGGGGCGGCGTGGGAGGTGCAGCACACCTTTGTGAAGCAGGGGTATGCTGCACGGCTGGACAGGATATACGTGACAAGGAAAGCAGTGGTGCAGAGTGTAAGGGTTTTGGATGTCATTTTTTCTGATCATAGAGGTGTTTTGGTGGATTTGGGATGGGAGGGTCGGCCGAACAGGTATAAGAGTTATTGGAAATTGAATGTTCGGTTGCTTCAAGATGTTGAGGGGAGGGTCCTATTTGCACAATGGTGGAAAGGCTTATGGGAGGGGATGGAAGTCAATGGGGATGTGTTGAGATGGTGGGATGTGACGGCGAAGACGAGGATTCGAGAGTTCTATGTCCGACAGGGAAGGCACGAGAATCAGTTGGCTTATGGGCTTATTAGGTATCTTGAGGGGCAGTTAAGGGAGTATTATGAGAGAGGAAGGGGGAGGATGGGAGCCCCAGTGGCTGACATAGAGGGAGTGAAGGAACGCCTAATGGAAGTGCAAAATGAGAGGTTTGATGCGGCAATAGTTTTAGGGGGGTTGGAGGAGGTCATGTGGGGTGATAGACCATCGGCGTGTGTCCTGCGAGGGCAGGGGCGCCGGCGCGTTGCAATGGAAATGGTGGGTTTGAGAGTTCTTGAGGACATCGAGGGGTATAGGGAGGGACAAGATTTGGTGACGACGGAGGGGATGGGAGGGTATGTTGATGCTTGGCTTAGTGCACATATGAGGAGTGTGGGTGTGAGAGAGGGGGCTTTAAGAGAGACAGGGGGATGGGTGCGGCGTGAGCTGGACAGGGACGACAGGGAACAGTTACAGGGGCCTATTGTGGAGGAAGAGGTGTGGACGGCTTTAATGAGTATGAGCAGGGGTAAGGTGCCGGGGATAGATGGGCTGCCTGCGGAGTTTTACATACAGCATTGGGGAGTATTAAAAGATTTTTTGGTGCAATTATTTAATATCATAAAAGAGAGGAGTGCATTGGGATCTTTGCAGGCGACAGCGCTAGTAGTTTTGGTGCCAAAGGATGAAAGTCAGTGCACAGTGAGAGATTACCGGATGATATCACTCATGTGTGCAGACTACAAACTTTTTGCAAAAATTTTGGGAAATCGTATAAAAAAGGTTATTGGAAAGGTAATAGTGAGGGGTCAATATGGGATTCCGGGGAGATCAATGTATGAGGGGCATGGGGTTATTAGAAGGTTTATTGAGGGTCCGCAAGAGGGGGAACGAGGGGTACTGGCATTGGATTGGAGAACGGCATATGACAGTGTCGAGAGGGAGGCTCTGTGGAGAATCATGGAACAGCAGGGGTTCGGGGAGGACATTGTGAATTGGGCACGTACTTTATATCGGGGAGCTGGGATGTGTGTACAGATTAATGGGAGGGTGGGGTTGCATGTGAAATTGGGCAGGGGATTGAGGCAGGGTTGCCCGTTGTCACAAATATTATTTGCATGTTTACAGAATCCGTTTTATAGGGCAGTGGAAAGGTGCATACAGGAGGGGGTCAGGGAGGACATACGAGGTGGGAGTCCCGGTATCATAGGTTATGTTGATGACACAACTGTCCTAGTGAGTGGGAGGGAGGGATTGGAGAGTCTGGAGAGAGTTATAGATGTTTTTGGGATGACAACAGGTATGGCAGTGAATGTGCATAAATCAAAGCTCATGAGATTGGGTGAATGAGATGGGCGGGAGGGCGGGGGTGGGGGGGTGACGTGGTGTGTCGTGGACCGGGTGAAAATTTGTGGAGTTGTGTATATGGGTAATGCTCAGATGGCGAGGGAGAATAATTCAAAGGGTGTGGTAGATAGGGTATTGGGAAGATTGTCAGGATTGAGGCCGACACATCTTACGCTACACCAGAGGGTCATTGTGGTCAATGTGCTTTTGTACAGCAAAATATGGCATGTGGCAGCTTTGTACCCTTTTGTGTATGGGGACGTCCGGAGATTGTTGAGCAGAGTTTTCCATTTTATCTGGGGTTCGGGATGCGATTGGTTGAAAAGGGAGGTGGTAACACTTCCGGTGGCCTTGGGAGGGCTGGGGTTAATTCATTTGGAAAGAAGGTTGAAGTGTGTATATGTGAAACATGGGTTGCTAAGGGCTCGGGGGGAAGGGAGTGGAGGGTTGGGGATGCTGCAGGGAGATCTTCGGAGATGGTGGAAGGGACAAGATTTGAGAGATGGTGAGGAGTTGTTGCGTCTATTGATGATGGTCAGAGAGCCGAGAAACATGCGGGTAGGGTCCATGGAGAGGAAGATATGGCCTAGGGTGGTAGTGGCAACGGAAGGAGTGTACCCGACGTACGCATGGGAAGACATTTGGGGTCGATTAAAAGGGTTACGCATCCGGCCACGCGTGAGGGAGGTAATGTATAGGTTTCTTCACGGAATATTGCCGTCTGGGGTTGTTTTACGAAATAGGCGAATAAGGGAGGGTGGGGAGTGTCAGGTTTGTGGGGTAGATGAATCAGCTTTTCATGTAGTTTATTTTTGTGAAAGCCTTGGGATTGTGCGGGAATGGTTAGGGAAAGTAATCCGGTATGTGGGGAAAAAAGGGTTGTCAGTTTTGAGAGCGCTCAGTTTAGATGTAGGTGGGGTTGGGGTAAAGGTTCTAAGGGCAGTGGCTTACTTAGTGGTTGATTTTGTGTATATATCATGGGCAATGAGAGACAAAGGGGCGGAGGAACGTAGGATGGCTATAGCAGCATCCTTTTATAGAACAAAGTGTCGCAACAGGGAAATATATGGTAGGAGGTGGGAGAGGGATTTCTCGGAGGGCTACAAGGACTTTCTTTTGAGGGATTTATGGTCTTTATAAGCGGTCAGGGGCATGAACGGGCTGGCCTGCCCAGGGGGGGGGTTGTGTGTGTTGCAGAGGTCGATTGTGTGAGTGTGTGTGGAATTGTGTGAGGAAAGGATGTTGAGGTGATATTCAATGTGATATTCAATGTAATGTGTCTTGGTGTTATTGTGAACACCGATGATTATAATTTATCTAAGGATTCCTTCATGTTTTGTAAGGATGTACATAAGCATGTTAGTATATAAGCATATTTTAACCTGTAATTATACATGTCTACCTATATATGAGCAATATAACTTGTCATATAATGTATATAATGTAAGATCTTGCCTGGGGTGTTTTTGCTTATATATTGTTACAGATGTTTTTTACATTTTCATTATATATGTTCAAGTGAATGAGTTTTTGATCTTGTGTATAGCCAGGTGAAACTGGTCAGTTTTTCACTTGGGGGGGGGGGAGTAGGAGTTTAAGTAATCTCTGCAATAGCAGGTCATGTGACACACATGTCATATTATTTTAGATGTCTAATGTTGTCCATTCTCTGTAGGATGTGATGTATAGATTATCTCCGGCAGTGTAAATCTGTCTGCAGGAGGGAATAATGTGTAAATTTATTTATTATTGTGGTAGGTTTATGTATATAGCGTGTTTTTAGGGTAATATATATTATAAGACGCTAATTACCATCAATGACTGTTGGTGGTTATGAGTGGTGACGGCATGTGGGAGGGGGGTTGAAGTGTCAGCGGTAGTCTTAAAATCCACCACCGTGCACGATAATTATTACCATAGGGTATATGAGGGTAGGGTGGATTGTGCTCTATGGTGGATGTGAGCCATCAGGTTCAGACATTCCTTGTATTATAGTGTCAGCCGTTTAGCTGGCTGGATTGTGTTTATATATATATTGTCATTGAAGTTTTTAATGCTTTTACAAATGTATAAGTATAAGAGATTTGTCACTGTGTATCTAAGGTGAAAGTGGCACGTTTTTCATGGGGGGGAGTGTAAGCATTACTGGGTAGGTTCTATTGTTTTTTATATGACCACCTTTTCATGTGAAGCACAGTACGTACAAGCGGTGTTTGATTTGAGTGCAGCAGCCAGTTCTGTCATTATATATGTGCTTCTTCAGTATTTGTGTAGTCACAGTTGATTATTGTTCACTACCTGTATCTTGTTACATATTTCTTATGTACCCATATATTTTTGTACCTGAGTTTTAAATAAAATATAAAAAAAAAAAATTTGCACTCTCTTTTGTCCCCTTTGCCTTTATACAAAAGAACTATGCATGCTCTCTGCCAATCCCTAGGTACCTTACCCTCTTCCATATATATATATATATATATATATATATATATATATATATATATATATATATATATATATATATATATATATATATATATATATATATATATATATATATATATATATATATATATATATATATATATATATAAAGTAACAGCTGTGAGAGGATAAAATAATCGTGAAAGTAACAAGTGAGAAGACAAAATACAAATTTAAATTGTGAGAGAATCTGATGAACGTAATCAGCTTCAGTGGGAAGCTTTGTTGGGAAAATAATTATAACTGAATAACAAATGAATTCGTAAATCCCCGAGTCTGGGAGGATCCGGGAATCACGTTCAGTAATTACAAGCGGAAATCACAAGGTGCAATTACGGGTAGTGATCACAAATAAAAATGACTAACGGTAATTAAATAAAGAAGTTACAAGAAGTAATCATATATTAAATTGCAAATATTTTATTCAAACTGTAACCATAAATAGTAGCAACAAGCAGTAATCACAACCAAAATTACAAATAGTGATTATAAATGCTAAGTATGAACAGTAATCCCTTATAGTAATCAAAAATAGTCTACACAAATAGTAATCACAAATATTAAACAGAAATAATCGAGTAATGTTAAATTATTTGTTTCCGTGCTCGATGGGGTTGACAAACACATCAAAGTTGTTTAATCAGGAGTTTAACCCGAATTATTATAATACTTTTCTTTATGAAAGTTCTCCTGTGAGTTGTCTTATTTTCTTGCAGGAAAACCCAGCACTAGTTTTCGAGAATAGAGAAGACATCTGAACACACTCGTAATAGGCTTTGTAGTATGAGATGACTTTTAGGGCAGAGGAGGAGGGCAGTGAGGCTAGGATTAAAATAGGCCATTATGCTTATTAACAGAAACATAGAGCCTAGTTCAGTAGGACTAATTTATGTGCATAAATGACTTAAATATTGCCACTTATTTAACATTTTTTAAAAAATTATTTATATTAGGGTGTTTTCATGAAAATTCTAGGATGGCAGCTTCCCCGTTCCCAAAGTTGTGGCCTAGTATAATAAAAGTTGCTGTTTCTCCACAGATATTATTGTACATTCCTTCCCCAACGGTGAGACATTACATATGAACGTTACTAAGGTTGAGTAAGGTTATTCTGGGCAGTGAGTAATCTCTTCTTTCCCCCAGACTAGGGATGAAAAGTAATCTACTGTAGTGATCCTACAGTGCTCGTCACGGCATTATGCCGCCCCTCCCCCCCCACACGCACCAAAACACAAGCACATACCATGAAAGATTATAATATATATATCTGCGCACTTACTAAGGTTTTAATACTTGAGGGTTTGGGGAGGTATATTATTAAATACCTCATGTAGAGCAGCCTCAAGCCGCGAGATGGAACTGATATCCTTGCCCAGTAAACTTCGCTTCACTATTGACCAGAGGTTCTCAGTAGGGTTTAGGTCTGGGGAATTGCCTGGCCAATCATTAAAGAACCTCTCTTCACAGTCCTTAAGCCACTGAACTACATTTCTGATGGTATGGCACGGTGCACAGTCCTGCACAAAAACCGTAGCCCCACACTCGTGAAACGCCTCAGGCAAATTGTCACACAATAACTCCAGGTAATTATACTAGTTCATATATTGCTTTTTGGGAAGCACAATGAGTTCACCAACACTCTGAGCACTGAAACACCCCCAAACCATGAGCCAGTCTGGATGTTTGGTGGTCCCACAGGCGTAGCGTGGGTCTAGTGTACCTCTGGGCCGGTACACGCCCCCCACGGTTACAGGTGACGGTGAAGGTTGCTTCATCACTCCAAAGTACTTCAGACCACTGTTGAGGATTCCAGTGAAGATATTTCTTTGCATAATCCAGCCTACATTTCTTCCGTGGCTTGGAGAAGATCAGTTTCTAAACCTGGCAATGACTACTGTAGCCCAGTTCTGACACATGTCTGCTAACAGTTCTTACAGACACCTCTGAGATGTGGGTTCTTTTCTTTCAATTCACTAGCAGTTATCTTAGGTGTACTCTCTAACTGCTTCTTTAACACAGTTAAGGTACGAACAGATACCTTTTTTGAAGGGCCAGGCCGAGGTTTGGCAGATGGTATCTCGACACCCACCAGCCTTGAAACGCTGCACCCAGTTCCTCAATGAATGCTCACACACACACACACACACAACATTCTCCACTATTTCTTTCGTCTGGTGCCCAGTTTTGTGACGCCCTATGATTTAAGCTATAGTTTCAGGTGTTAAAGACTTCCTTTTATCCATAATAAAACATGTATAGCCCCAAAACCAAAGGGAACACCGAACAAAAGATGGGGTGGATGAGATACAAAAGTGTAACACTTCCTCTCACCACGGCAGGCACGTGAGCACTGAGGAGTCACTGTGGAGTGTGGCGGACGGCCGTGACGTCATGCTAACAGCTGCTACACGGCATAATGCACTGACGGCATTATGCAGGGGCGCTCACCCGGCATAATGCCGTGACGAGCACTGTACACTGTACCCCCCCTTCACCGGTACACTAATATTTAAACATTTGCATCACATATAATAGTAACAAGCTCGCTACATCACCCGCGAGAATGAAGCAAGAAATGAAATCAGAAAATGGTTGCTTTCAAAACGTATTTCAAGCTCCATCTTACCTACGGGATTCATAGAGCTCATGCATACCGTGGGCCAAGTAATAGTGATATCCACGCAAGTCGACCAGTTAAACTGGACGAGAAAACTCGAAATCTATCCTCAATTTATGGGGCCATCCGTCTAATTGCGCGACTTCTACTCGGGTAGTCCTTTGATGCCGTCTTCTGACGGTAACTTGAGTGATTGATTTCACTGCGCTGTAATCAGTGAGTGCAGATAATTCACTCATACGAGTTGAATACACTCTACAACATTCCTTGCTCTCTCAATTGTCTCCCACCAGGAAAGTCTCAACGTGTTCCTCATTTTTGCAACCAATTATTTCAGTCAATTAAACTTTGAATAATTATATGTATTTATTCAGCGACCTAAATTCAATTTCTCTGGTCACTGCCGATTATAACATTTTTATTAGTGTGGGAATGAATACTGGCACTAATGCTTTACTGTATATTTATCAGGAAGAAAAAAAACCCTAACGCTGGTCTTGATTTTGATATTTCTGATTTGGTTGTGTAATTATGTTGGGTTAAACCAAGTTAGACTTTCTTCCCTGGATGGCGTTTCATATTTCAGTTATAGGTTCATTGTGTTTAAAGCTTGTCATTAAGGCAGCGTTAACTGTTAACTACCAGTCAAGGATGCAGTAATCACTAAAAGGAAGAAAGTTAAAGTTGACTCATCAGCTCAGCTTGTAAAACTGTTAAGCACAAAAAAGTGACATTAACTTCTGAGTGAATATAATAGCCTTATTTGTGCTCCTTTATCTTATCAATGACAACACCTGCTTAATTTCACTGCACATTGCGGCACTTCTTATGATGTGCCTTGACGTTGATGATGGCATCATGACTCAGGGAACTGGAACTGCCCACCACTTGCTTGGATCAGACCTGACCGTCGCTCATTTCCCAAGTGTTATATGACCCTTACAAAAAATCATCAAATATTCTTTCGAAATAATAATAATAAAGCACATTACGGCAGGTTATAACGATGCTTCATTATTAAACAATATTTAGTATCGTACGTAATTCTTAGCATATAAATATAATTCGTTTAAGTGCCTATCAAAAACAATTGTTATTAAATCTATATTCTAAATCGTATCCTAGTTGTCTTCAACCCATTTTAACAATTCACTAACAAACGAACATTGGTAAATTACAATAGAAGTGTAAGACTTGCATGCACCTATATAGCAATAATGAATACATTCGTAACAATTACGTACACCAATGCAAAAATATTGTGTACCTATGCAGCACTGTTCACCTGTGCAGCAATAATACCCACGTATGGGGCAGGTAAGAGGCCAACAGCTGTATAATGTTCCACAGAAAGTTTTTGGAAAATAGGAGAACTAAGTAAGTGCCCCTTGGGTCCCCAGAAAGTGTTTCCTGGGAAATAGGAAAGAAGTAAATATGCAAAGAGAAGACAATGTGAATTTTGAAGTCAGTGGTCTGGCGTAGAGCGAACACGACTACCTATAAAGTGTCCTGGATTGGTATAGAGAAAGAATAAGAAAGAAAAGAAATAAAATAGGGGATAAGTGTGAGAAAGATAAATGCGAGGGATATCAGAGGAAAACGCAAGATCGCAAGTACAGTAGACTAATAATCTGAAAAACAAGAAGTGAGGAAAGCGAAATGAACACTACAGAGATATCTAGACTTAATAATTGCTGAAGCAGAATTCAGAATGAGAGACGAGACACAAGAACAAAGGAAAAAAGGGAGGCGACAGAGGGGAAAAAGTAAAAATAGCAAGGAAGAGTCCTTTGGAAAATGAGAGAAAACGACAGATGAATTAAGATAATTGAAGGTGAACATGGAAGGCAAGTTGAGGAGAAAGGCCAGAGGAAAAGCACTGAGAGAAGGGAGGGTGCCAGTCTTCTGCAAATATCATAAAAGCAGATGACGGTACGGCAATGATATTACGGGAGACATCACGACTTGTCTCTCAGGAGGATGACACCCCACTCAGTATGAAGCACAGGGAGCGAAAACAGAAGGAATAGTCGTTGGTTAATAGAAGGAAGGAACGGCGCTAGGGAAGGGGAAATAAAAAGGTTAAATCAGAAAAACGAAGCAAACGGCAAAGCACACCAGAGAAGAAAATAAACAGAGAAACGTAACGATACTAAGAAGGATAGAAGGAAAGGTACTTTCCAGCATTATCAACGGCTTCCTCTCAAAGCTACACAAGCAACATAAACTTCCCAGTACTATCACAGCGACACAGGCTGGGGAGTTTATATAGGTAGACCGACCAACAAGAACCAGTGGAATTTCGGGGAGTTGGAAGGAGTGGGCAGAAGAGAAGCCAGGGACTATATAGTAGAAGCATTTCAGACTGGGGATCCCAAGGTGGTGATTGCAGTGATGTGCTACCCGCCACTGAATAGCAAGAGGCCAAGACGAGCATACGGTGAGAGAAACAGAACAGTGGTTGACACACTAGCTGAGGGGGGCCAAAAGGGCCCACATGGGGAGGGCAAAGTTACTGGTTTTGTGTGATTTAAATCAGAAGGAGACTGGGATAACCTGAAACCACATGGGGCACCTGAAACGTGGAAGGCTAAGATGATGGAGGTGGTACCGGAAAACCTCATGTATCAACATGTTAAGTACATTTCCAGAGAGAGAGAGAGAGAGAGAGAGAGAGAGAGAGAGAGAGAGAGAGAGAGAGAGAGAGAGAGAGAGAGAGAGAGAGAGGAAGGAGAGGAGAGGATGAACCAGCAAGGCTGGACCTTGTATTCACCTTGAGTAGTTCAGACATTGGGGACATGAGATGTGAAAGGTTCCTCGGAGCTAAGAATCAAGTGGTCCTGAGCTTCGAATACATCGTGGAGTTAAAAGTGGAGAGTGAAGCACCACGAGTAGGATGGGAGAAGCCAAACTGCGAAAAGGGACTACACTGGCATGAGGAATTTCTTGCATGTGGTATAATGGGAAAGAGGTGTAGAGAGGTCACAGCTCAGTGTGCTGGAGAATGGAAAAAGTATAGAAGATAAAGGACTGGGGAAAATAAGGAGAGTAGTCGAAGATACAGAAACGAATAAGTATTGATAAGGAGGAAGGCCAACGCAATACGAGACTGATACGGCATCGAAAGACAAATCTGACCCAAAGTTGCTGTACAGCCACATCAGGAGGAAGGAAACATTCAAGGACCAGGTAATCGGATTGAGAAAGAAGGGGAGATCAAAAAAAATGACCAAGAAGTATTTGAAGAGCTCAACACGAGATTCAAGGAAGTATTTTGAATGGAGACAGGACTCCAGCAAACCCGACACTCAATACACAACCAAGGAGAAGATAAGTGAAGAGGCTGCTAAGTGAAGTAGATACTTCACTGGTCCTAAGAGAAGAAGTAGAGACAATGTGTGTGCCACTAACAAAAATATTCAATACATTATTCGAAACAGGGCAACTACCTGAGGCGTGGAAGACAGCAAATGCAGTCCCATTTTTTAAGAAAGGAGACAGACAGGAAACATTAAGTTACAAACTAGTGTCACTGACCTGTATATTATGCAGACTAATGGAGAAGTTTATCAGGAGAAGAGTGGTCGAGCATCTAGAAAAGAATGAGCTTATAAACAAGAACCAGCACTGTTTCAGGGTAGGGAAATCATGTGTCGCAAACCTACAGTTTTTCGACAAGGTGACAGAAGTAAAACAGGAGAGAGAAAGAGAGAGAGAGAGGGGGGGAGGGAGGTAGGTGGATAGACTGCATTTTCTTGGACCAGGTCCGCAGAAGAGATTAGTGCAAAAGCTAGAGGAGCAGGAAGTAATAACAGGAAAGGCACTGCGATGGATCAGAGAATATCTGACAGGAGGAAAGAACGAATGATGGCACGAGACGAAGTGCCAGAGTGGGCACCTGTGACGAACGGGGTTCCACAAGGATCAGTCCTAGGGCCGGTACTGTTTCTTGTATATGTGAATGACATGACGGAAGGGATAGATTCAGAGATGTTTCTGTTTGCAAACGATGTGAAGCTAATACGGAGAATTCAAACGGATGAAGATCAGGTAAGGCAAAGGAATTTGTACAGGCTGCAAGCCTGAAATATTAACTAGTTCCTGGAGTTTAACCCAGCCAAGTGCAAAATCAAGGAGATTGGGAAGGACAAATATGACCGCAGACGGAGTACAGGCTAGGTGGCCAAAGGCTGTAAACCTGACTCAAGAAAAAAGATTTTGGGGTGAGTATAATACCTGGTACATCTCCTGCGGCGCACATTATCCAAATAACTGCTGCAGCATATGGGCGCCTAGCAAACCTAAGAATGGCTTTTCGACACCTGAGTAAGAGGTCATTCAAGACACTGTACACCGTGTACGTCAGGCCCACATTAAAATATGCAGCACGAGCATGGAACGCACATCTGGTCAAGCACGTCAAGAAATTACAAAAAGCGCTAAGGTTTGCAGCAAAACTATTTCCGGAGCAAAGGGGTATGTCCGATTAGGAGAGGTTAAGGGAAATCAACCTGATGACACTGGAGGTCAGGAGGGATAGGGAAAGACATGATAACGACATATAAAATACTGAGAGGAAATGACAAGGTGGATAGGGACAGGATGTTTCAGAGATGGTACACAGCAATAAGGGGTCACAACTGGAAGGTGAAAGCTTAGATGAGTCACAGGGACATTAAGTAGTATTTCTTCAGTCAAAGAGTTGCCAGGAAATGGAACAATCTGGAAAGTCATGTAGTGGAGGCAGGATCCATACACAACTTTAAGAAGACGTTCGAGAAGTTCATGGAGCAGGGAAACAGTGGACCTAATAGCAACCAGCAAAGAAGCGGGGCCAGGAGCTATGATCCAACTCCTGCAACCACAAATAGGTGAGTAAACAGTGCTTTTGTAAGCTATCGTACTGACTCCGTACAACTCTCGATCTGCAGGTGTATGTGCGGCGGTTTGTTCATGCCTTACATATACATATATACATACGTACATATATACATACGTAAATACATATATACAAACGTACATAAATACATATATACATACATGCATATACATACATGCATACACATATGCATACACATATATGCATATATATACATACATTAATGTATGTACATCTAATTATAAATTCAACACTCAAGAAAAATGAGATATGGAAATCCCAGAAATGCAGAAAGTTTAATCCTCGTAGAAGGTGGCAAAAACTGCTTTGAGAAAATTGCTAAGTTTATTTTGGGGAAGAGAAAACCTCGCAATATTTGATATTAAACTTGAGTTCCTTTCAGCCAAAGATGACTCCATTCAGATCCTGCATGCTGTAAGATTTTTTTTTTTCCGTGCTTTGTGGTGTGCAGCATCCTCTTAATTTCTCCAGTTTTATCGGCCTTTATCTCATTTACTCTCTTCTGACTTCTTTTCTATTACACCTCTTTGCGCTAAGCGAATATTTATGATGTGAATATTACTTTTTTTTAATTTGTATTTGTTTGTATCTTTTGCGTTATTAAACTGTATTTCTCTATGCTGCTCTTTCTTTCATTCTTTGAATGAGCTTTTCTGGTCTCTCTCTCTCTCTCTCTCTCTTTCTCTCTCTCTCTCTCTCTCGCTCTCTCTCTCTCTCTCTCTCTCTCTCTCTCTCTCTCTCTCTCTCTCTCTCTCTCTCTCTCTCTCTCTCTCTCTCTCTCTCTCTCTCTCTCTCTCTCTCTCTCTCTCGTTTCCTGAGGGGACAAACAAGATAATGAGCGGCAAACCAAAGGAGATTTTACAAGGCTCTAATCAAGAAATTCAAGAGAAAAGATGAAAATACTTATTAGAGACCTGCAAAGATGTGTTGTGACACTGTCACTTTCAACGGGAACACCTGAACAAAGATGTGTTGTAACCACTGTCACTTTCAACGGGAACACCTGAACAAAGTTGTGTTGTAACCACTGTCACCTTCAACGGGAACACCTGAACAAAGATGTGTTGTAACCACTGTCACCTTCAACGCGAACACCTGAACGAAGATGTGTTGTAACCACTGTCACCTTCAACGTGAACACCTGAACAAAGATGTGTTGTAACCACTGTCACCTTCAACGTAAACACCTGAACAAAGATGTGTTGTAACCACTGTCACCTTCAACGTAAACACCTGAACAAAGATGTGTTGTAACCACTGTCACCTTCAACGTGAACACCTGAACAAAGATGTGTTGTAACCACTGTCACCTTCAACGTAAACACCTGAACAAAGATGTGTTGTAACCACTGTCACCTTCAACGGGAACACCTGAACAAAGATGTGTTGTAACCACTGTCACCTTCAACGGGAACACCTGAACAAAGATGTGTTGTAACCACTGTCACCTTCAACGTGAACACCTGAACATATAATCGATTATAGTACAAATATTTTACAGGAACTTATGTTTACAACAAAGATATCGGAGATAATTTTAACAGACAGACAAATCAGTATTCGGTTTAAGAATTCTAATATTATTTTTGTTATATTAACTTTTAAACATTGTAAGTCGTAAGTCATTCAACACAAGGGGCAGGAGTGGTTTTCTTACCTCCTTCAGATAATCATGAGAGACACGCTACATCTTAAGGGCACTTATCTGAAAGATCCAATTAGTTGAACGACATAGTTATGCTTCTCTTATTTTATTTTGCATTTTGTGTATTTAGTCAAGGGAAAAACAACTGACATGGTTCTTTGCTATAATATGACCCGTTAGTTGTGCCAGCACTATGGGTGAGATACAGCAACAATATAACCCTCACATAGGTAACTGAAACTTTGCCTACGTTTCGACTTGGACCATTAACCAGAGCGAAACGTGGTCATAAGTTTGCCTCCTATGTACGGGTTATTTGTGTATTGTTCCAGTCGCGGGATTGTGCCTTTTTATGTTTTATGTAGCAATACGTTGTGAGGGACACGGCAGCAGCGAAATCTAGTTTAAAGTATAAGGAAGTTAACGTGTGTCATGGAGGTGGAGGGACGGGAGATAGTGTGAGAGTGTAAGAGAGGTGGAAGGAAGGAAGATAGTGTGAGAGTGTAAGAGAGGTGGAAGGAAGATAGTGTGAGTGTGTCAGTGAGGCGGAGGGGAGTGAGACTGGGACTGAGGTAGGGAGACGAGGTTTCGACAGATGCTGTGTGTGGGAGGCAGATGCGAGTGGGAGAGATGAAGCAAGTGACTTTGTCTCAAAAGATTCACATAAAGAAAATGAGGTGTACATAAAGTCACACGATTAATCCTTCCATGGGTTTAATCTAGGCCAGGTGTTCCAAACATAAGATTGTGAGTTTGATAACTATTTAAATATTTGACTGACGTCAGATGTGTCAATATTTAATAATCAACTGTCCGAACGTTTCATATCTGGCTGTAATATTTTCACTAAGGATTACACTAATAAGAAAAGGTGGAAATATTTTCTATAATCGTAGGACGCTGCATGTAGTTAAACCGATAAATATATACAAGGTTCGAGTCTCCTTCTGCCAGAGATCAGCGTTTGTGTATATTTCGCCTGCTCTTGCGAATTCCTTGCATGCGTGTATATATATATATATATATATATATATTATTGTGACCTACGAACTTAGTGGTAGTCATAATTAACACAGCATTAGCCAAGATTCAGACCCCAGCTGCTTTGGCCTGTATGGTGGGCAGAAAAACACATGACGCCCTTATCCACTGAACCATACGATCTATGGTTCAGTGAATAGAGGGCATTATGTGTTTTCGCCCACCGTAAACGAGCAAAGCAACGTAGGGTTCGAGTCCTAGGCTAATGCAGTGTTATTATTGATATATGCTATATATATATATATATATATATATATATATATATATATATATATATATATATATATATATATATATATATATATATATATATATATATATATATATATATATATATATGCATAAGATCACAGCAAACAGGTGATTTTAAAATCTAGAAACAGCCACTGTGAAAGAGTAGTGAATTCCAAGCGCTTTATGACTACTCACATTGTCAAGGAACAATGTGAGTAGTCACAAAAGCGGCTTGGGAATGTCATATTCTTTCACATTGGTTTGTTTGGTATATATATATATATATATATATATATATATATATATATATATATATATATATATATATATATATATATGTATATATATATATATATATATATATATATATATATATATATATATATATATATATATATATATATATATATATATATATATATATATATATATATATATATATATATATATATATATATATATATATATATATATATATATATATATATATATATATATATATATATATATATATTTAATAAATAATATGGAAGAGAGGTAGGTACCTAGGGATTGCAGAGAGCATGCATAGTTCCTTTGTATAAAGGCAAAGGGAGAAAAAGAGAGCAAAAATTATGTGGGGATAAGAACTGCTGAGTGTGGCCTGGTAAAGTGTATGGTAGAGTTATAATTGAAGAATTAAGAGTAAGACGGAGAATAGGATAGCAGATGAACAAGGAGGCTTTAGGAAAGGTAGGGGTGTGTAATGGACCAGGTGTTTACAGTGAAACATATAAGTAGACAGTATTTAGATAAGGCTAAAGAGGTCTTTGTGGCATTTATGGATTTGGAAAAGGCGTATGACAGGGTGGGTGGATAGGGGGGCAATGTGGCAGATGTTGCAAGTGTATGGTGTAGGAGGTAGGTTACTGAAAGCAGTGAAGAGTTTTTACGAGGATAGTGAGGCTCAAGTTAGAGTATGTAGGAAAGAGGGAAATTTTTTCCCAGTAAAAGTAGGCCTTAGACAAGGATGTGTGATGTCACCGTGGTTGTTTAATATATTTATAGATGGGGTTGTAAGAGAAGTAAATGCGAGGGTCTTGGCAAGAGGCGTGGAGTTAAAAGATAAAGAATCACACACAAAGTGGGAGTTGTCACAGCTGCTCTTTGCCGATGACACTGTGCTCTTGGGAGATTCTGAAGAGAAGTTGCAGAGATTGGTGGATGAATTTGGTAGGGTGTGCAAAAGAAGAAAATTAAAGGTGAATACAGGAAAGAGTAAGGTTATGAGGATAACAAAAAGATTAGGTGATGAAAGATTGAATATCAGATTGGAGGGAGAGAGTATGGAGGAGGTGAACGTATTCAGATATTTGGGAGTGGACGTGTCAGCGGATGGGTCTATGAAAGATGAGGTGAATCATAGAATTGATGAGGGAAAAAGAGTGAGTGGTGCACTTAGGAGTCTGTGGAGACAAAGAACTTTGTCCTTGGAGGCAAAGAGGGGAATGTATGAGAGTATAGTTTTACCAACGCTCTTATATGGGTGTGAAGCGTGGGTGATGAAAGTTGCAGCGAGGAGAAGGCTGGAGGCAGTGGAGATGTCATGTCTGAGGGCAATGTGTGGTGTGAATATAATGCAGAGAATTCGTAGTTTGGAAGTTAGGAGGAGGTGCGGGATTACCAAAACTGTTGTCCAGAGGGCTGAGGAAGGGTTGTTGAGGTGGTTCGGACATGTAGAGAGAATGGAGCGAAACAGAATGACTTCAAGAGTGTATCAGTCTGTAGTGGAAGGAAGGCGGGGTAGGGGTCGGCCTAGGAAGGGTTGGAGGGAGGGGGTAAAGGAGGTTTTGTGTGCGAGGGGCTTGGACTTCCAGCAGGCATGCGTGAGCGTGTTTGATAGGAGTGAATGGAGACAAATGGTTTTTAATACTTGACGTGCTGTTGGAGTGTGAGCAAAGTAACATTTATGAAGGGATTCAGGGAAACCGGCAGGCCGGACTTGAGTCCTGGAGATGGGAAGTACAGTGCCTGCACTCTGAAGGAGGGGTGTTAATGTTGCAGTTTAAAAACTGTAGTGTAAAGCACCCTTCTGGCAAGACAGTGATGGAGTGAATGATGGTGAAAGTTTTTCTTTTTCGGGCCACCCTGCCTTGGTGGGAATCGGCCGGTGTGATAATAAAAAAAATAAAAAAATATATATATATATGTAGGTAGTAGGTTGGTAGACAGCAACCACCCAGGGAAGTACTACCGTCCTGCCAGATGACTGTGAAACAAAAACCTGTAACTGTTTTGCATGATGGTAGGATTGCTGGTTTCTTTTTCTGTCTCATAAACACGCTAAGATAACAGGGATATCTTGCTACTCCTACTTACACTTTGGTCACACTTCACAGACACACACATGCATATATATATATATACATACATCTAGGTTTTTCTCCTTTTTCTAAATAGCTCTTGTTCTTTTTTATTTCTTCTATTGTCCATGGGGAAGTGGAAAAGAATCTTTCCTCCGTAAGCCATGCGTGTCGTATGAGGCGACTAAAATGCCGGGAGCAATGGGCTAGTAACCCCTTCTCCTGTATACAATTACTAAAAAAGAGAAGAAGAAAAACTTTATAAAACTGGGTTGCTTAAATGTGCGTGGATGTAGTGTGGATGACAAGAAACAGATGATTGCTGATGTTATGAATGAAAAGAAGTTGGATGTCCTGGCCCTAAGCGAAACAAAGCTGAAGGGGGTAGGAGAGTTTCAGTGGGGGGAAATAAATGGGATTAAATCTGGAGTATCTGAGAGAGTTAGAGCAAAGGAAGGGGTAGCAGTAATGTTAAATGATCAGTTATGGAAGGAGAAAAGAGAATATGAATGTGTAAATTCAAGAATTATGTGGATTAAAGTAAAGGTTGGATGCGAGAAGTGGGTCATAATAAGCGTGTATGCACCTGGAGAAGAGAGGAATGCAGAGGAGAGAGAGAGATTTTGGGAGATGTTAAGTGAATGTATAGGAGCCTTTGAACCAAGTGAGAGAGTAATTGTGGTAGGGGACTTGAATGCTAAAGTAGGAGAAACTTTTAGAGAGGGTGTGGTAGGTAAGTTTGGGGTGCCAGGTGTAAATGATAATGGGAGCCCTTTGATTGAACTTTGTATAGAAAGGGGTTTAGTTATAGGTAATACATATTTTAAGAAAAAGAGGATAAATAAGTATACACGATATGATGTAGGGCGAAATGACAGTAGTTTGTTGGATTATGTATTGGTAGATAAAAGACTGTTGAGTAGACTTCAGGATGTACATGTTTATAGAGGGACCACAGATATATCAGATCACTTTCTAGTTGTAGCTACACTGAGAGTAAAAGGTAGATGGGATACAAGGAGAATAGAAGCATCAGGGAAGAGAGAGGTGAAGGTTTATAAACTAAAAGAGGAGGCAGTTAGGGTAAGATATAAACAGCTATTGGAGGATAGATGGGCTAATGAGAGCATAGGCAATGGGGTAGAAGAGGTATGGGGTAGGTTTAAAAATGTAGTGTTAGAGTGTTCAGCAGAAGTTTGTGGTTACAGGAAAGTGGGTGCAGGAGGGAAGAGGAGCGATTGGTGGAATGATGATGTAAAGAGAGTAGTAAGGGAGAAAAAGTTAGCATATGAGAAGTTTTTACAAAGTAGAAGTGATGCAAGGAGGGAAGAGTATATGGAGAAAAAGAGAGAAGTTAAGAGAGTGGTGAAGCAATGTAAAAAGAGAGCAAATGAGAGAGTGGGTGAGATGTTATCAACAAATTTTGTTGAAAATAAGAAAAAGTTTTGGAGTGAGATTAACAAGTTAAGAAAGCCTAGTGAACAAATGGATTTGTCAGTTAAAAATAGGAGAGGAGAGTTATTAAATGGAGAGTTAGAGGTATTGGGAAGATGGAAGGAATATTTTTAGGAATTGTTAAATGTTGATGAAGATAGGGAAGCTGTGATTTCGTGTATAGGGCAAGGAGGAATAACATCTTGTAGGAGTGAGGAAGAGCCAGTTGTGAGTGTGGGGGAAGTTCGTGAGGCAGTAGGTAAAATGAAAGGGGGTAAGGCAGCCGGGATTGATGGGATAAAGATAGAAATGTTAAAAGCAGGTGGGGATATAGTTTTGGAGTGGTTGGTGCAATTATTTAATAAATGTATGGAAGAGGGTAAGGTACCTAGGGATTGGCAGAGAGCATGCATAGTTCCTTTGTATAAAGGCAAAGGGGATAAAAGAGAGTGCAAAAATTATAGGGGGATAAGTCTGTTGAGTGTACCTGGTAAAGTGTATGGTAGAGTTATAATTGAAAGAATTAAGAGTAAGACGGAGAATAGGATAGCAGATGAACAAGGAGGCTTTAGGAAAGGTAGGGGGTGTGTGGACCAGGTGTTTACAGTGAAACATATAAGTGAACAGTATTTAGATAAGGCTAAAGAGGTCTTTGTGGCATTTATGGATTTGGAAAAGGCGTATGACAGGGTGGATAGGGGGGCAATGTGGCAGATGTTGCAAGTGTATGGTGTAGGAGGTAGGTTACTGAAAGCAGTGAAGAGTTTTTACGAGGATAGTGAGGCTCAAGTTAGAGTATGTAGGAAAGAGGGAAATTTTTTCCCAGTAAAAGTAGGCCTTAGACAAGGATGTGTGATGTCACCGTGGTTGTTTAATATATTTATAGATGGGGTTGTAAGAGAAGTAAATGCGAGGGTTTTGGCAAGAGGCGTGGAGTTAAAAGATAAAGAATCACACACAAAGTGGGAGTTGTCACAGCTGCTCTTTGCTGATGACACTGTGCTCTTGGGAGATTCTGAAGAGAAGTTGCAGAGATTGGTGGATGAATTTGGTAGGGTGTGCAAAAGAAGAAAATTAAAGGTGAATACAGGAAAGAGTAAGGTTATGAGGATAACAAAAAGATTAGGTGATGAAAGATTGAATATCAGATTGGAGGGAGAGAGTATGGAGGAGGTGAACGTATTCAGATATTTGGGAGTGGACGTGTCAGCGGATGGGTCTATGAAAGATGAGGTGAATCATAGAATTGATGAGGGAAAAAGAGTGAGTGGTGCACTTAGGAGTCTGTGGAGACAAAGAACTTTGTCCTTGGAGGCAAAGAGGGGAATGTATGAGAGTATAGTTTTACCAACGCTCTTATATGGGTGTGAAGCGTGGGTGATGAATGTTGCAGCGAGGAGAAGGCTGGAGGCAGTGGAGATGTCATGTCTGAGGGCAATGTGTGGTGTGAATATAATGCAGAGAATTCGTAGTTTGGAAGTTAGGAGGAGGTGCGGGGATTACCAAAACTGTTGTCCAGAGGGCTGAGGAAGGGTTGTTGAGGTGGTTCGGACATGTAGAGAGAATGGAGCGAAACAGAATGACTTCAAGAGTGTATCAGTCTGTAGTGGAAGGAAGGCGGGGTAGGGGTCGGCCTAGGAAGGGTTGGAGGGAGGGGGTAAAGGAGGTTTTGTGTGCGAGGGGCTTGGACTTCCAGCAGGCATGCGTGAGCGTGTTTGATAGGAGTGAATGGAGACAAATGGTTTTTAATACTTGACGTGCTGTTGGAGTGTGAGCAAAGTAACATTTATGAAGGGATTCAGGGAAACCGGCAGGCCGGACTTGAGTCCTGGAGATGGGAAGTACAGTGCCTGCACTCTGAAGGAGGGGTGTTAATGTTGCAGTTTAAAAACTGTAGTGTAAAGCACCCTTCTGGCAAGACAGTGATGGAGTGAATGATGGTGAAAGTTTTTCTTTTTCGGGCCACCCTGCCTTGGTGGGAATCGGCCGGTGTGATAATAAAAAAATAAATATATATATATATATATATATCAGTGATTCCTTTATTGCTTAAATCTGACTCAGTGACAGTTAAATTAAATACAAAATTCTTTATATTTCGCCCTGAGCATATAATGGATAAATAATTGATAATGGATAAATAATTGAATACTTTAGTAATACTGATTCTGTGTCTATATATTGTGGGATCAAGAAGCAAACTATCTAACAAGATCAAAATTTTAAACTTAATGTATTGCGAACTCTACACTACTGAGCGATCTTTACTGTACAGAGCTTGCCACAAATATAATAAAAAATCGGTTCCAGTACGTGTCTTAAATGGAATTCTTGTTTACCACGGACAACAACCTAGTAATACCAGGAGGCGGACGAGAGACGTTTACTGTCTGTGACATTCACAATAAACAGAAACTAAGTTTTAATGCTCAAAGTATGCTGTGACAGTTCCAAAGAACAAAGTAACTTTGATAAAGTACTTGAGATATTAATAGTGTTAACGGGAATGAACATTGAATGCAATCAATACAAAGATGTGAATAGATGCAAAAACATTTTATGTATCTAGAAGAAAAATAATGCACGATAAATAAAGAATGACAATAAGAGTGTCAGCCCAATGTGGATGACACAATAGGTAATACTTCTGGGACATCATGGAATACATATATGGAGCTCAAGGCAACAGAAAATTTTGAGGACAATGATAACTTAATGTCTGCGACGAGAAAGCAAGAGAATGATCAAAAATATTACACGCGACACTGAAAATTAAATTATCCTCAACATTCAAATTAAATCCGATGGGGTTGAATATATATTGAAATTTCATAGTAAAATGACAAGCAGCAGTAAAGATCATCATTGAAAACCAACTTTGCTGGAGCCGAAGGCATTTAGTTAAACATTGTTGAAATCAGCATTTAAGACACTACAGAATATCTACAGAAGTTTAGCATAAACAAATCGACTTCATCAGATGATTTATTGTACCAACTAAAATACAGAATTGACACATGAAAAACATGGAGGGACACTTTCCAGGTAAACTTATATATATATATATATATATATATATATATATATATATATATATATATATATATATATATATAATTCATCAGTTGATGAAGGTAGAGTGCTCAGTGAGTAGAAACTTGTTAATATTAATCCAGTATTCTAAGAGGAAGAGACCATTTACCACGTCATTAGCCTGACATCGCCCTTGGGAAAACTAATAGGATCCATAATTAGAAACAATATCGTCAAATTTTTGGGGGAGACAGTAAACTTCTTGCAAATAATCAAGATGGTATTTGTTGTAAATGACTTCCCTAATATTTTTAGGGAATTCTTCAATCTAAACTCCCTCCAAAATCGAGAAAATTTTCCCGCTAATGCACTTTATTTCGACTTCCAGAAGGCCTTTAAAAATGTAAAGATGAGGTTAACGTTGAGCCTTATACAAGAAATGACATACTTGTATAAGGCTCAACGAAACGAAACAACGAGAGGTTTTAAAAAATATCAGAAGTGAGGAATGTAACCAGTTAAATCCCTCATTCCTTGGTCTTGATACATGTCCAACTCCTGATAAAATTTAATTTGCAAAGTTTGTGGGTGAAAGTCAGGGAAACACTTAGCATCTGCGACCCATTGTTTACGTATTGACAGGAAATTAGAGACGGTGACATTGTGGTCGGAGACGTGGAGGATGAATGCTAATGTGGTCTTGTCTGGCTGACTTAATTCTCAAGGACACAATAGTTGATATAAGCATAAGTAATAGTAATAATGGTTAAAGTAGTAGTAGCAGATGTTGTAGCAGTAGTAGCAGCAGCAGCAGTAGTGGTTGTAGTAGTAATAGTAGTAGTAGTAGTAGTAATAATACTAGTTGTAAGAATGGTAGTAGTTATAGTAGTAATAGTTTTAGTAGTTATAGTAGTAATAGTAGTAGTAGTTAGTCCACTTTCAGGTTTCTTATCAATGCGTATGAACATTTTTTAATTTAGTTTATTATAGTTTTTGTTCACTGCTTCCTACTAGTTGTGTGTCGTAGAGAGTTAATTAAGAACGGGTAGAGAATCCTCTGTTAAACCTTGCATGAGCTATCTAGACTGTAGCAGGTTCTCAGCAGAAAACACTGAGGTAGACTGTAGGATTTTCTGCTGTCTGCCTTTCCTATGTCCTCTACCTTTCTCTCTCTCTCTCTCTCTCTCTCTCTCTCTCTCTCTCTCTCTCTCTGTCTCTCTCTCTCTCTCTCTCTCTCTCTCTCTCTCTCTCTCTCTTTCTCTCTCTCTCTCTCTCCCTTCGCCTTTGTTATTTTCTGTCTTTGTTTTTTCCGTGCTGGTGTCTCGTAACATTAAAACACCAGGGTAGCTTAAATAAAACCTCCTGTGACACTGGCTGTCACACTTAGTATCGGAAAACGACAGAAAGACTTTTACGTTTTCTCGTTTCCCTTTTTGTTTTTCTGTACAACCCTGGAAACCAAAAGGATATTATATTAACGCAAGATAAATACACAAGAGCTTGAGCAATTTCGATAAGCCACCCAGAGACTGCTTTAATTTCGTTGAATAACTGCTCAAAGAAAAAGGAAAATATGAGGATGCTGAACCAAAACACGTTTTCCTTGTAAATGCAAAACAGGCAAGATAGTGAAGGAAGCGGAGAATGTGCATGTATTGTATGTAGTCAGGTTGGTTGGGTGAATTTACGTCACACTGTGGTAAAGATCTCTTGGCCAGAGAACCACGGGCATTAAAGGGAGATACACAGGTTCAGACAGCGGATCTCACCTGTACGCTTGCTACGACCGGCTGCGGTGTAAGATGTACCTATGTATTTTAGAATCTTCCCCCTCTCACTCTCTTTTTACACAGGGTTCTATAAAGTTAGATTTAGGGTTCCTAACTTTATTTACAAGCCTTTGAAAGTAAAAAGAATGAAGTTGTAGCCAGCTGTGGGCGAGCGATTTCATTTGGTCAACTGACTTTATTTCGTTGATATCATTATGATGGAGTACGAACATGCTCCAAACTCGAGTCATCCTAAGATTAAATAAAATAAGATAAAGTGATGTTCTGGAGAAGGGTACAGTTAGAGTGTAGCTGCTGACTGCTGCCCGTCTTGTTGTGTGGTACTTGGACAATATTATCCTTGTACATAGCAGTGAGGCCCCCACATTCCTCCGGTGTTGAAGGCTCTGATGACATGATAGTTCTGTCCATGCTGGACCCAGGCGAGAGATTAGTAGTTTTGCTCTGTTCTCTATCCAGTCAAGAAGTCGCGAATGAGACGAGTCAGTCCCAGAAGTTGGAGCACATTCAAGGTGTGAGCGTACTTGAGCCTCGTACCGAATCTTGCAACCTCTACTTTCGAGAATATGACACATACGTCGTCTAAGTGCTGCAAGTTTCCTGGCCGCTTTGTTTGCAAGATTTACAGTGTGGTTCTTCATAGTTAGTTTGTAGTCAAATTTCACCCCATGAATATCAACTTCGTCCCTGTGTACCAGCACTGTCCCATACATTCTTACCGCTAATCCGGCATTACCAACATGGTGCCTAGAGACCATCATTTGCGTTTTCTCAGGAGTACATTGACCTACCATCGTTTCCTCCAGGTTGATATAGCCGTAAGCTGGTGATTGATGTAACTTAGAGCAGCTGGCATTTCCTCTCTTTGATAAGTAAGTATCAGAGTACAGTCGTCTGCATATGCATGGGATTCTGGGATGAGATGAAGGTCATTGAAATAGACATTCCATAGCAATGACCTAGGCACACTTCCCTGTGGAACACTTGCGCCAATAGGATATCTTGTTGACTCAGTCCGGTTGAGAAGTACTCTTTAACATCTATCTTGAAGGTAATCACTGAGGAGGAATAATGCAGTGTGGCGATTCTTTGTGCTTGCAGTTTTGCAAAGAGTTCCTGGTGCCATACTCGGTCGAAACCACCGGCAATGTCCAATTCTACTACACAGCTGACATTGGATTTATCCAGTGACTGGTTCCACTTAGTGCAGAGGTTTAATAACAGGTCAGCAGCAGAGTGACCTTTTCTGAAGCCAGAATGACAGTCACAAAGAAGTGAGTGGTAGTCGGAAAACCCTGTCATCTGCCGTGAGATAGTTGTCTCAAGAATCTTGCCAGTGATTGAAAGGAGTGACACTAGTCTGTAGCTGCCAATTTCCGCTCTGCTCGTCTTTTTGTGAACAGGGACAATGCTACATTTTCTTCTTTCCACAGACTATTCCATTTACACTGTGCTAGGCAGTGCGGGTAGATGCGAGTTAGAGGAGATGCTAGCTGGTCTGCACATGTACTCACCAGTCTTGGGCTCAACTTATCTGGGCCCAAAGCCTTTCCTTGGTCTAGCGATTTAAGAAGATACATGTCGTCCTGCCTTATCGTCACCACTGACAACTTTGACACAGTTCTTACGGCTATCCAATGAAGTTACCTTGGTGGATCAGAAACTTGCATCTTGGTACCAAAGTGTTCGGAAAAAAGTCAGGTTTATCGATTGCTAGTAGATAGTCCCATGCTGCAGATTTAGAGGTGAAATAATTTCATTGGGTGAATAATCTTGTCGGTCCTTAACTATGAACCACCAGGTTTTGGAGCCCACACTACCAGACGCCAACTTTATTTTTTTGTCCACCTCCCATCTGGAGATTGCCCACTTTTGGATTTCCTCCATTTGTCAATAGGCTTGTCTGTACAGGTTCCTTTTATTGATAGTGGGATACCTTTTATACCTTCTCCAAACTTTGTATTTAACAGCAGCAGCCTCTCGGCAAAGAAACCCGAACCAGGCGTCCGCTGGGGAGTAGCTCTGTAGTCTTGTATAAGGCACAAAATCACCTGCTGAGCTTTGACAGGAATAGCTGGGTGGGTGGCGTGTATCTTCACCAATTCTGAAGTCCTGGTGCTTTGGTCCGAAAACAAATCTCTATAAAAATGATGATTCTTTCTGTCAAGTTCCTTTTTTTTTTTTTTTTTTTTTTTTTTTTTTTTTTTTTTTTTTTTGCGACAATTGTCCTTTCAGGAAAGTTGTCCTTCTGATGTGCAGGCAGTTGTTAGTGGTGTGCCTCCTCCAGTGACAGTGGAAACACTACTTAGGTGCCTGCGAGGATGGACTCCTATTTCCTGCATGTCTTGTGTTTCCCTGCTGATTTCTTTGTAGGTTCTGCTGCTGTTGAGCTCGGTGATCACGAACCTGGTTGTCTCTCTCTCTCTCTCTCTCTCTAATATCTGCAAAATCTCTCATTTGAAAAGGTTAAAATACAAAATTTCAATTGCTTATCTAATCCTGTTGTTTGTTATAGTCTTCTCCAGTTTTTATTCTTGCCATAACTTTTATGTTATTACAAATATGGATACATCAGACTTTTACTTCTTCCAGCATGTTGGTCACCTAAACCATAAACAGTATTGGGTGGTATGTTGCTTCACGATTGGGGTGGGTTAGTGGTCTCTTGTTCAATCATGAATCCATCTTAAGTCCTGCCGCCCCGTTCTAGATTAATTGAAATAATTGCCTACGTACCTCTTTTCCACACAGGAGGTAGTGTGACAGACCGCAGCTTCTCCAGGTCTTTGATGCAGGTTAGTTCACCGCTACATATAAACCCAACGAAGAAGTGCATGCAAGGTGATTGTGGTGTGGAGGGGACCTAGGAATACCTGTGTACAGTCACGGGCTACGGATCGGTGTTGTAGGGAGCTTATCGAGGTGTCATATTCTTGTCGCGGCGCGAATGGATAATCCACGATAATGTCCAGAGAAATTGTCCCGTGTCGCTCCTCAAGCGTGACTGCCGCCCCAGACACGCTTCATGACGGGAAAGAGACTGCCTACAGCCTATTTAATATACGAGTAGTATAATTACTACGTTAAGTTAAAAAACTAACTTAGCCTAAATATGTTTAGTGTAAGCAGTAATAGTAGTATGTGACGTGGGCTAAGGAGTTACGAGGGTAATTCTTAGAAATTAAGTATGTTCAGTATAGTGGTATCCCTCCTTAGGTATCGTCCCCCCTTCCCTCACATTTCCCCATGAAAATTTTCACCTAAAACCCTTCTACTCTTCCCCTCCCCCTCTTGAGGTATACTCTTCCCTCTCCTTTGGTACCTCTATAGGTTCGTAAGACAGGATTTACTGTGTTAACTATTGCTGGTTGTTGTTTGTTCATCTACTTCTCTTCAAGTGCTCCACTACTCTGCTTGTGATTATCTTCTCCAGTGCCTAATATAGTAAGCATATCAACGATAATTGACTGAATATGTGAATGAGTGAATGTCTGGCGCGCGCGTGTGTGTGTGTGTGTGTGTGTGTGTGTGTGTGTGTGTGTGTGTGTGTGTGTGTGTGTGTGTGTGTGTGTGTGTGTGTGTGTACTCACCTATTTGTGGTTGCAGGGGTCGATTCAGGTGTGTGTGTGTGTGTGTAGTTCACAGTGTCACTTGAAGCATGACGTCCGCTCACTTTTTTTCGCATGCACTCTACTAAATGACATCAGCACGCATGAAAAAACTTTGCACAAACCTTCACCTTAATGTGAGTGCAGCTCTCAACAGGAAATATACAGAAAACAAAACAGAGTTTGAGAATTTAGAAAAATAATTAGGCTCATCGACATATACCTACCAAATATCTAATGCAATGAACCTTAACCCACCCCTTTTTTTTAAAAGTGCCTGTATCCCTTAGTTCTCTTAATTTTTCCGCAGTCTCTGTCAAAAATAGCTTAAAACATCATTTTTTTCGGACAATTTCTATGTTATTAAAGCAAAAAACGAATATAAAGACGAGGCTGAATAGTGAAATAGTTATCAATATGATTGTATATACATTAAATATAGAGTAAAAAAAAGAACATTTGTTAAATGACTCTTTAGTTGTTGACGTTCATTGGTGATGACGTCGATTCGAGGTCATTTATTCTTTAAAATTGCCACACACGTCATCATTTGTTTTTCTATACAGAGCGTTGAAAACTTTGTCTCGCACAAACAGGTGGCAAATATAACAAGCGAACCTCCAAAGCTTTCTCTGTTAACTGTAGGAACGTTGTAAGTTGTGGACATCAGAAGTTTTCTACCCACAATGGTTCAAATTCCACCATCAACTTACAGTTCAAGATCATGCTTGATTATATCACTATTACCCATGGACTCCAGATTTAAAATAAGTTGATTCGTATCCATCCCTTAGACACGGAAACTTCTCCGTGGTGAAAGTAACCTCAAAGACTGAAGCAGTTCCTGCAAATGTTTTTTTTTTTTTCATTTCGATAACGATAGATAGTCCTATTTCCATCCCAGGAACCTCATCGAGTGAAGGAAAAATTCCAAATCTCAGTTCTGAATTCGCTGTATTCAAAATGGAAGTTTTTGGAAGAACTCTGAGAACTTCTTTCTGCCAGTTATCATATTGATTTCAATTCCTTAGAAAACAACGTTTAGTTCGTTGAGGTGTGTGAATATATCTGCCCAAGGAACTGAAAGCAGTGAAACTGTACGGGTAACGTAAACACGACCTTTTACGAAGCGTTCAAAAGAAGAAGGTTTATAATATTATACGAAAACAACAGTGAAATTCAGTGAAAAAAAAAAAAATTCCAATGTCTTTCACAGGCATATAATTTAAAATTAAAACATGCCCAGTTACGCAACAAATAAATGAAGATAGACGTTAACTCCATAGATATAATATTTTTAGATAACAATCTTGTGCAATACTGAGTTGATCTATCTTTACTTTAAAAATATGAAGTAAGAGTCAGTGGTATATACTGTAAAACCAATAAAAGATGATAGCAACAATAAGAAATATAAAACTAAATTGTGAAATTCTTTATACCATAAATAAAGGCAAAATACCTATTAGTAAATAGACACTGAATGGAATGACGTGAGCTTGAGTGAGCTGGTCTTCTGTTGTCAGCTATAAATGAACTATTTAACGTAATGACGTAATGAATACAGTTCAAAGTTTTTCAGGGACCTGAACACCGTCGAATCCTCAAAAACGCTCTGTAATTGTTTCAATTGTTCATTATGACAAATATATATATATATATATATATATATATATATATATATATATATATATATATATATATATATATATATATATATATATATATATATATATATATATTTATATATATATATATATATATATATATATATATATATATATATATATATATATATATATATATATATATATATATATATATATATATATATATATATATATATATATATATATATATGTGTGTGTGTGTGTGTGTGTGTGTGTAAAACTGGTCAATTAGGATGAACTCATTTAAAATTAAGTCCTTTCTAAAATTTTCTCTCATACTTTTAAAGATATATTTTAAGCGTATGCATTTATGATAAGGCGGACTGGAGAGCAATGTGGCAGATGTTGCAAATGTATGGAATTGGTGGTATGTTACTTAAAGCAGTAAAGAGCTTTTATGAGAATAGCTATCTCAGGTTAGGTTATATAAGAGAGGAAGATCATTTGCCAGTAAAATGAGACCTTAGGCAGGGATTGTGATGTCACCATTTATGTGGTTGTTAGAAAGTGAATCCTTGTGTTGCAGGGCGTTTTCACAGGTGCTTTTCGCCGATTACACAATTATTTTGAAAGATTCTGAAAGAAAACTGTTTAGGTAGGTTGATGAATTTGGGAGAGTATGTAAAAGAGGAAAATGCAAAGGGGACTTGCGAAAGATGAGAGTTATAAAAATACTCAAAGCAATGATTCGGTATCAGATGTATGGGATGGACTGCGGAGGAATTAAATGTGTTCATCTATTTGGGAGTGAGCTTTTTGGCGGATGGTTAACAATATAATTTACGATGGGTGGGGATGGCATCTATGGAGACAAGAAACTTTTTCTATAGATGTAAAAAGGTAAATGTAACAGAATATGGTGGTAGTAACACTACTGATTACTATAAATAATGGGATGCTAACACTCTTACTTGAGTGTGAAACATGAGTTTTAAACGTTGCAGCCAAGGGGAGGCTGGTAGCAGTGGATGTATGTTTGAGAGCAATGTTTGATGTTAATATTGTGCAGAGAATTCGGAGGGTGATTAAAATAAGATATAGAGTTATCAAAAGTATCGTGTAGAGGGCTAAGGTCTGCGCGTTATGCAGGCTAGAGCATCATGTGTGTATAAATCAAGGGTGGAGGAAAAGTTTGGTAGGTGTCAGCCCATGAAAGGCTGGACGGAGGGGGTTAAAGGAAATCTTAAGTTCTGTGGGCTTACACATCCAACAAGCTTTAATGAGCTTTTACTTCACCTTCTTGTGTTAGTGTGACCTGTAAATGGTCCAAATAGAACCGAAATATCGTAAATTTCTGTCTTCTATGTGCCGGATATTTGTGTATTGTCCAGTCTCGTTATTGTGCTTTTTTGTTCTTAGGAGCGAGTGGAGACAACTGGTTTTTATGATTGAACTTGCTGATCGAATGTTAGCATGGTAACATTTATAAAGGATTCATGGAAACCGGTTAAAAAAACTTGGTTCCTGGAGGTGGGAAGTGCAGTGCCTGCACTGAAATTCGGCTGGCCATCTGAACAGAATGCCGTTTCATTGCTAAGAATTTCAAATTAAAAACACGAAAAAATAATATTGACACTTGTCAACTCTATATAGTGTTAAGGTTGTTTTTACTGTTTAAGTATATGGTGGTAAGCCTTATCAGTATGTGGTCAGCTCTGTCGCCAGTTATCACAAATATCGAACTGGCCATGAAAGTGTGGCGAATTTTAGTTAAATTTTTTAATATTCCAATGAGCAATCAAATTCCTCAACTTTTACATATTGTGGCGAATTTTACGTCTCATTCGCCACATCTGTGGCTACATTTAAAAATGGGTTACCCATGCTACAGAGTGTTAAAGCTTAACTAAGTAGTGTTGAGTCCTCATTAAGTCGTGTTAAGACTTAGTTATGCGGATTCAACTGTTAATTATGGCTCAGTTGCAAGGTCAAATTTTCCTATAAACAACTATTGACGTTTGTTAATGGAAAAGGCTTTATGATACCTGGAGAGTAATTTAGATTTCTCAGCAATGATATCAGCCAATGATGTCAGCTAGGCCTGCAGTAGTTGTATCACTTGCAGAAATTCAGATTTTTATCATTATTATTATTATTATTATTATTATAGAAGCCACGATGAGCTGTTGCAGGATTTTCTGATATCAGTTATTCGCATGAACTCTTGCCCTTCATTAATTGCTCACACCTTTTCACTCACTGTACCTCTCACTCTCTCTCTATTTCTCATTCTATTTTCTCTCTCTCTCTCTCTCTCTCTCTCACTCTCTCTCTCTCTCTCTCTCTCTCTCTCTCTCTCTCTCTCTCTCTCTCTCTCTCTCTCTCTCTCTCTCTCTCTCTCTCTCTCTCTCTCTCTGTTCTCTCTCTACACAGGGTTTGGCAAATTAAGGATCCCTGGATTTATTGACAAACTAAGAGCTGTTACCTACACGAACTCATTTAAAAGCATTTTATCTTTCTCTTTCTCTCTCTCTCATACTGAGCATATATTGAGAATCATTTTGAATATAAAAATGAAATACTGTAGCGTTACCCTTCTCGTTTAAAAAATAATGAATAAAAGTAATGATTATGACAATATTATAATTAACGTAAGACTAACACTACTAAAAAAAAATATACTGTATTTGTACTGCTGCAACTGCTACTTTTACTTATGTTGCTACTGTTGTTTCTATTGCTTCTGTTACTGTTGCTCCTGCTGTTTATATTCACTGCTTCTGGTCTTACCGCTCATGTTACAAGGCTGTAGTGACTCATTCCTCAAGTCATATGCTTATATGTACTAGTCATTGTGTCCCTTCTCAGGTCACTCGACTGAAAAACCTAGGTGTTCCATCATTCCAAACGTTGCTCAGTTAAGTTACTAGTGAAATGAAAGCGGCTCTTTTATTCTTCAAGTCAGGCTGGAGTGCTATTCTGGTTTAACATTTATTTGGTTACACGGTGGAGTACTTTACTGGCTCTAGCGGTTCTCCCATTCCTCAGGTGACACAGTGGTTCCGTCAGCCCTCAGCTCTCACATTCTAGAGATCAAGTGAGTATAACTACTCGAGTCACTCGGTGGAGAGCTCAGTTGGAACTAAAATTCCTCAGGTTTAAAAGATGAGATATTGCCTGGCTCTGCATTTTCTCAGGTCACACTCTGTAGAGCTCGCACGATTCCTTTGAATCGTGTTTTTGTGAAGGCTTTCAGGGCCGGAATTCACTGCTTTTTGTTCGACTATTGCAAGTGCTGTGAACTAGAAAAAAAAAACATTGATTCAATAAAGCCATGTGAGTTCTCCGCCCTGTGGCTCTGGCAACGGGACGACAATGCTCTAACAATTGTGTTCTATTCTACTCCATGTTTGGCTACATGTGCAAAAGCGCACACATGCAAGTGATTGCAACCCAAAAAAAAAGTGTTCATCTGTGTAACAAGCTGTACAAACACTTTTGCTCGTGACGATAGGATCGAAGTGTCCGGTTGACGTCATGGAAGAATCAAGTAACATGTCAAAATGTGACATGTATTTGTTGTTGTTTGGTTTTATAGGGCCACTGACAGCTTACGCCGTATTTACTAATGAAAGTTGGTTGATGCTTTGAAGGCCGTGACGCCCAGAGGTAAGGGAAGAAAGACATATATGGGGGCAAAGCCTGCATTGGGAGTTTTCTCTCTACTTAGAATGAAATGGTCGAAATAAATGCTTCTGCTGCAATATTTGCATCTTTATCGACAAATATTTGTTTAATATACGTTGTAGAACGCTATAGATGTTCTGTAGTGCAGCAGGCATAGTCCTGGTGTATTAGGGCTGCGTTATGTACGGTATGCCAGACTGTTGCCTGTTGAGTACGTACCACTCTATTTACATGTGCCGTAAGTTGTTGAAGCTTCTCATTTTAGTTTTAAAGTATGACTCTTAAACCAAGCACTTAATACAGATTGATTAATATAAATGAATATGTGCTATAAACAATGATGAATGAAAAGGTAAATCCCATTTTGGCGGAAGGTATAAAACAAAATAGACATGGTTTATTTCTGCCTCAGTCAAGAACTTCAGTAGATAAGATACCTGGAGCAACCAGATATAAACAGGCAAATATGTGATTTCTGGAGAGACGAGTGTACAATATCACAGAGGTGAAGTGACGTAGAGCCGTAATTCTTTAATGTGAATTAGTAAGCCTCCTGCAGTGCTTCAACAGTTCTCCATGTATATACATTTATTCCAGGAATACATCGATTTGTGGCAGATAGGGTAATGGCAAGTGGCTTCCAATGTTACGTGAAAAGTTGAAAGAAAACAGTTATGGTAATAGCATCCGGCTCCACTGATCATGTGAAAAGTTGAAAGAAAGTTTGGACATAAAGGAAACTTCAGTTATTGTCCTTTGGAAAGGATAGAATAGTTTGTATAGGAGATGAGCACCTTCCCAGCTATTGAAGTTGATGAATTAGTTATGCATATTTTATGGATCTTTTCTCTCTCTAATGATCCTTTTGCTAAAGTTCCTCCCAGTCTGTCTTATGAAGGAAGACATAATTTTAACTAAATAACAAAAAGGCACAATACCGTGACTGGAACGACACACAAATAACCCGCACATAAAAGAGAGAAGCTTACGACGACGTTTCGGTCCGACTTGGACCATTGACAAAGTCACACTGTGTGACTTTGTCAATGGACCAAGTCGGACCGAAACGTCGTCGTAAGCTTCTCTCTTTTATGTGCGGGTTATTTATGTAATTTTAACTAAGAATTTCGTGGAATCCTAATGTACTGTGTTAAATATCTGTCTTTTTTTTTATCTTATTTCTTAGAAAAAAAATGTTGACCATTTTGTTAGACTAGTATACAACAACTTTGGCAGTATTCCTTTAATTTTATTCAAGCATTACTTGTATTGTTGTCATGGTGGCTCTCGGTGCACTTAGTGGCAGAAAAAAACAGGAAAAAAGGAACTGATGATTTAAGATTTCTTATTTTACTGTTGATATCTTGGGAACTGCTAATCCGCAGGGAGCTTAAGGATGTCCCAGAGATGACACTTTGCTTAATGAAGTTCCAGTTAAAGTTAAACAAACGAACGCAGCTATTTGCGTGTGCAGGTTGCATGTAAATTGCAGGCTATGACTTTCTTGTTATTGAAGCTTTGTATGATTGGTACTGGGCTGGTGACGCCTTGTATATTTGGTACTAGATCGTGATTTTCCGCATGTTTAGTGCTAGGTACCAAATACTTGGTACTAGGTTAATAAATCGATCAAAAACTATTTAAATCTCGACATTTATTATCCCGTACTGTAAACAAGTGAGCAACACTGTAAACATGTGGGCACCATTGTAAACATGTGGGCACCATTGTAAACATGTGGACACCATTGTAAACATGTGGGCACCATTGTAAACATGTGGGTAACATTGTAAACACGTGGATAACATTGTAAACATGTGGGCAACATTGTAAACATGTGGGCAACACTGTAAAAATGTGGGCAACACTATAGAAGTGTGAGCAACACATCTGGACCAAATTTAGTCTTCAGATATTGTAGTGTGGACCATGTGTGGTTTTCAATAATGTTATTATCAATTGATACAGTTTCAATGGAATACACTTGATACAATCACTCTGAAACACACTTGATAGTCTCACTTGAATAAACTTGCTACAGTCACACTGGAATACGGGGGATACAGTCACACTGGAATACGGGGGATACAGTCACACTGGAATACGGGGGATACAGTTACACTGGAATACAGGGGATGCAGTCACACTGGAATACAGGGGATACAGTCACACTGGAATACAGGGGATACAGTCACACTGGAATACGGGGGATACAGTCACACTGGAATACGGGGGATAGAGTCACACTGGAATACAGGGGATGCAGTCACACTGGAATACAGGGGATACAGTCACACTGGAATACGGGGGATAGAGTCACACTGGAATACGGGGGATACAGTCACACTGGAATACGGGGGATACAGTCACACTGGAATACAGGGGATGCAGTCACACTGGAATACGGGGAATACAGTCACACTGGAATACAGGGGATACAGTCACACTGGAATACGGGGGATACAGTCACACTGGAATACGGGGGATAGAGTCACACTGGAATACAGGGGATGCAGTCACACTGGAATACGGGGGATACAGTCACACTGGAATACAGGGGATACAGTCACACTGGAATACAGGGGACACAGTCACAATGGAATACGGGGGATACAGTCACACTGGAATACGGGGGATACAGTCACACTGGAATACAGGGGATGCAGTCACACTGGAATACGGGGGATACAGTCACACTGGAATACAGGGGATACAGTCACACTGGAATACGGGGGATACAGTCACACTGGAATACGGGGGATACAGTCACACTGGAATACAGGGGATGCAGTCACACTGGAATACGGGGGATACAGTCACATTGGAATACAGGGGATACAGTCACACTGGAATACGGGGGATACAGTCACACTGGAATACGGGGGATACAGTCACACTGGAATACAGTGGATACAGTCACACTGGAATACAGGGAATACAGTCACACTGGAATACAGGGGATACAGTCACACTGGAATACGGGGGATACAGTCACACTGGAATACGGGGGATACAGTCACACTGGAATACAGTGGATACAGTCATACTGGAATACAGTGGATACAGTCACACTGGAATACAGGGGATACAGTCACACTGGAATACAGGGGATACAGTCACACTGGAATACAGGGGATACAGTCACACTGGAATACGGGGGATACAGTCACACTGGAATACGGGGGATACAGTCACACTGGAATACAGTGGATACAGTCATACTGGAATACAGTGGATACAGTCACACTGGAATACAGGGGATACAGTCACACTGGAATACAGGGGATACAGTCACACTGGAATACAGGGGATACAGTCACACTGGAATACGGGGGATACAGTCACACTGGAATACAGGGGATACAGTCACACTGGAATACGGGGGATACAGTCACACTGGAATACGGGGGATACAGTCACACTGGAATACGGGGGATACAGTCACACTGGAATACAGGGGATACAGTCACACTGGAATACAGGGAATACAGTCACACTGGAATACAGGGGATACAGTCACACTGGAATACGGGGGATACAGTCACACTGGAATACGGGGGATACAGTCACACTGGAATACAGTGGATACAGTCACACTGGAATACAGTGGATACAGTCACACTGGAATACAGGGGATACAGTCACACTGGAATACAGGGGATACAGTCACACTGGAATACAGGGGATACAGTCACACTGGAATACGGGGGATACAGTCACACTGGAATACAGGGGATACAGTCACACTGGAATACGGGGGATACAGTCACACTGGAATACGGGGGATAGTCACACTGGAATACAGTGGATACAGTCACACTGGAATACAGGGAATACAGTCACACTGGAATACAGGGGATACAGTCACACTGGAATACAGGGGATACAGTCACATTGGAATACATTCAATATAGTCTCAGTATAATACACTTAATAAATGTTCTCAATGAAGTAAATATTAACACCTACAAAAACAAACAATCGGGTTCTGGAGCAGAAAAGCGAAATTTGATCCACAAAAGTGAATACCAGCTGTGAAGGGTGACAATGTTGCCAAGCTTGTGTTAACACTCCAGCAGGTGGCAGTGTTGCCAAGCAAGCAAGTGACATTGTTTACAGTTTTGTGTAAAAACTCCAACAAGTGGCAATGTTGCCAAACATGAGTAGACACTCCAGCAAGTGGCAGTGTAAACTCTCCAGCAGGGGGCAGTGTTGCCACATTTGAGTAAATGCTCCCTCACACACAGCTGGGTAAGTGCACTCTCCCTCACACACTCCCTTACACTTCCTCACACACACTGTCTCACACACTCCCTTACACAAACTCCCTCACACACACCGAGGAGGATGTGAAGGAACTGCTATGGGAGCTAGATCCCTAGAAGGCAGTGGATCCAGATAGTATCTCTCCTTGGGTCCTGAGAGAGAGTGCAGATGCACTGTTGGTGCCACTAACAACAATTTTCAACAAATCGATCGAAACAGGACAAATGCTTGAGGTGTGGAAGACAGCAGTTGTAGTCTCAGTTCTTAAGACAGGTTGCACTAAATTACAGACCAGTGTCGCTAATATGTAGAGTATGTAAATTTATGGAGAAGACTATCAGGAAAAGAGTGATGGATCACCTAGTATGGAATGGACTAATACATGCTAACCAGGACGACCTCAGGAAAAGGAAATCCTGAATCACAAATCTCTTGGAGTTTTATGACAAGGCAACAGAAGTAAGACAGGAGATAGAGAGAGAGAGGGATGGGTAGACTGCATGTTCTTGGACTGCAAGAAGGCTTTCGACACAGTACCACACAAGACACTGGTTGAAAATGTAGAGGAGTAGGCAGGAATAGCAAGGAAAGTACTGCAATGGATCAGGGACAACTTTACAGAAAGGAAATAACGTGTGTTGGTACGAGATGATGCGTCAGAATGGGTGCATTTGTCGAGTGGGGTTCCACAAGAGTCAGGCCTACGTCCGATGCTGTGTCTTGTATATGTGAATTACATAACAGAAGGGATAGTCAGAGGTGTCCCTGTTTGCAGACGATGTGAAACTAATGAGGAGAATACAAGTGGACGAGTACCAGGTAAGCCTACAATGAGGTCTGAACAGGCTGCAAGCATGGTCCGACAAATGGCTCCTGGAGTTTAACCCCAGCATGCGCAAAGTTATGAAGCTTGAGGAAGGACAAAGAAGACTGCAGACAGAGTACAGCCTAAGAGGTCAGGGACTATAAAACTCACTCAAAGAAAAGGATCTTGGGATGCGCATCATACCGAGCACATCAACTAAAAATAACTGCTGCAGCATACGGGGGCCAGGCAAACCTGAGAACAGCGTTTCGGCATCTAAGTAAGGAGTCATTCAAGACACTGTACACTGTGTACATCAGGCCAATATTGGGGTATACAGCACCAGTATGGAACCCACATCTAGTAAAACACGTCAGGAAATTACAGAAAGTGCAAAGGTTTGCAAGAAGACTGGTACCGGAGCTGAGGGGTTTGTCCTACGAGGAGAGGTTAAGGGAACTCATTCTGACAAAACTGGAGGACAAGAGAGAGAGGGGAAGGGGACGTGATAATAACATGTAAAATACTAAGAGGAACTGACAAGGTGGATAGGGACGGGATGTTTCAGAGATGTGATACAGCAACGAGGGGTCACAACTGGAAGCTGAAAACTCAGATGAGTCGCAAGGGTGTTAGGAAGTATTTCTTCAGTCATAGAGTTGTTAGGAAGTGGAACAATCTAGAGAGTGATGTAGTGCTGACAGGATCTATACTTAGCTTTAAGAAGAGGTATAATAAAGCTTATAGAGCAAGGAGAGAGTGGACCTAGTAGCTACCAGTGAAAAGGCGGAACCAGGAGCTATGACTCGACCCCTGCAATCACAATTAGAGAGTACACTCTACTTCACACTCTCTCCCTCACACTCTCTCCCACACACTCTCTCTCCCTTACACACCCTACCCTCACACATTACCCTCACACACGCTCACTCACACACACAGAAACAAGGGGTCACAATTGGAAGATGAAGATTCAGATGAGTCAGAGGGATACTAAGAAGTATTTCTTCAATCATAGAATTGTCAGGAAGTGGAATAATCTGGATAGTGACGTAGTGGAGGTAGGAACCATACATAGTTTTAAGACAAATTCATAGAGCAGGGAGAGAGAGGACCTAGAAGCGATCAGTGAAGAGGAGAGGCCAGGAGCTATGAATCGACCCCTGCAACCACAAATAGGTGAATACAAATAGGTGAGTACACACTCCCTCACACACACTCCCTCACACACACTCCCTCACACACACTCCCTCACACACGCTTCTTCTCTTTGTTCCTATTCCTTACCCTTATATCTTATTCCTTTTCAGCGGCTCCCTCTGCGTTCCCCCATCCATCTATTTCTTTTTTCTTCTCTCGCCAAGCCTCTGTTGTTCTTCCTGGCTATTGCTCTCTACTCATCCTTTCATTCCGTATTCTCGCCCACCTATATTTGTTTAATATATTAGAGGGAGTAACGTATATGATTACGAGAGAGAGAGAGAGAGAGAGAGAGAGAGAGAGAGAGAGAGGAAAGCAAATATTACTTTTTTCGAGCTTTAACAGAGGCCATTATTAGGGTCATAGAACATATTTAATTCAGGTGTCTTGCTTTTATATCATTGTTGTTGTGTAAAATATTTGTATACGTGGCACCGAAGTTATTAACTTTGGCAGTTGTGGTTGTTGGTTGATAGTGTTAGTAACCCTGGCAGTTGTGGTTGTTGGTTGATAGTGTTAGTAACCCTGGCAGTTGTTGTTGTTGGTTGATAGTGTTAGTAACCCTGGCAGTTGTGGTTGTTGGTTGATAGTGTTAGTAACCCTGGCAGTTGTGGTTGTTGGTTGATAGTGTTAGTAACCCTGGCAGTTGTTGTTGTTGGTTGATAGTGTTAGTAACCCTGGCAGTTGTTGTTGTTGGTTGATAGTGTTAGTAACCCTGGCAGTTGTTGTTGTTGGTTGATAGTGTTAGTAACCCTGGCAGTTGTGGTTGTTGGCTGATAGTGTTAGTAACCCTGGCAGTTGTGGTTGTTGGTTGATAGTGTTAGTAACCCTGGCAGTTGTTGTTGTTGGTTGAGTGTTAGTAACCCTAGCAGTTGTTGTTGTTGATTGATAGTGTTAGTAACCCTGGCAGTTGTGGTTGTTGGTTGATAGTGTTAGTAACCCTGGCAGTTGTGGTTGTTGGTTGATAGTGTTAGTAACCCTGGCAGTTGTTGTTGTTGGTTGAGAGTGTTAGTAACCCTGGCAGTTGTTGTTGTTGGTTGATAGTGTTAGTAACCCTGGCAGTTGTGGTTGTTGGTTGATAGTGTTAGTAACCCTGGCAGTTGTTGTTGTTGGTTGAGAGTGTTAGTAACCCTGGCAGTTGTTGTTGTTGGTTGATAGTGTTAGTAACCCTGGCAGTTGTGGTTGTTGGTTGATAGTGTTAGTAACGCTGGCAGTTGTGGTTGTTGGTTGATGCAGTGTTAGTAACCCTGGCAGTTGTGGTTGTTGGTTGATGCAGTGTTAGTAACCCTGGCAGTTGTTGCTGTTGGTTGATGCAGTGTTAATAACCCTGGCAGTTGTTGCTGTTGGTTGATGCAGTGTTAGTAACCCTGGCAGTTGTTGTTGTTGGTTGATGCAGTGTTAATAACCCTGGCAGTTGTTGCTGTTGGTTGATGCAGTGTTAGTAACCCTGGCAGTTGTTGTTGTTGGTTGATGCAGTGTTAGTAACCCTGGCAGTTGTTGCTGTTGGCTGATAGTGTTAGTAACCCTGGCAGTTGTGGTTGTTGGTTGATAGTGTTAGTAACCCTGGCAGTTGTTGTTGTTGGTTGATAGTGTTAGTAACCCTGGCAGTTGTGGTTGTTGGTTGATAGTGTTAGTAACCCTGGCACTTGTTGTTGTTGGTTGATGCAGTGTTAGTAACCCTGGCAGTTGTTGTTGTTGGCTGATAGTGTTAGTAACCCTGGCAGTTGTGGTTGTTGGTTGATAGTGTTAGTAACCCTGGCAGTTGTTGTTGTTGGTTGATAGTGTTAGTAACCCTGGCAGTTGTGGTTGTTGGTTGATAGTGTTAGTAACCCTGGCAGTTGTGGTTGTTGGTTGATAGTGTTAGTAACACTGGCAGTTGTGGTTGCTGGTTGATAGTGTTAGTAACCCTGGCAGTTGTGGTTGTTGGTTGATAGTGTTAGTAACCCTGGCAGTTGTGGTTGTTGGTTGATAGTGTTAGTAACCCTGGCAGTTGTGGTTGTTGGTTGATAGTGTTAGTAACCCTGGCAGTTGTTGTTGTTGGTTGATAGCGTTAGTAACCCTGGCAGTTGTTGTTGTTGGTTGATAGTGTTAGTAACCCTGGCAGTTGTTGTTGTTGGTTGATAGTGTTAGTAACCCAGGCAGTTGTGGTTGTTGGCTGATAGTGTTAGTAACCCTGGCAGTTGTGGTTATTGGTTGATAGTGTTAGTAACCATGGCAGTTGTGGTTGTTGGTTGATGCAGTGTTAATAACCCTGGCAGTTGTTGTTGTTGGTTGATGCAGTGTTAATAACCCTGGCAGTTGTTGTTGTTGGTTGATGCAGTTTTAGTAACCCTGGCAGTTGTTGCTGTTGGTTGATGCAGTGTTAATAACACTGGCAGTTGTTGCTGTTGGTTGATGCAGTGTTAATAACCCTGGCAGTTGTTGCTGTTGGTTGATGCAGTGTTAGTAACCCTGGCAGTTGTTGTTGTTGGTTGATAGTGTTAGTAACCCTGGCAGTTGCGGTTATTGGTTGATAGTGTTAGTAACCCTGGCAGTTGTTGTTGTTGGTTGATAGTGTTAGTAACCCTGGCAGTTGTTGTTGTTGGTTGATAGTGTTAGTAACCCTGGCAGTTGTGGTTGTTGGTTGATGCAGTGTTAATAACCCTGGCAGTTGTTGTTGTTGGTTGATGCAGTGTTAATAACCCTGGCAGTTGTTGTTGTTGGTTGATAGTGTTAGTAACCCTGGCAGTTGTTGTTGTTGGTTGATAGTGTTAGTAACCCTGGCAGTTGTTGTTGTTGGTTGATAGTGTTAGTAACCCTGGCAGTTGTGGTTGTTGGTTGATGCAGTGTTAGTAACCCTGGCAGTTGTGGTTGTTGGTTGATGCAGTGTTAATAACCCTGGCAGTTGTTGTTGTTGGTTGATGCAGTGTTAATAACCCTGGCAGTTGTTGTTGTTGGTTGATACAGTGTTAGTAACCCTGGCAGTTGTGGTTGTTGGTTGATAGTGTTAGTAACCCTGGCAGTTGTTGTTGTTGGTTGATACAGTGTTAGTAACCCTGGCAGTTGTGGTTGTTGGTTGATAGTGTTAGTAACCCTGGCAGTTGTGGTTGTTGGTTGATAGTGTTAGTAACCCTGGCAGTTGTGGTTGTTGGTTGATAGTGTTAGTAACCCTGACAGTTTTGGTTGTTGGTTGATAGTGTTAGTAACCCTGGCATTTGTGGTTGTTGGTTGATAGTGTTAGTAACCCTGGCAGTTGTGGTTGTTGGTTGATAGTGTTAGTAACCCTGGCAGTTGTTGTTGTTGGTTGATAGTGTTAGTAACCCTGGCAGTTGTGGTTGTTGGTTGATAGTGTTAGTAACCATGGCAGTGTTGCACTTGGCAGTGTTGCACCTGGCAGTGTTGCACCTGGCAGTGTTGCACCTGGCAGTGTTGCACCTGGCAGTGTTGCACTTGGCAGTGCTGCACCTGGCAGTGTTGCACCTGGCAGTGTTGCACCTGGCAGTGTTGCACCTGGCAGTGCTGCACCTGGCAGTGTTACACCTGGCAGTGTTGCACATGGCAGTGCTGCACCTGGCAGTGTTGCACCTGGCAGTGTTGCACCTGGCAGTGTTGCACCTGGCAGTGTTGCACCTGACAGTGCTGCACCTGGCAGTGTTGCACCTGGCAGTGTTGCACCTGGCAGTCTTGCACCTGGCAGTGTTGCACCTGGCAGTGTTGCACCTGGCAGTGTTGCACCTGGCAATGTTGCACCTGGCAGTGCTGCACCTGGTAGTGCTGCTCCTGGCAGTGTTGCACCTGGCAGTGTTGCACCTGGCAGTGCTGCACCTGGCAGTGTTGCACCTGGCAGTGTTGCACCTGGCAGTGTTGCACCTGGCAGTGCTGCACCTGGCAGTGTTGCACCTGGCAGTGTTGCACCTGGCAGTGCTGCACCTGGCAGTGTAGCACCTGGCAGTGTTGCACCTGGCAGTGTTGCACCTGGCAGTGTTGCACCTGACAGTGTTGCACCTGGCAGTGCTGCACCTGGCAGTGTTGCACCTGGCAGTGTTGCACCTGGCAGTGTTGCACCTGACATTGTTGCACCTGGCAGTGCTGCACCTGGCAGTGTTGCACCTGGCAGTGTTGCACCTGGCAGTGTTGCACCTGGCAGTGTTGCACCTGGCAGTGTTGCACCTGGCAGTGTTGCACCTGGCAGTGTTGCACCTGGCAGTGTTGCACCTGGCAGTGTTGCACCTGGCAGTGTTGCACCTGGCAGTGTTGCACCTGGCAGTGCTGCACCTGGCAGTGTTGCACCTGGCAGTATTGCACCTGGCAGTGTTGCACCTGGCAGTGTTGCACCTGGCCCTGTTGCACCTGGCAGTGCTGCACCTGGCAGTGTTGCACCTGGCAGTATTGTACCTGGCAGTGTTGCACCTGGCAGTGTTGCACCTGGCAGTGTTGCACCTGGCAGTGTTGCACCTGGCAGTGTTGCACCTGGCAGTGTTGCACCTGGCAGTGTTGCACCTGGCAGTGTTGCACCTTGCAGTGCTGCACCTGGCAGTGCTGCACCTGGCAGTGTTGCACCTGGCAGTGTTGCACCTGGCAGTGTTGCACCTGGCAGTGTTGCACCTGGCAGTGCTGCACCTGGCAGTGTTGCACCTGGCAGTGTTGCACCTGGCAGTGTTGCACCTGGCAGTGTTGCACCTGGCAGTGTTGCACCTGGCAGTGTTGCACCTGGCAGTGTTGCACCTGGCAGTGTTGCACCTGGCAGTGTTGCACCTGGCAGTGTTGCACCTGACAGTGCTGCACCTGGCAGTGTTGCACCTGGGAGTGTTGCACCTAGCAGTCTTGCACCTGGCAGTGTTGCACCTGGCAGTGTTGCACCTGGCAGTGTTGCACCTGGCAGTGTTGCACCTGGCAGTGCTGCACCTGGCAGTGCTGCACCTGGCAGTGCTGCACCTGGCAGTGTTGCACCTGGCAGTGTTGCACCTTCAACATAAGATGCAGTTAGAAATAAAGTCTTGATTTTTTTAATTTATTTTCAAATTTATCACTTTTTTTTCTATGGACATCTATATATGTTTTAAAGTTTCCATCTGTTATTCCTAGAAATTTATTTTTATTATTATGCCATTTTAATTATTCTTGTTTACTTTCTTGCAGTTATATTTAAATATACTTATAAAATTACCATATTTCAATATACTTATAAAATTACCATATTTCAATGTACTTTCTGGACGCAGCTCACTGAGAAGTTCATTTAGCCAACTTGCACTTTACGATAAGTGGCAATTGGACAGGTTAATTGGATGTCATTTAAGTATAATGACTTTTCTTGCAATCCTAGACAAAGGTTGTCACAAACTCCTTTCCAAGATGTTACCCTCTAGAGCGTGAGGAATCTCCTGTGTGTCATCAACTCATGAACGTGTGTTGTGTGTGTTCGTAAGATGGTTTCTAGGTGTCATGAATCTATGACTCGTACATACAATGTACTGACACAGTTTGTCAATGTGATGAGTAAGACAAACGTGCAAAACTCATGTAATTTAGTATCAATGAAGATAAATAAGTGAGACTCATGCGTCTTACTCACAACGATGTTTATTAAGTAAACAGCGTTCATTTAAATTACTTCAATTACTTCATTAAATTTCTTTGTATTAATGTGCAAGTCTGCACCGACCATTGAAAGTGGCAGACAATCTTGTCATGTTCAGCCGTTTCAGATGGATTAAATTACCCAGTTTAAAATGTTCATAGCATTCCTTTACATTTTATTGTCATTAACGTTGCGAGCATATGTATACTTTCGTAGCACATCGGCCGCTTCCAATTAAATTAGGGTAATTTAAAGCCGAAAGGGCATTTACCATCACTCATCCAATAGCTGTCTTGTGAGAACTCCCCTTATGTCATAACTAAAGTGGCTTCTTGAACTGTCACATCCCTCCCATACTTGAGTTTGCAGGTTCTCCGCTTCCCAACTCCAGAACGGCAACATCTCCAAACGTCCTTCAGGGTGTAGGTTCTACTTCACACCACAAGAACAATAACATCCCACCCACCCATCAGCGTAAAGGAACTCTAATTCACACCTCCAGAGCAGCAACATATTCACCCATTCTTCAGCGAGCAGGCTCTCTAGTTCACACTTCCAGAGAAGCTACAACCTCTTCCATCCAGCTGAGTGCAGACTCTGTATCCCCCACCTCCAGAATTACAACACCTCACAACATTCTTCAGAGTACATCACTGTACCTCCCACCCCCAGAACATCCACTTTCTTAATAGTCCATTGGAGTGCGGGCACTGTGCTTCCCATCTCTAGCAGTAATATCACCACCCATCCGCCAGCGTTCAGGTGCTGCTCTATGCACTTTACGAGGAGCATCACTAATCCGACAGAGTTCAGACCTCCAGAACTGCATAATCTCCATCGACAAATCAGAGTTCAAGCACTAAACTTCCACCCTTCTGAACAGCCCCATCCTCACTCATCCGTCAGAGTTCAAGAGTTCAGGTACTGTACTTCCCACCTCCAGAACGGCAATTTTCCTCACTCATCCATCAGAGTTCAGGTTGTACAGTGTCGTGTTATGTCTGCGTCAGAAGCCACCATCTGTGACACAACTGCATTTTCCCACACGCCCAGCTTTCAGTGTACACACTTTTCATACTCCTCAATGCCACATAATCAATGTACTCTAGATAAATTGTAATGAATGACTGTCACTGAATGAACATTGGGAGTTCACTCCCTTTATGGCTAGTTCTACATATTTCATCTATATATATATACATACATATATATATATATATATATATATATATATATATATATATATATATATATATATATATATATATATATATATATATATATATATATATATATATATATATATATATATATATATATATATATATATATATATATATATATATATATATATATATATATATATATATATATATATATATATATATATATATATATATATATATATATATATATATATATATATATATATATATATATATATATATATATATATATATATATATATATATATATATATATATATATATATATATATATATATATATATATATATATATATATATACAGGCATGCGTGAGCGTGTTTGATAGGAGTGAATGGAGGCAAATGGTTTTTAATACTTGACGTGCTGTTGGAGCGTGAGCAAAGTAACATTTATGAAGGGGTTCGAGATGGGAAGTACAGTGCCTGCACTCTGAAGGAGGGGTGTTAATGTTGCAGTTTAAAAACTGAAGTGTAAAGCACCCTTCTGGCAAGACAGTGATGGAGTGAATGATGGTGAAAGTTTTTCTTTTTCGGGCCACCCTGCCTTGGTGGGAATCGGCCAGTGTGATAATAATAATAATAATATATATATATATATATATATATATATATATATATATATATATATATATATATATATATAAATACATATACATATATATATATATATATATATATATATATATATATATATATATATATATATATATATATACATATATATTTATATATATATACGTATATATATATATATATATATATATATATATATATATATATATGTCGTGCCGAATATGTAAAACTGGTCAATTAGCAAGAACTCATTTAAAATTAAGTCCTTTCTGAAATATTCTCTAATACGTTTAAAGATATATTTTTTTCATTAATGTTAATGTAAAAAAATTTAATTTTGCACCAAAAGAATCTTAGAAAACTTACCTAACCTTATTATAACAAGTGCAATTTATTTTAGCCTAACCCAACTAAATATATTTTAAATACGTTTACAATAATTTAGTACTAAACAAACACAATCAAACATATTTTTTTCGTTAGGTTCAGAATGATTTTGCCGAAATTATTGCATACACAAATTTTCACTTGTCCTATATGGCAAGATGAACGTTGCTATTTAAGCCAAGATCGCAAGTTCTGCCTATTCGGCACGACATATATATACATATATATATATATATATATATATATATATATATATATATATATTTATATATATATATATATATATATATATATATATATATATATATATATATATATATATATATATATATATATATATATATATATATATATATATATATATATAGTGGCCCCTCGCTTTTCGTAGTTCTCGGCAATCGTACATTTCGCCAATCATATGGGTATTTTCGTGTAAACATGGACTCGCTTTTCATAGGTTGACTCGCGAATAGTAGTTCGTCCAGGACACTTACGCATGGTGTGAGCCGGGGAGGCCTCCCTACCCAGCCAGTCTGGCATTGTTTACCAGTGAGTGAAGGTCCCCTCAAGTGCTCCTACGAAATATTTCATAATATTCCACTCATTTTAGTGCTTGCAAGTACTAAATAAGCTACCATGGCTCCAAAGAAAGCTCCTAGTGCCAAACCTGTGGTAAAGAAGGTGAGAAATATGTACAGTGACAAAGTCTTGGGCCATTTTAGGGAAGTGTTAAAGAGACGCCAGAAACAGCTCTCTCCACAGTTACTTTGCGAAACAGGACTAGAGTGACACTCAAGGTGGTCCAAGTGGCATTAAGAAACAGAGAAGAGAAGCAACCCCAGAGAAGCAATTGGTACCTGAGGTGTTGCTGGAAGGGGATTCCCCTTCCAAACTGTAAACAATCCAATCTCTCTCCTCCTCCAGTCCCCCATACACTAAGAAGAATCTCCAATAAAGGTAAGTGTTATGCTGTTAATGTTTCATTCATCATTTCCCATTGTATTGTTTATGTACTACATGTATATTTCACGTAAAAATTTTTTTTGTTTTAATACTTCTGAGTGTCAGAAACGGATTAATTGTATTTACATTATTTCTTATGGGGAAAATTGATTCGCAAATCGTAAATTTCGTTTATAGTAGCTCCTCCAGGAACGGATTAATTACGAAAAACGAGGGACCACTGTATATATATATGTGTGTGTGTGTGTGTGTACTCACCTATTTGTACTCACCTATTTGTGGCTGCAGGGGTCGAGTTATAGCTCCTGGCCCTGCCTCTTCACCGGTTGCTACTAGGCCCTCTCTCTCCCCGCTCCATGAGCTTTATCAAACCTCGTCTTAAAACTGTGTATGGTTCCTGCCTCCACTACGTCATTTTCTAGGCTATTCCACTGCCTTACAACTCTATGACTGAAGAAATACTTCCTACTATCTCTCTGACTCATTTGTGTCTTCAACTTCCAATTGTGGCCTCTTGTTTCTGTGTCCCCTCCCTGGAACATCCTGTCTTTGTCCACCTTGTCTATTCCACGCAGTATTTTATATGTCGTTATCATGTCTCCCCTGACCCTCCTGTCCTCCAGTGTCGTCAGGCCGATTTCCCTTAATCTTTCTTCATAGGACATTCCCCTTAGCTCTGGAACTAACCTTGTCGCAAACCTTTGTACTTTCTCTAGTTTCTTGACGTGCTTTATCAAGTGCGGGTTCCAAACAGGTGCTGCATACTCCAGTATGGGCCTGACATACACGGTGTACAGTGTCTTGAATGATTCCTTACTAAGGTATCGGAATGCTGTTCTCAGGTTTGCCAGGCGCCCATATGCTGCAGCAGTTATCTGATTGATGTGTGCTTCCGGAGACATGCTCGGTGTTATACTCGCCCCAAGATCTTTCTCCTTGAGTGAGGTTTGCAGTCTTTGGCCACCTAGCCTATACTCTGTCTGTGGTCTTCTGTGCCCTTCCCCTATCTTCATGACTTTGCATTTGGCAGGATTAAATTCGAGAAGCCATTTGCTGGACCAGGTGTCCAGTCTGTCCAGGTCTCTTTGAAGTCCTGCCTGGTCCTCATCAGATTTAATTCTCCTCATTAACTTCACATCATCTGCAAACAGGGACACTTCTGAGTCTAACCCTTCCGTCATGTCGTTCACATATACCAAAAATAGCACTGGTCCTAGGACCGACCCCTGTGGGACCCCGCTCGTCACAGGTGCCCACTGTGATACATCATTACGTACCATGACTCGTTGTTGCCTCCCTGTCAGGTATTCTCTGATCCATTGCAGTGCCCTTCCTGTTATATGCGCCTGATGCTCTAGCTTCTGCACTAATCTCTTGTGAGGAACTGTGTCAAAGGACTTCTTGCAGTCCAAGAAGATGCAATCAACCCACCCCTCTCTCTCGTGTCTTACTTCTGTTATTTTATCATAAAACTCCAGAAGGTTTGTGACACAGGATTTGCCTTCCGTGAATCTGTGCTGGTTGGCATTTATACTCCTGTTCCGTTCCAGGTGCTCCACCACTCTCCTCCTGATAATCTTCTCCATAATTTTGCATACTATACACGTCAATGACACAGGTCTATAGTTTAGTGCCTCTTTTCTGTCTCCTTTTTTAAAAATGGGAACTACATTTGCCGTCTTCCATACCTCAGGTAGTTGCCCAGTTTCCAGGGATGTGTTGAAGATTGTGGTAAGTGGCACGCACAACATATCTGCTCCCTCTCTAAGGACCCACGGGGAGATGTGGCCGGTCCCATTGCCTTTGAGGTATCGATGTCCCTTAGCAGTTTCTTCACCTCCTCCTCATCTGTATGTATGTCGTCCAACACTTGTTGGTGTATTCCTTGCTGGTGTCCCCATCTGGTCTGTCTCCCCAGAGTCCTTCCTGTCTCTACTGTAAATGCTTCCTTAAATCTCGTGTTGAGCTCCTCACATACCTCTTGATCGTTTCTTGTGAGTTCTCCACCTTCTTTCCTCAGCCTTATCTCCTGGTCCTTGACTGTTGTCTTCCTCCTAATGTGGCTATACAGCAGTTTCGGGTCAGATTTGACTTTCTATGCTATGTCGTTTTCATACTGTCGCTGGGCCTCCCTCCTAATCTGTGCATACTCGTTTCTGGCTCTTCTACTAATCTCCTTGTTTTCCTGGGTCCTATGCCTCCTGTACCTTTTCCATTCTCTGTTGCACTTAGTTTTTGCCTCCCTACATTTTCGGGTAAACGTGTGTGTGTGTGTGTGTGTGTGTGTGTGTGTGTGTGTGTGTGTGTGTGTGTGTGTGTGTGTGTGTGTGTGTGTGTGTGTGTGTGTGTGTGTGTGTGTGTGCGCGCGTGCGTGCGTGCGTGTGTGTGTACTCACCTGATTGTACTCACCTAATTGTGGTTGCAGGGGTCGAGACTCAGCTCCTGGCCCCGCCTCTTCACTGATCGCTACTGGATCCTCTCTCTCTCTGCTTCCTGAGATTTGTCATACCTCTTCTTAAAACTATGTATGGTTCCTGCCTCCACTACTTCACTTGCTAGGCTATTCCACTTGCTGACAACTCTATGACTGAAGAAATACTTCCTAACGTCCCTGTGACTCGTCTGAGTCTTCAGCTTCCAGTTGTGACCCCTTGTCCCTGTGTCCCCTCTCTGGAACATCCTATCTCTGTCCACCTTGTCTATTCCCCGCAGTATCTTGTATGTCGTTATCATGTCTCCCCTGACCCTTCTGTCCTCCAGTGTCGTCAGTCCGATTTCCCTTAACCTTTCCTCGTACGACATTCCCTTGAGCTCTGGGACTAGCCTTGTTGCAAACCTTTGTACTTTCTCTAACTTCTTGACGTGCTTGACCAGGTGTGGGTTCCAGACTGGTGCTGCATACTCCAGTATGGGCCTAACATACACAGTGTACAGTGTCTTGAACGATTCCTTATTAAGGTATCGGAACGCTATTCTCAGGTTTGCCAGGCGCCCGTATGCTGCAGCGGTTATTTGGTTGATGTGTGCCTCCGGTGATGTGCTCGGTGTTATGGTCACCCCAAGGTCTTTCTCCCTGAGTGAGGTCTGTAGTCTTTGTCCACCTAGCCTATACTCTGTCTGCGGTCTTCTTTGCCCCTCCCCAATCTTCATGACTTTGCATTTGGCTGGATTGAATTCGAGAAGCCATTTGCTGGACCACATGTCCAGCCTGTCCAGGTCTCTTTGCAGTCCTGCCTCATCCTCGTCCGATTTAATTCTTCTCATCAACTTCACGTCATCTGCGAACAGGGACACTTCAGAGTCTATTCCTTCCATCATGTCGTTCACATATATCAAAAATAGCACTGGTCCTAGAACTGACCCCTGTGGGACCCCGCTCGTAACAGGCGCCCACTCTGATACCTCTTCACGTACCATGACTCGTTGCTGCCTCCCTGTCAGGTATTCCCTTATCCATTGCAGTGCCCTCCCTTTTACATGCGCCTGATCCTCCAGCTTCTGCGCTAATCTGTTGTGGGGAACTGTGTCAAAGGCCTTCCTGCAGTCTAGGAAAACGCAATCTACCCACCCCTCTCTCTCGTGTCTTACTTCTGTTACCTTGTCATAAAACTCCAGGAGGTTTGTGATACAAGATTTGCCTTCCATGAACCCATGCTGGTTTTCATTTATAATCTTGTTCCTTTCCAGGTGTTCGACCACTCTCCTCCTGATAATCTTCTCCATGACTTTGCACACAATACATGTCAGAGACACAGGTCTGTAGTTTAGTGCCTCGTTTCTGTTTCCTTTCTTAAATATGGGGACTACATTAGCTGTCTTCCATTTCTCAGGTAGTTGCCCAGTTTCAAGGGATGTGTTGAAGATTGTGGTTAGAGGCACCCACAGCGTCTCTGCTCCTTCTCTAAGGACCCATGGGGAGATGTTGTCCGGTCCCATCGCCTTTGAGGTGTCAAGGTCACTTAAGAGCTTCTTCACCTCCTCCTCAGTTATTCGTATGTCATCCAACACTTGTTGGTATATTCCCTCTTGATGTTCCCTTCTGTGCTGTCTTCCCACAGCCCTTCCTGTCTCTACTGTAAAAACTTCCTTAAATCTCCTGTTTAGCTCCTCACATACCTTCTGATCATTTCTTGTGAGTTCTCCACCTTCTGTCCTTAATCTGATCACCTGGTCTTTGACTGTTGTCTTCCTCCTGATGTGGCTATACAACAGTTTCGGGTCAGTCTTGATTCTCGATGCTATGTCATTTTCATACTGTCGCTGGGCCTCCCTCCTTACCTGTGCGTATTCATTCCTGGCTCTGCGACTGATCTCCCTATTTTCGTGTGTTCTCTGCTTTCTGTACTTTTTTCATTCTCTATTGCACTTTGTTTTTGCCTCCTTACACCGTCGGGTGTGTGTGTGTGTGTGTGTGTGTGTGTGTGTGTGTGTGTGTGTGTGTGTGTGTGTGTGTGTGTGTGTGTGTGTAAATTTTTTATATTTTCAGAGCTATTATAAAACAAAATAATATTTCTGGTATAAAAGAAATGTATAATTTCTTTCTAAAAATAAATTCATGTGGCACCGTCCTTCAAGGTTTGATAATATATGCAAACAGCGAGAAGGGGAAAGATAATTTAAGCGGCAGCTATTGTTGTGAGGTTCACGCAGGGCAAACTAAGAAGCAAAGTTATTTCTTCTTCTCTGTCTCTTTATCACCGCACATATCGTCTCTTTCTCTTCTTACTCAAAGCATTTTCTCTCTCCCTCCCTTACAGTGGCTCCCTCTCTCTCAGATAATATCTCCAGCAACGTCTGCCTGTCTCCCTGTTCTTCACATTTATCTCGTTATGTAAATTCCGTTTTATTTTTCATATTTATGTGGCGAAAAGCTTAGTTACAAGAACACCTTGTTTGTCTCGCTCTTACTAGACGGAGGATCGAGTGTCCACCATTCCCTACACTGAATGACCTACACTAATAGGCTTACCGATTCACATAATGTAAAATAAAATATATTTCTTTCTCTTCTTTTTATCTAAATCTAAACGGTTCCGTAGAACTGGAAAATAAAATACCGAGAATGGATTTTGAAAAGTAATAGTTACTGTGTGTATCGTCTCATACCTTGAAGCCTTGAAACTATGCCTTGATTCATGTTATGAGGCCTTGAAGCTGAGTATGAATTATTATTCCAAAGAATTGGAGCTACTATATCCTTCCATATATTTAACCGTATAAATTCCCATTCCCCATGCGCTTCCATGTGAAAGCCCGGTGGCCTGGTGGCTAAAGCTCCCGTTTCACACACGGAGGGGCCCGGGTTCGATTCCCGGCGGGTGGAAACATTTCGACACGTTTCCTTACACCTGTTGTCCTGTTCACCTAGCAGCAAATAGGTACCTGGGTGTTAGTCGACTGGTGTGGGTCGCATCCTGGGGGACAAGATTAAGGACCCCAATGGAAATAAGTTAGACAGTCCTCGATGACGCACTGACTTTCTTGGGTTATCCTGGGTGGCTAACCCTCCGGGGTTAAAAATCCGAACGAAATCTTATCTTATCTTAAAGCATCAACAATAATAATTATAATTTAATAATAATATCCTTAATAATAGCTCTCATTCATTTTGTTCATTATCTGTTTTTTTTTCTTTGGGGTGTAAGAATAAGAAATGTCTTTAAAATAATACAAAAAAAAAAAAAAAAAAAAAATTGAAATAGACCATTCCTGCCCGTCTTGTGTACAATTGGTGTCTTTTTCCTGCTCCAAAAGATGCACTATGTGGGTGCCCTACGGCATATCAGTCTCGTAGATAACAGTAGGTAAGTGGTAGTGCAACAGTGCAAGAATGTTGGGTACACTCAGGCTAAGGATAATTTTGTGCTCCATGTAGAGTCAATATTGATCATTGCAATATAGGATGCCAAGGAAATGTGATGCGTGTCTTAGTAGAGTGGTTTGCATGACTGATTTGTTTCAGAGTTTCAACATGTTGCTCTTCACATTCATTGCTGAGTCCGAACTCTCTGTCCTGGGAGAGAGTACATATCACCAGCACACGAATTTAAAATGAAATTAAAACCCAAGCATCGCCAAAATTTCATTACGAAATTGCAGTGGTGATTTTGATCATATTTAATTTTAAATCTAAATTTTCTAAATTCGGTGACATACACACATTATCCTCATTATTTACTTAGATGACAGTCATTTTACAGTAAAACTGAGCTGTTATCATTTACCTCAGACTGATGCAGCTGCAGGTTCGTGACTGATGTACCCCAGGGTACTGAACCTTCTCATTAATATAAATATTTTTTTAATATATGTGTATTAATGTTTAATAAAGGCTAGCAGTCCAAAAAATATTAGAAAAAATCACCAAGGCTTGAGAAGGAAAATTTTAGGAGAACTCATGAGCAGTAACTTCTCAAATGTACCAAACAATGTCTATCCGCAAACAGCAAAACCATTACCAAATGTTAGGATTCATAGCAAGAAATCTCATATACAAATCAACAAAACCCATTTTTGACAGTCTCTGGTACACGTATTAGACAGTTCTATAAATATAGTCCAGTTACAAAAAGGATGAAAATACACTACAGTGGGTAAAGAGAAGAGCTATTACTAAGATCACTAACTATTACTAAGAAAATCTTATACAAAAAATCTTAAAACACATTAATCTATTTTTCTTGTTTGCTGTTAGGAAACAAAGATTACGAGATCCTTTTTAAACCCTTGAGATGCATAATGGTTTCTACACACTCGAACAAGAAGAAATATTAGTAGTGCCAAGTGAGGCTGTTATTCATAACGACTGAATGATATTTCGAGAAAAAAGATGCACCACAAAAGGTTATTTCTTTAAGTAGCCAGTTTATAGTTCAGCGGCATAAACTACCCGGTGAAGCTGTCTGCCTGTCTTTCTGCATGTCTCTGTTTTTCTGTGTGTGAGAGAGACTGTCTCTATCTTTCTCCCTCTCTTTCTCTCTCTCTCTCTCTCTCTCTCTCTCTCCCCTCTCTCTCTCACTCTCCCTCCCTCCAAACTGGGAAAAGGTGCAGCATCTTAAGTAAATTGTTTGAGGATTCAGAGTGATCAAAGTTAGTGCTGTGGTGGGAGACATGGAAGATGAGGTTCATGGATGACAAGCCTGAGGTAATGCATTAAGGGTATAGCAATCTCAAACATGAATAATAAATGTTTGACAACAAACTAATTGAAAGAAGAGAAGAGGGTCTTGGAGCAATCATAAGCAGTGACCTCAGTAATACCTAACAGTGACTATCTGTAAGCTAAATAACTAACAGAATGCTAGGTTCAATAGCTGGGAACTTCCAGAATACAACACCAGATACAGTAATGACCCTTTATAATGCACTTGTTCGACCACAGTTTGAATATGTCGTCAAGTTTTTGTCTCCAAATTTCGTAAAATATGAAGACCTACCAAACACGTACGAACACTTCTTGCGTTCTCTCTACTTAGCCAATCCGACATTATGGACTGTAAAGTTGTTAGAGACCCCAACTGTGCTGTTAATGGCTGCCTGGTTTAAATGGCAACCAGCAATGGTAACACTGTGGGAGGCAGTTTTGTTTCATGAGTGGTTCAGATGTAAACAGTACCAGTTAGAGGTAGTTCTAGTTCAGGCCTTCCATAAACTAGTCTCTCCTGGAAATTTCATGCCGTTTTCAATATGTAATGGTATTTTTTCCCCTGTTTTCATTTCGGCTGTGGCCAGAGGGAGTAGAGGGTGGGGAGAAAGTCTTCCGCTTTTGCCTGTTTCTTATAAATGATAGTCGATAGTACTTAATCTAGATAGAAAAGGATAGTTACTTACGATTTCGTAATAAGACGACTGCAAACAAACCACGGAATGGGTAAGGGTTAAACCCACCGTAAATGAGTCGTCAAACTCACAGGCCAGTGCTTTTAACCACTGGGCAAGCTGGCTCTAATAAGATTTATTCATCTAGGTATATTTCTAGAGCCAGTTGTCTGAGTGGTTAACACACTGGCCAGTCAGTTTTGGTACTCACTTGCAATGGGTTCAAATCTCGTTTCCTGATTTTTTTAAGAAGATAGTTCTCAGCAGATAGCCTAGGTGCGGAAATTCTCCGCTTTGTGTCTTTCCATGTACTCTCTTTCTCACTTTCTCCCTCTTTCCCTCCCTCTCTCTACGTCAGAGTCGTGAAACTTCAATTTCTTCCACAGCATTTCCTGGTCACTATCTGGTTCAGCCGGCGAGCTGACTTGATAAGATTCTTTTCAACATCTGAAATAACAGTATTCCAGAGTAACTCTTTTTGGCCTTTATATTTCTTTCCCTTTTATATGACCTCAGCTATGTTTGCATGGTAAAACAAATATAGAAAACGTATTGTTTTCTGTACTCTGGCATAACGATAGTAAAAAAAATGTTTTCTTTAATTCATACACGAGTCCTAAAGGAACGTGTGGGAGTACAAATGCCTGTATGACCGTTTGCGTTATTATCGGTTAACCCTACTTAAATATGTATAATAAGATAATATAATACAATAACGAATAATTGTTTTTTTTAGTTGCTGAGATAGGCAAAAAATTAACGAAGTGTAAGGTATGCGAGAACGCCCGACCTATTTGGAAGATTTGTTGTCTATAAATTTCAGCAGAGTAACTACAAGCATAAACATTTATCCATGTTTTAGTATATTTACTTTTATCTTTGTCGGGTCTACTTTAATTCATCCTTTGGCTAGTTATGTCTCCCACTGTTTCATTCATTATTTTATTTCACTTCTATGCTATATTTCCATTGAACAAATAGTTGTACATCAATAACCCGTTGGGGTTTAAAACTTCAACATGTGTTTCGTTGTCTTTTTCTATGCTGATTAATCTCTCTCAACATTCTTTCCTCACCATGAGCAATTTTTAAGTCGTTATCGTGTCTTCTCTTAATCCATGTTTTTTGCAGACGTAAATTCACCGTGCTTTCTCTAATGTTTGTTAGTTATTTCCTAAGTGCGGGCTCTGTACTAAAGCTGCATATCCAAGGATCTGACTGACAAATGTGGTGAAGAAATATTTTAAATATTGACTGAAACAAACCATACCACGGGCGGGGTTAGAACCCGCGATCAGAAAGCCATAAAACACTATGACTCTCTGATCGCGGGTTCTAACTCCGCCAGTGGTATGGTTCGATTTTAAGTATTCTTTGTTCAGATTAATACTAACGATTCTTAAGATCGCTAGTCGGGTGAATGTTGATAATGTTATTCTATGAAGATGATCTCGAGGAGACAGTTTATACGTGATGTTTACCTTCAAGTCTTATTTGTTTAGTGATTCCGTGAGTTGTTCTTCACTTAGATGACAAGAATATCTGACCTCGTCTTCTTTACTTTGTACTTACTGAAGAAAGATGGACACAGATGAAGTATAATGAGATCCTTTATTGGGATTATTATAAAGGATCGCATTATATTGCGTTTGTGTCTGTTTTTCCATCGTATCGATATTATATACCATTTATGTTCATGATGAAGTTGACTTCTAATGCATAGATTACTGGCTCCTTTCTGAAGCTGTTTATGAATAATGGAATTTCTTCAGCCTTTTTTGCAGGTGTCTGGCAGACATCTGTTTTTGGTGAAGTGAATATCAACGCACACATTTTGATCATTTTTTTCATTATCCAAGGGGATATTTATCAGTACCTCTTGTTTTTCATATTCCCATTCTGTCTTGATGTTTTAAACTTACTCTCCTCTTGTTTCACTTTTCTCTGCTGTGTCAGTCTTTCCTTTCCTCATCGTTTCAAGGTATACATTTCTTCTTGTTCTGCTTATTTTTGTTTTATTGTACAAGTCGTGATCTTTTTCTTTCCTGTCCTGTTGCTGATTTTTACTTCGTTTAACTTATAGTTTATTCGTGTTTCATTATGTAGATCATTACTGGTATTTCTGTTAGTTTCTATTTTCAGGGCTCAGTGTTATTTTCAAATTTTCCTGCACCTTCGTACGGTAAAAGTCTATATTTTCTTGTGTTGGTTGATCCACTGAGCTCAGCTCCCCGGTGAGAGGAATGTTGCAATGAAGTTTTATTAGCAAATAGTGTCTTCCAAAATATATAAACACCCTTTCTTGAATTAAAAATGTTTATCTTTTCCATGATTCCTCCAGGACTCTGTTTTTTCTTTACCTTGAAAAAGTTTGTCTTCTGTGAGAAAGTTTGTCTTTTCTGAGAAAGCGAAGTTTCAGTACACACTGGCCACTTGTTTCCACGAGAGATTCCAGAGAATATCCTCACTAATTCTTTGGCATGTTATTCAAAATTCTCCTCAAAGCTGAGTCAAGGAATTGTGCTCTTCATGCTTCTGGGTCTAATTGAGCGGTCCCATTTTTTAACATTCCATCTTACTGCGAATAAATTACTTTAGGATTAAATGCTTTGCCAAAGTAGTGTTTGCTATTTGAGATGCTTCCCCGTGATTTTTATTTGCCTTTCTGTTTGCGTTTTACCTTATTCTGTCGCTCGTGTGGTTACGAGGGTAAGGCAAGGCAGAACGGCTATTGTTACTGTAACCATTCTGAGCCTCCTTTTGTTACTTTAATTGTTTTGTAGTCTGAGATTTTTTCCTCAATTTAAGATTGACATATAGTAAAATTACCATTTTTATGAAATGAGGTAAGAACTGGGATAGATGGTTTTATTGGGTGTGAGTGGGGAAGAGGGTTCTTATCTTATTCCACACTCTTGGTCCCCATTACATGTTTACAGGTTGTCTTCTTGTACCAAATCCCTTCAACTCTTTCCACAATCGTTATTGATAATTAGAGAGAGATCCATTGTCTCTGAAGTGAGACCATTGTTTAAAGTATTGTTTCTCAGAACAACTAGACTGATTATCGTATTTCTGAATCCTTAAGGTGCATTCAGTAATGTCAGTTTCTTTCTCCATTACTATTTTACGTAGAATTTAAAAAAAAAAGGTCTCGGTATTATGCAAGGGGCGATCAGCACCAGCGGTTGGACAGAGACCGGGACACCATTAGCGGATACAGAATGAGGTCTCCAACTCTCTGCTGGCTAAATGATTCACGAGGATTTAGCGTTTCCTGAAAAACAGTACAGTGCATATTCTGTTTTAAATTTGGCGCTGCCTGTTACGAATTAAACGTGTATTGCAATAAAAAAAAATCACAGGTCTTTTTCATTAGGTTTTCCCCAATTCTTTTTAAAATTCACATTTAACATTTCCTTGTCAATCGTACTGTCATTTATTCTAGATTTTATATTTTAAATATATTTTTTGTATTTTTTTATGTTCTGTATTTACCTTGGTAAGATATCTTCTCATATCTTATTTTTTATTCACCTTTTTCATTAGTTCTATTTTGATGTTCAGTTTAGATACGAAGACACGAACATATGTTGCAGTACATAAATTAGTTAACACAACATTTCGAGTAATGATGAAGTCTACACTGAGCTGGACGTTGTCCCAATGGAAGATTTTTTTGTAATGTGTCGTTGTAAATGTAGTGTAGACTTATAGCACTGCTACGTAGTACAGTCTTATAACACTGCTCTGTAGTACGGTTTTATAACACTGCTCTGTAGTACAGTCTTATAATACTGCTCTGTAGTACAGTTTTATAACACTGCTCTGTAGTACAGTCTTATAATACTGCTCTGTAGTACAGTTTTATAACACTGCTCTGTAGTACAGTTTTATAACACTGCTCTGTAGTACAGTTTTATTACAGTGCTCTGTAGTACAGTTTTATAACATTGCTCTGTAGTACAGTTTTATAACATTGCTCTGTAGTACAGTTTTATAACACTGCTCTGTAGTACAGTTTTATAACACTGCTCTGTAGTACAGTTTTATAACACTGCTCTGTAGTACAGTTTTATTACAGTGCTCTGTAGTACAGTTTTATAACACTGCTCTGTAGTACAGTTTTATAACAGTGCTCTGTAGTACAGTTTTATAACAGCGCTATTAGTACTTATATCACTGCTCTTATAACACTGATCTGTAGAACAGTCTTAAAACACTGCTACGTAGTGTTTTTTTAGTATAGTTTAATAAGACTGCTCGAGAGAGTATGTTTACCCTTACAATATTGCTCACTAGAGTAGATGTATCCTTACAACATTACTCTGCAGAGTTCTTAAAATAACTCTCATGAGTTTAATGCTCCATATAAATTCTTTTGGACTGAAGCGAAACTGAATAAGATTAAATTATGCTGAAAGAAAATAATTGTCTACGTCTCTAGGCACTGTAGCAGTCTGTTATGGTCTGGCAAGCGTGCTAGAACAAAGAAAACGTATAGAAGGCAAAGAACTCAGTAAAAAGAACTGAATTGAAGAACCAGGAACGAGTATGCATGGATAAAGAGAGAGGCTAAACGGCAGTTTGAGAGAGAATGACATAGCATCGAAAGCCAGATCTAATTCAGAGTTGTTATAGTATAGCCACATGAGGACTAGGTAATCAGGCTAAGGAAGGAAGGAATGAGGGGAGCTCACAAGGAATGACCAGAAATCCGTGAAGAGTTTAGCATGGAATTTAGGGAGGTATTCTCAGTGGGGATAGGCTTCCAGCAAACCAAGGAGATAGAGTACACCAGCAAGTGTTGGGAACAGTACACACAACCGGGGATAAGGTAAAGAAACCGCTATTTGAACTAGATAATATCTCTGCGTGGGTACTGAGAATGAGAGCAGAAGTACTGTATGTGTAGCTAGCAACAATCTTCAACAAGTCTTTCGAAACAGGGCAATTGCCAGAGATACGGAAGACAACAAATATAGTACCATTTTTTAAGACCACTGTCACTAACATGTATATTATGGAAAGGTATGGAGAAGATAATCAGAAAAAGAGTGGTGAAGCGTTAAGACACGAGTTTCATTATTCATGACAACACGGCTTCAAGGGTGGATAATTCAGTGTCACAAACCTACTGGAATTCTATGACAAGGTAACAGAAGTAAGGCAGGAGAGAGAGAGAGAGAGAGAGAGAGAGAGAGAGAGAGAGAGAGAGAGAGAGAGAGAGAGAGAGAGAGAGATGGGTAGATTTCATTTTCTTAGACTTTGGATGGGTTTTTGACACAGTATTGCAAAAAAGACTGGTACAAAAGCTGGAGGAGCAGGAGAGAATAACAGCAAAAGCACAACAATTGATCATGGAATCCTGACAGGAAGGAAACAACGAGTGATGGTCCGTTACGAAATGTCGAAATGGGTGCAAGTGAAAAGTGGCATTTATTAAGGATTACTGCTAGAGCTGCTACTGCTTCTTGTATACGTGAATGACATGAGACGTGAAACTAATAGAGAGAATAAAAGTGGAAGATGACCAGGGAAAAACTACAGATTGATCTGGACAGGCTAAATTACTACGGTTTAACCCAATCAAGTACAAAGTTATCAAGCTTGGGGAAGTACAAAGAAGACCGCAGGCGGAATACAGGCTCGGGGGGTCAAAGGCTGCCAATCTCACTCAACGAGAAGGCCCTTGAGGTGAGTAACATACTGAACATCTTCCTTGAAGCGCTCATCAACCAAATAACTGCTGCAGCAAATGTGAGTCTGGCAAATCTAAGAACATTTTTAAGACATATAAGAAGTCATTCACTACACTGTACCCCTGTACGCCAGGCCCATATTGGAGTATGCAGCACCAGTATGGAAGTACCACCTGGTCAAGCACGTCAAGTGTCGAGTTTTGCAACAAAACTAGTCCTGGATCTAGGTGGGGGGAGGGGGTATGTTCGATGAGATATTAAGGGAACTCATCCTGATGACACTGGATGACAGGAGGAATAGGGGGATATGTTAAAAACGTGCAAAATACTGACAGGCCTTCACAGGGGTCAACAGGGACAAAATGTTTCAGAGATGGGAAAACAGGAACAAGAGGGAACAACTGGAAGTTGCAAACTCAGATGAGTCATAGAGATGTTAGAAAGTATTTTTCCAACCTTAGAGTTGTCAAGAAGTGAAACAATCTGGAAACTAAAGTGATTGAGGCAGGATCCATACAGTTCTAAGATGAGGTACGATAAGGCTCCTGAAGCCAGCCTCTTCACCGGTAGAAGCTACCAGTGAAGAGGCTGGGACAGGAGCGGTAAATCGACCCCTGCAACCACATGTGTGTGAGTAAACACACACATACACACACACACACACACACACACACACACACACACACACACACACACACACACACACACACACACACACACACACACACACACACACAAAATAACTACATACAACGTCAGAGTTAAAGCCCAACGTCAACAATTGTGCACGGTCACTAGGGCCAGATTCTTCGCACAATTGGCACGATAACCAAAGTTGTTAAACTCATTCCCAGCATCCTGGAATGGCTCGGATAGATCCCAAACCATCAGTGACCTAGATACAACAAACACTGAAAAAAAAGGTGCCTCTTAATTCGAGTAAAATTCACGTATGTTAGATTTGACCATTTTACGTGTACAAAAGTTTGAAACATTTATTGCTGCGAATCGCGCTAAATAAATTGCAGTTTACCTCTCCACGGTTTCAGTTTTTAAAAACTGATGCATCTTACAGCCAGGAGAGTAACCATGGAACTTTGTTTGCGTAGAGGAAAACTTGTTGAAGCAGTAAAATAATTAAAAATAATTGAAATCACCGCAATTCGTGGCATAACTGAAGAATAACTCGGCTGACTAGCTTCAGATTTTCTACTGGCATGTTTTACAAAAGGTTCTTGCTGTTATTGGGTGACACAAGTCCCAATTTACCAATTTTACTGGATAAATATTGAAATAAATTTATTTTCAATAACTGAAGAATACTTTCTCTTTTCGACTTTAAAACAATAATGATGTTGTAAGACGAATGTTAATCCCTCAAGTTTAGTCTATGAAAATTTGAATTTTTTACTGAAATTGTTAAAACACTTGTAATCATTCACAAACAACTCCAGTATCAGAGACTGAAACTTAAGATGACGTTTCGGTCCGACTTGGACCATTAACTAGTAGACACCAAAACATCGTTATAAGTTGGAATCTCCTAGTTCCAGGTTATTTAGGTATTGTTTCAGTTACTGTATTGTGCCTTTGTATTCTTTAACTTTGAGTCGGTAGAATAAAATAATTTACTGGAGAATACATTTTTGATTGGCTTCTGCTTTTACAGATGGTGAACTTTATTAAAAATATTTGCGTTCACTTTCTGCTGTGTGCAACTCGATTTGACAATTTTATTAAATAAATTGTTTTGCATTTTATAACTAAAGAATACCTCTTATGATCGGGTTCAAATCATAAACACTCGCATGTCTTAAGTTCAAGTATTTTTGTATTGATTTTAGTACCAATTTGCCTTTTTTTTATTTTTATAAATTAGGATTGCCTTTAAAATTAAAAATAATCAAATATTTTTGTAATAGGGTTGTCGATAATTTGAAATCGAAAATGAGAAAAACAACAACCAAAAAAAAAAAAAAAAAATTCGCGTTTTAAGGGCATTTTTAAATTTAACGACGATAGACTTTTCTCTTTTCGGAACATATCTCAGGAATGTTTTTCGTTTATTTCTCCCAGTTTTATTTTTTTTCTCACAAGTCGAGAATGCTTTATTCGACTGGGGAAAACCACCTCTGATCGCTTTCAAAATATGAACACTTGTATCTTTCGTAGGAGAAGGTTGGAATATTTTAATGTAGTGTCTTGGTGCCACTTTAAATATCACTATTGCATACTGTTATATTAATGCATTAGATTCCCTTGATGCTGGTATTTCTTGATCCAAGGAAGTGGACATATCCTCCCCTTGCTTGAGACGAATCTGAATGCAATACATGACAGTCGCTGTGTGATGGATTCTTGGCTTTAACTTGAATGCCACTTCTGGTGAGCTTGAAAATTAAAGTGCTGGTGTTTTTTTCCTCAATGTAAGCTTTGCCTTGATTTTTGGTTGGGTAAATTTTATTTTGTTAATTTAATTAATGAAATAAGTGGAGAAAGCAGTGTTTGGTTATCCAAAAGTTAATTTTCATAATGTTAATTTAATTAATCTTACATGATCACGTAAACCCTGGCAAATCTTACTTAATGAAGAGTTTGGATTTATTGTGTCCAGCTTTGGCTCCAGTTTGCCTTTTTTCTTATAGAAGAAACTGCAGATATTAAATATTGATTTTCATGTGGTAGTTTCTGAGTGATTTATCTGATTACCTTTACTTTTCAACGCTGATGGTTTCACGATGCAAATCTGACTGGCTTCAAACTTACTGTGCTAGTGTAGTTTAGGATATTGGTCCCTGTGTGATATAAGAACTGATTTTTAGTTTGGCTCTAAAGCTGGCAGTGTTTCTTAGTAATTTGTGATGCAAGTATCCTTATTTGCCACTTTTATTGAAAAAAAAAAAAAAATTTTAGCTTCCCTATGAAAACCTAAGTATACCGAATCTGATTTGCTTCATATCTTAAATATTCATACTTAATATTAAAAACTTAAATATTCATACGCACTATATTAATCTTTTCGTGTGCATAGGAACTCATCCTCTGAAGAATTAAGCAACTTCACATACGATCTGCGGTATATTTCTTGGTATGGCTAGCTTAGGTTGTCCTGTATTCGTACAAAATAATAAATTATAAAATACCATAAAGGAAAAGTAATAAACATAAGATAAAACGTCTGCAGCGTGAACAAAAAAAAAAAAAAAAGTGGCAGCCTCTGCGCGAGGCTGAGAAAATCAGTCACATATCAACTGTTGAAGGTACCATCAACAGTCACGCAGTTGACTGTATGTCTGTGGTTAAGAGGAAGGGTCGTACACTGGCGTACAGGGGACTGACTTTATACAGTAGAAGGATATCTTACTCGAATTGCGAAGCGCCGTGAAAAGGAAGGCAGTTTTACACCCATCATTATAGTTTCCAACTGTTAATAGCTACAATTATTTTTTTTACGCTTTTAGCAAGAGAAATATTTTTTAAAATGAGCCGTTTCATTTTCTCTAAGTTGTTGTTTCGTTTTATGTCGTTTCACTCCTGTTCCGTAAAACTAATTTAGTTTGTCGAAAGTTTGCACCAACTTTCATAAAATATGCAGGACACAATGTTTCTCTCTCTCTCTCTCTCTCTCTCTCTCTCTCTCTCTCTCTCTCTCTCTCTCTCTCTCTCTCTCTCTCTCTCTCTCTCTCTCTCTCTCTGTCTCTCTCTCTGTCTCTCTCAGTAGGGTGCTGGTTGATGCTAGCGGGTACTGTAGAGTGCTGGTGGGTAGTGTAGGGTGCTAGTGGATGCTAGTAGATGCTGGTTTGTGTTGGTGGATGCTAGTGGGTGCTGGTTTGTGCTGGTGGATGCTAGTGGGTGCTGGTTTGTGCTGGTGGATGCTGGTAGGTACAGTTGGGTGCTGGTGGGTGCTGGTGGGTTCTGTGGGCTGCTGGTGTGCTGTGGGGTGCTGGTGGGTTCTGTGGGCTGCTGGTGTGCTGTGGGGTGCTGGCGGGTTCTGTGGGCTGCTGGTGTGCTGTGGGGTGCTGGTGGGTGATGTGAAGTACTGTAGCTGCTGGTGGACGCTGATGAGTGCTTTTAAGTGTTGTAAACTGCTGGTGAATGCTTTTATTTAGAGAGTGTTTCTGCCTCACGATGCAACATACTGATGTGCAGACCCTCCGAACGGTGATAGGCAGACTCTCTGATTGCTATGGTGTTGACTCTGAGTGCTGAAGTGCTGACTCTGACTACTGATGTGCTACTCTGCTGTAGTACTAATCTGGCTACCGAAGTGTTGACTCTGGTGAAGTACTGACCTTGACTGAAGTGCTGATCTGACTGTTGACGTGCTGATCTGACAGCTGAAGTGCTGATCTGACTGGTGCAGTGCTGTTTCACTTGCGTCTCCCTTAACCACATCCCCCTCCTACTGCTGTCATAAACTGTTTATTGCTCATTAAAATAATAAAAACACTTTGCTTCTTTTCTCATGTGTTCTTTACGGTGTCAAGTTTGTGCGAAGAATCTAAGGCATTCTCGCAGACGTCTCCCTCTCCTAGTATTAACTTCTTTTACATCTCTTATAACCTCTTAACTACTGCTGTTTTACACAGTTTTCGGCGGCACTAAGAAAATGTAATTAATTATTTCGGAGATTAGTTCTGTACGACATAAGCGGCCCGCCCGTCCTCGAGCGGCCCGCCCGTCCTCGAGGGAACTAGATGAATTTTGGCTGCTACGAGATGATTAGCAAATGGTACGAGATCCTGGAAAGGTATTCTCGTTTTCTGTAACCACAGCTCCTACTAGTTTAACCCATGACGGAGGTACAGTACTTTTGATGAGTTCCCAGAGTTTTTCTGCTTCCAGAGGCCCGGTCTAGGGCCAGGCTTGTCTAGTGCAGTAGTTGATTGTCCAGGCCCATAAGCGAGTAAATTGGGACTCAACCCACTAGCAAAGCAAATCTTCCTTATATGAATCTGCATTTGAATTGAAAGTTTGAAGCCAGTTAACTGATGCATTCTCAGTTTATCTCACAAAAGAGCATCTTACAGCTTATATGGTAAAATAGATACAACCCACTGCACCAACAAGCCTAACATTCTTATAAACTGGATGCTGCACATCTCTGATGAAAGTATCTGATGATGCTGAGGAAACTCTTGATCCAAGGAATTTTACCTATCGTCCCTTTTCTTGGATCAAACCTGATTACCTCCCTTTTCCCCAGACACTGAACGACCAGTACATGTTTAGCACTTCCCTATGAATGTAATTATTATACTAATCTGCTGAAAATTTGAAGCCAACCTGAAGAGGCATTATCACGTTATTACTCGTAAGCTACTGCCCTATTTGTCTGTATAAAACTGGGAAATTGGCGCTTACACAACCATCGTCGTAAAGCTCCTCTCTTCTATGTGCGGGTTAATTGTGTATTGAAGATTTAAAATCTGTCTGAAGAGGCGTCTTCATATTATCACATAGAATGTTTCTCAGGGAAAAGAGCGTTTTATCACAGATGTGCAAAGGAATAATAAACTTGGCTCTCCTGACTCTTCCTCAATATAAATAAGAAACTCCTTCAAGACATGTACACTAGCCCTAAAAGTTATAAGGTACTCTGAGGCATTCTGCAGTTATTGAATGGTATCCAGTGATTTAAAGTTTTGTAACTATATTAATATAATGGAAAATTTGTACCTACATAGACTGAACTTGTGAGTACAGCTCTTCTCATTAGATAGACCAACAATTTAGAATTGAGATACTGTCGTGGTACTACAGTGAACAAACATGGTATTTTAAAATGAAAATGACAGATTGGTACCTACGCATTCCCATAACAATCCCTAACTTATCTTCTACGTAGGATACATCAGTGGTGAAATTTTGCAGTCGCTCAGAGGCGGCTTTCTCAAGTTATCGTTTAGAAACAAACACCGTAAGTAGTCTGCAAAACAATGACCTGAAGGCACCTACGTATGCTGATAGTTGCACGAACCTTTCACTAGTTACATTTCACTAGCGATGAAAATTTAATGTCTACAGGATGAGGTCCTCGCAAGTTATACGAAAAGAGGAAAATATTTTTCAGACAACTACCGTCAAGTATCAATTCGGAAATTCGTAATAAGGAAATGTTTCGTGTTTTACGTCTAACAACGAGAGCGTTTGTGTTTCTATGACTTGGAAATAATCTTATTTAGTTCGACATAAAAAAAACCTGGAAAGCGTCTCAGATAATCTTCAGACCTGCGGTATCGTTGGTTGGTACACAGTAAACTGTTGAGAGTTTACAAGTGACGTTAAGGTTTGCTGACTTAAATCTTGGACGTGAAGCCGAGTTAACATCCACGTTCAAATACCGCACATGTATGAGATTCCTCTCAGCTTTCTCATAATCTACGAAGGTAATTCCTTGTTGAGCTGCTGCGTGTAGTAAGCTGTACTAAACCCTGACATGTAACAAGTTCTCCAAAGATTTTGAAAGACTTCATGAAAGGAATTCTGCGCTAAGGGAAAGAGACTGGAAGTCGACACAAAGATTCTCTACGTGGATCTTGCTTCGATACAAGCGAAGTGGCTTTGATACGAGGATTTGGATCTACCCTGTTTGTCATCCCATCAAACATTACTAACTCTCATTCACAAGTTGTTGTATAACCCCGACGGATTTAATGCTTCCCCATGCACATATAATAAAGCAACGAACCATAACGTTACGTAAAAAATATTCTGCAATTCTTACACAACGATTTTTTTCAATATGATCAAAATTATTTTATATTCCTGGGGAAGCACAAAACCCGTTGCCATTCTGGGCCCGAGGAAATTGGAGAAATAAGATTCGAGCTAGGAAAATGAAATGCAGCTTCAATACCTTGCATCAAGAGCCCTTCACTGGGACAGTGAGTAGAGAAAATACGTAGTCAGTGCCACATTATACATTTTTTATCTGTGATTTTGTTGTGTCATCACAGTTTCACGAGTTGTTACGGTGAGTGACGTACGGGGCGTCACAGTCTTCATAACAGTTATGAGAGTAACACATGGTAGGTGATGTATGGGCCGTCGCATCAATTTGTTTTAAGTGTAACTTAACGTGGATGATGAACGAGACATCAAACTTTCAATCCAGTTGACAGATGTATGGATAAATATTTGTGGGGTATAAACTGATGGGAAGTGCATTTTATCTGAAGTAGTGTGTGTGTGTGTGTGTCCTAGGGCTCAGCGGTCACGTCAAAAGGCCCCCACCAGGTTTCCTTTGAGAATATTGAAAGGACTCTTCTTGGAGTGAGATGGAAGGAAACCTTTGAAGTTATGTAGACATCGTGAGTGGGAGGAAGTACACACACACAGAGGTCTCCATTCACTGCCATAGAAACTTGGTGTTTGAGAACCAATGTTACCTCTTACGCACATCCATTCATAATAGGAGACAAAAAAAAAAAAAACTGCGTGCGATATTGTATGGAACTAACATTTCCATTGCTTTCTATGTTTCTTCTATATTAACCTTCCTTCCTTCGTTCATTTTCTCTCTTTTACTTTTTTCTATCTTTCTCTACCTTTCTCTCTCTCTCTGTATGTGCCCATTGGTGTTTTATTCCCTGATATGATGTAAATGATTTAAAAAACCATTATTATACAATGCCCATCAGCTCTATGGAATTAGGTGTAATATTGCTGTATGATCAGTCTGAATGTGGCTAATAATGGTAGTCTATAGTAATTAATATTTGTAAATAATAAATCTGAGCTCACTCACAGCAACAAGTACCATTGATTATAAAGTTTGTTTGACGGTATAAGGTGTACCGTTCCGCCTGTACCCACAGGCGTGGCGACCTGAATGTATAGCAGGTGGTGGCATGATAGGTGATACATGGGAGGGATACACATGTTGATCAATATGTCTGTAGTAGTCAGGCCGATGATAAGATAAGATTTTGTTCGGATTTTTTAACCCCGGAGGGTTAGCCTGTTGGCCCGGTGGCCTGGTGGATAAAGCTCCCGCTTCACACACGGATGGCCCGGGTTCGATTCCCGGCGGGTGGAAACATTTCGACACGTTTCCTTACACCTGTTGTCATGTTCACCTAGCAGCAAATAGGTACCTGGGTGTTAGTCGACTGGTGTGGGTCGCATCCTGGGGGACAAGATTAAGGACCCCAATGGAAATAAGTTAGACAGTCCTCGATGACGCACTGACTTTCTTGGGTTATCCTGGGTGGCTAACCCTCCGGGGTTAAAAATCCGAACGAAATCTTATCTTAGCCACCCAGGATTACCCAAGAACGTCATCGAGGACTGTCTAACTTATTTCCATTGAGATTCTTAATCTTGTCCCCCAGGATGCGACCCACACCAGTCGACTAACACCCAGGTACCTATTTGCTGCTAGGTGAACAGGACAACAGGTGTAAGGAAACGTGTCTAAATGTTTCCACCCGCCGGGAATCGAACCCGGGCCCTCCGTGTGTGAAGCGGGAGCTTTAGCCACCGAGCCACCGGACCTGCGAGCTCAGCCAGGAATGTTAAAATAACTGTAGTAAGTGTAAGGACGTTGCAGGAGGTTTCTTAGCTGTTATATAAATATCTTTCTTCGTTTGTGGAATAGTACTTTGAGTCAGGTCGACGGCCAGTGAAGATTAAGTGGTCCTCTTCGTTATCGAGTTCATACATCTCGGCAACACTTTTTAAACTCCCTCTTTATTTGTTTTTACCTCATTAATGCTATTGACGTGTATCCCATATTAGTGAATACACACATTTAACTACTTAATTTTTTCTGCTCTGTTGATCAGTCACACTTATGTTATATACTTTACCCCATTGTCTCACTGTATGCATGGCTTTCTCTGCCTCCCATTCCCTTCCTTTTTCCCTCTGTCGCACTGCCATTGTTTCTCTGTGGGCATATCTGTTTCTGCTTGTCAATCAGAAAGCGTCCTCCCCTTCTCGCTACATCTTATAGACTTTAGGGTTCGACCTAGCGTTCAGATCACTTCAATTTAAGCCCAGAACAACTTGCTTCTCACTCCTGAAAACACTTGAGTGTCATCTGAAAAGAACAGCCATTGCACCAAGGTGGATTGCCTGTGTTAAAACTCTGATGTTGCTGTAACTGTGCGAGGGTGTCAGTTGCACAGTCACTGTTCAAGACGATTTAACACTAAACCAACCTTTGTCTCGGGGCCCCCATTCTTCGCCATACTCAATTTACTAACGAAAACTGAAACGTTATATTTTTGTTTAGTATAAAATGTATAATAACTGGAAGTATTTCGGTCGCAGTGCGATCAGAGAAACGCATCCTTGTATTGGATAATCCCAGGTCCTGTACGTCAGTGCCAACGAGATTAGTGCAGAGTATGACCTAAGTTTACAACGCAGTTACCTGTTAGCTGTGAAAATTTGAAGTCAATCAGGTTAGGCATTTACTAGTTATCACATGGACACTAAACTCCATTTTTTTTAATAACAAATGGCAAATTAGAACACATGCAGCTTTAAACAGTCAAATCTTCCTGTAAGAAACACCAGCATTTAAGGTAAACTAAAGAAAAAATTATCTTGTTATCTCAGAGGATATCAAGATATCAGAGGCGAAAGGTGAACGTAATTGCCAGTTTCTTTAACAAAAATATAAACTGGGACCAACACTGGCTGATAGAAATCCAAAGTTTGTTCCGAGTAATGTCAACATTTATGATATAAGTAAATAAATTGGTAGGTAAGTAATTATGTAAGATTTATTAAGTGAACATTAAGGAGAATTAACCTTGGATAACCAAGTAAAGTCAAACATTGTGATTTATTGTCAGAAGAAATATTTTCTAGTTATTTCACGGAAATAAATTTGTTTAAAATACTGGCATATTAAAGCTTAACCTAAAGTCAAGGCAAAGTGTCCATTGAGGGAATCCCATCAGCATTAAAAGTTTAAAGCCAATAAGAAGATGCGTTCTCGAGTCATTGCAGGGAATCCATTAAAATGTACATCTGTACAGCAAATGTTTTGCCAATTGTTGATTATTAATCAGAGGAAAGTACTAAACCAGCAGGGGCCATACAACGCCTGTGGAATATAATGTATTCAGATTAGATTCAAGCAAAGGGAGGATAAATCCAGTACATTGGTGTTGTGTACACTGTTACACAGGTAAATACACTAGTGTTGTGTACACTGTCACTTAGGTGACTACACTGCTGTTGTGTACACTGCTATACAAGTGACTACACAGGTGTTGTTTACACTGTTACACAGGTGGCTACACTGGCGTTGTGTACACTGTTACACAGGGGACTACATTGGTGTTGTTTACACTGTTACACAGGTGACTACACTGGTGTTGTGTACATTGTTGCACAGGTGACTACACTGGTGTTGTGTACACTGCTACACGGGTGACTACATTGGTGTTGTGTACACTGCTACACAAGTGACCAGACTGGTGTTGTGTACACTGCTACACAGGTGACTACACTGGCGTTGTGTACACTGTTACACAGGGGACTACATTGGTGTTGTTTACACTGTTACACAGGTGACTACACTGGTGTTGTGTACATTATTGCACAGGTGACTACACTGGTGTTGTGTACACTGCTTCACGGGTGACTACATTGGTGTTGTGTACACTGCTGCACAGGTGACTGCACTGGTGTTGTATACACTGCTACACAGGTGACCAGACTGGTATTGTGTACACTGCTACACAGGTGACTAAACAGGTGTTGTGTACACTGCTACGCAAGTGACTACACTGGTGTTGTGTACACTGCTACACAGTGACTACACTGGCGATGTGTACACTGTTACACTGGTATTGTGTACACTGCTACACAGGTGACTACACAGGTGTTGTGTACACTGCTACGCAGGTGACTACACTAGTGTTGTGTACACTGCTACACAGGTGACTACACTGGTGTTGTGTACACTGCTACGTAGGTGACTACACTGGTGTTATACTGGCGTTGTGTACACTGCTACACTGGTGTTGTGTACACTGTTACACAGGTGACTACACTGGTGTTGTGTACACTGCTACACTGGTGTTGTGTACACTGCTACATTGGTGTTGTGTACACTGCTACACTTGTGTACACTGCTACACTTGTGTACACCGCTACATTGGTGTTGTGTACACTGCTACACTGGTGTTGTGTACACTGCTACACTGGTGTTGTGTACACTGCTACACTGGTGTTGTGTACACTACTACGTTAGTGTTGTGTACACTGCTACACTGGTGTTGTGTACACTGCTACGTTAGTGTTGTGTACACTGCTACACTGGTGTTGTGTACACTGCTACGTTAGTGTTGTGTACACTGCTACACTGGTGTTGTGTACACTGCTACGTTAGTGTTGTGTACACTGCTACACTGGTGTTGTGTACACTGCTACGTTAGTGTTGTGTACACTGCTACACTGGTGTTGTGTACACTGCTACACTGGTGTTGTGTACACTGCTACGTTAGTGTTGTGTACACTGCTACACTGGTGTTGTGTACACTGCTACTGCTACACTGGTGTTGTGTACACTGCTACACTGGTGTTGTGTACACTCCTACGCTGGTGTTGTGTACACTGCTACACTGGTGTTGTGTACACTGCTACACTGGTGTTGTGTACACTGCTACACTGGTGTTGTGTACACTGCTACACTGGTGTTGTGTACACTGCTACGTTAGTGTTGTGTACACTGCTACACTGGTGTTGTGTACACTGCTACACTGGTGTTGTGTACACTGCTACACTGGTGTTGTGTACACTGCTACACTGGTGTTGTGTACACTGCTACACTGGTGTTGTGTACACTGCTACACTGGTGTTGTGTACACTGCTACACTGGTGTTGTGTACACTGCTACACTGGTGTTGTGTACACTGCTACACTGGTGTTGTGTACACTGCTACACTGGTGTTGTGTACACTGCTACATTGGTGTTGTGTACACTGCTACACTGGTGTTGTGTACACTGCTACACTGGTGTTGTGTACACTGCTACACTGGTGTTGTGTACACTGCTACACTGGTGTTGTGTACACTGCTACACTGGTGTTGTGTACACTGCTACACTGGTGTTGTGTACACTGCTACACTGGTGTTGTGTACACTGCTACACTGGTGTTGTGTACACTGCTACACCGCTACACTGGTGTTGTGTACACTGCTACACTGGTGTTGTGTACACTGCTACACTGGTGTTGTGTACACTGCTACATGGGTGTTGTGTACACTGCTACACTGGTGTTGTGTACACTGCTACACTGGTGTGTGTACACTGCTACACTGGTGTTGTGTACACTGCTACATTGGTGTTGTGTACACTGCTACACTTGTGTACACTGCTACACTTGTGTACACCGCTACATTGGGGTTGTGTACACTGCTACAGTGGTGTTGTGTACACTGCTACACTGGTGTTGTGTACACTGCTACACTGGTGTTGTGTACACTACTACGTTAGTGTTGTGTACACTGCTACACTGGTGTTGTGTACACTGCTACGTTAGTGTTGTGTACACTGCTACACTGGTGTTGTGTACACTGCTACGTTAGTGTTGTGTACACTGCTACACTGGTGTTGTGTACACTGCTACGTTAGTGTTGTGTACACTGCTACACTGGTGTTGTGTACACTGCTACGTTAGTGTTGTGTACACTGCTACACTGGTGTTGTGTACACTGCTACACTGGTGTTGTGTACACTGCTACACTGGTGTTGTGTACACTGCTACACTGGTGTTGTGTACACTGCTACGCTGGTGTTGTGTACACTGCTACACTGGTGTTGTGTACACTGCTACGTTAGTGTTGTGTACACTGCTACACTGGTGTTGTGTACACTGCTACACTGGTGTTGTGTACACTGCTACGCTGGTGTTGTGTACACTGCTACACTGGTGTTGTGTACACTGCTACATTAGTGTTGTGTACACTGCTACACTGGTGTTGTGTACACTGCTACATTGGTGTTGTGTACACTGCTACACTGGTGTTGTGTACACTGCTACACTGGTGTTGTGTACACTGCTACACTGGTGTTGTGTACACTGCTACGCTGGTGTTGTGTACACTGCTACACTGGTGTTGTGTACACTGCTACGTTAGTGTTGTGTACACTGCTACACTGGTGTTGTGTACACTGCTACATTGGTGTTGTGTACACTGCTACACTGGTGTTGTGTACACTGCTACACTGGTGTTGTATACACCGCTACACTGGTGTTGTGTACACTGCTACACTGGTGTTGTGTACACTGCTACACTGGTGTTGTGTACACTGCTGGTGTTGTGTACACTGCTACACTGGTGTTGTGTACACTGCTACACTGGTGTTGTGTACACTGCTACACTGGTGTTGTGTACACTGCTACACTGGTGTTGTGTACACTGCTACACTGGTGTTGTGTACACTGCTACACTGGTGTTGTGTACACTGCTACATTGGTGTTGTGTACACTGCTACACTGGTGTTGTGTACACTGCTACACTGGTGGTGTACACTACTACACTGGTGTTGTGTACACTGCTACACTGGTGTTGTGTACACTGCTACACTGGTGTTGTGTACACTGCTACACTGGTGTTGTGTACACTGCTACACTGGTGTTGTGTACACTGCTACACTGGAGTATATAATGTAATTTTTATTTCTCTTAATATCATATCTGTGTTTACTCGAAAGTGTTATTGTTATTGTTCAGTTTGTTAACAATGTTATTTCTGTTATTGACACCACCACCACCATCACCACCATCACCATCACCACCACCACCACCATCACCACCATCACCATCACCACCATCACCATCACCACCACCACCACCATCACCACCATCACCATCGCCATTATCACCACCCCATCACCCTCCCTATCATCACCATCACCCCCCTATCACCACCATCACTATACACAAATAACCCGCACATAGAAGAGAGACGCTTACGACGACGTTTCGGACCGACTTGGACCATTTACGAAAAGGAGAGCGGGAAGGGTATATATATAGGCAGGAGGTAGTAGTAGTAGTAGTGGTAGTAGTGGAGGTGGAAGGTAGTAGTAGTGGGAAGGAAATAAGAGGAGGAGGAGGAGCCAGTCAAATACTAAGAAAGAGGAGCACTGCAAGGGAGCTAGGTGCCCACAAGGGAGCTAGGTGCCCACAAGGGAGCTAGGTGCCCACAAGGGAGCTAGGTGCCCACAGAGGGTAAGAGCAGGAACACCATCGCTACCACCATCCCTACCACCACTACAACCTTCACCGCTACCACTATTCCTCAATTCATTGCTTCTAAGATATTTTTTACTGACACCTGAAAACAATTCAGTTAATCAGATATCCCTGGAGAACGCCTTTTTTGATCAGCTTCAAACATTCTCTGTTGTCGCTACGTCATTGTTTTATTAACAGAAAACCTTGGCTAGTGTATTAATATTTTAAATTATATGTGACGCAAATTTACAGTATTCTGTATGACATATAGACGTTGTCCATCAAAATTATGCTATACATGAGTAGTTATGGCTGATTTATGATTATTACTGATCTGTTATCTATCATAATACTTCCATTACAATATACTCGCTCACTTTTTCCTATAACTTCTATGTTTTTTTTATAATATTGGATATAATATCCATATGAAAAGTAATTCATGTATGCATTCATAAATCAATTTCTATATCGGTGCACAGAAAATACCGGCGATTGTGCTAATTATTTGTGATATTATTTCTGCCCAGGAGAGATTGTCCCGAAACTTTTTCCGCTAATATTCATATTAATATTTTAAGTCCTCTCGAAGGTGGTGATCTCCAGTTGCTGAACTCCTTGAGGGGTTGAGCTACAGTTCCTGGGACTCTTGAGGAGGTTAATCTATAGCTCATGTGAAGCTTGAGGAATTATAGGCACGACTACAAGCTATGTATCATCCCTCTTGCATGGGTTGAAGTACAGCTACTGGGCATCTTCCACAAGCTAAGGTACAGCTGCTGGGACTCTAGCATGATGTTAGGTAAGACACACATGCAACAGTTAGGTATCTTTATTTCGAAACGATTTGCCTACACAGTAGACTGAAGAAGCCTACTGTGTAGGCGAAACGTTTCGAAATAAAGATACCTAACTGTTGCATATGTGTCTTACCTAACAACCTGTCGGTATTTTATACCATTTTAATGTTGATTCTAGCATGAGTTGACATACAGCCGCTGGGCTTCATGCATCTGGTTTATAGACCAGAGTCCCCCCCCCCTCTCGCCCCCCAAAAAAAAAATTAGTTCTTGAGGCAGGGATGTGCAACAGCTCAATCTATGTTGACATTGCACATACCACACTGACCTTCCACGTCTCTTCCGTGGTAGTCTCCATACCTGACAAAGAATATAAATTATTCAACTTACAAATTCTTGAACAGTACAGTGTTTACAAGTCGCTAACGACACAATGTGGCGAATAGTGGACTGAGGATCGATCCTGCCCACTCCTTGCACAGACTGATCCATACGGGTTTAAAGTTTTACATATATTAAATATAAACATAATATATTACCTATTATTAGATATATTTTTAGATATTTTTTATGCATTTTTATATCTTTAAAAATTATTTATTAAAATTTGAATAAATCTTCAGTAATATTAACTATTGGTAAACAGAATAAAAAATTATTTCTATTTTTTTTTCATTTTCATTAACTCATAAAAGAAATTATTACATAGAGTAAATTACTTCCTAATTTAATAGCAGTATCTTCAAATAAATCCTTTCTTCCCTGGAGTGCAAGACCAGACTTTCTTCCCTGGAGTGCAAGACCAGACTTTCTTCCCTGGAGTGCAAGACCAGACTTTCTTCCCTGGAGTGCAAGACCAGACTTTCTTCCCTGGAGTGCAAGACCAGACTTTCTTCCCTGGAGTGCAAGACCAGACTTTCTTCCCTGGAGTGCAAAACTAGACTTTCTTCCCTAGAGTGCAAGACCAGACTTTCTACCATGAATGTCTTCCCTAGAGTGCATGTTCAGACATTATTCACTGAAGTGCATTTCCAAGCATTCTTCCTGAAGTGTTACATCGGACTTTGCTCACTGTGGTGCATGTCTGTAACTCTTCTTAATTGGAATACACTTCTAAATTTTCTTCCCTAGACCTAGAGTTTTGTGTTTTTCTTAACTGTCATCCACGTCTACATATCTTTCATTTTATCAATGAGCAAACACACTTATCTGGAGCGTGTGCCCACATTTCCTTCCCCTGAGCCCATGTCAAGACTTTCTTCCGTAAAACGCATGAAGTTCACTACAAAAGTGAGCTCTTAATTTCAGCAACTTCATGCACAAATACTTGAAGAAAGTTGTTTGCCGGTGCTCAGAGTGGAGCCTCGCATCTTAAGACATTCGCAACGGCCTTTGAAATGCCTTTCAGTTTCCTCGTGAAATAGGTTTTGCTCCAAAAAACATCTTAGGAGTCAAATTGTCAAAGGCCCCCGGAGGAGACTGAATGTTTGCTGCCAGACCTTCTTCCACAGACGTTGCTCTCTCCTCCAGGCTAATACTTCCTAAGAAGATTTCTTCTTCAAAATTAAAAAAATAGGATATAAAACACACGTTTTCATTTATTTCCTCCTGACAAATCTGCTACTAATAAAATATTGAACATCTACTGATAACGCACACACTTTTGAGATTAACCCTTAGACAATGTTTCGACCCGGACTGGACAATGGTCCAGCATAGACCTAAACTTTCGTCCATCAGTTATTGTTTATGAGTTATTCCAGTCGCAGTACAGTGACCTTTACTCTTTATTTACTCCCTGCTTTAATATACCGTTATATGAAGACCTATGTAACATCATAACTATCGTTATAGCAGGATCTATATAATACTACTTCGCATTAAAACTTACATTTAGTATCGTTCATATTAATACTTAGTTCTGAAGTCAACTGTAATATACAATATTTCTGCGGTAATTTATGATTATTATTATTGTTATTATTAACAAAATGCTAATACATCTCTGTCTTGTGGCTATCCTAATTTAAAAGACAATTTTCTAGGTTAAAGCAAGACCTGACTGTATAAAACTTGCATTCCTTTCACGCACAATCTTCATTTATTCACATTTTTTACAAAGTTGAATTTATAAGCTAACAGCTGTTTTTCCTATCTTAATCTTGTATCAGTCATCCCTCCGCAGGATGCCGCCTACAACACTTGATTCACACCTAAGAATTTAATTACTGCTCACTCTGCGTCTCACCCTGCCCTGGATGCCACCTACGACAGTCCACTAACCCTAAGAGCTTATTCACTGCTAGTTGAATCAGGCCAGGAAATGTAAGCAGATTTGAACATATACCTTTGCGCGCCTGGGGGTTGAACGCAGTTCTATTCAGAGGTGAATCGAGTGGAGTTCCATTGAGCTACATTTTATAATATCCGTCAATGCATGCTTGTAAACTTGAGAGGCAAACAGTGTCAGTATTTCAAAAAGGTTTCACTGCACCTTGTAGGAAAAGCTGGTCAATCAATGTTTACCTCCAGCGGTACGCTCAGGAATTTTCATGGTGATTGAAATGTTATAACATAGATTGTTATTATCGTTATTGATTTTGTTTCACTTTACTCTAATACATCCAGAATTTTATAAACAAACCTATAGTTTACAAATATTTAGCTAAACTTGTATAATAAAAAAATTCAGTGTTGTGCTTACACGAAAGTATGCAAACGTATATTCTTGTTGTAAGAAATCAGTATTTCATTTGTTGGTTAGGAGTCAACTCTATAACGTCGCCTCTCCGCTTAACACATAATTAATAATAATTATTGTCACCCTTAAATGCCAAAATAGCCATAACAAAACATTTCACAAGATTTCTCAGTGACCTAGGATTTTCTACACTGTCTACCGTAATAGCAGGTATCGTGGTAGGTTCTCCGTGAAGGATGCGTTCAAAAAGCAGTTAATTAAAGCATCTTGTAGCCCTGAATTTCCCCTTGATCTATATGAAATGGAATCTTTTCAAGGTTAGGCTTGGATAAACATATTTTTTCTTAGGTGTAAAAAACTTCTTAATATGATGATATTAATCGTCTTTTTTTCTAATTATTTGTATTGTTATAGTGTAGAGAGTTACTGACAGTAACAATATGAACAAACAACATATTTTTGCCAGGTTTTCTCCGCTATAAAATCAGTACTGACGTGCAGATTAGTTACATACAAAATTTTGGAGAACATTGTTCAATTTGCACGCGTTTATTTGGGATAATATTTGCAGAAATAGATTTGTCTCATCTTTTGAAATGGGTATACGGCCTAATGATGCAAAACATAACGTGGGTAATGTCATCTGTGTTGACCTTAATAGCAGAAAAAACTGTTTTTCTTTTGTTTTCACAAAATACTGACCAATCACCGTTTTTCCGACAGTTTCCTATAACATAATTTGCATTAAAATAACCCATAATAATGGTTTATGTATTTGGAAGCTTAACGGATCCACTCAAAAAAGAAACAGAAGGTAAGAGAAGTACTGTATGTTCAGGCATTCGACTGAGGTCATCTTCAGTAGACTAAAAACGTCTCATATAAAGTTTGAGATATACACAACTCCACTTACCTCTCTTTAATTTTCTCCATGTAAAACTGCTTGTGGCATTGACCAATATTTCTTTGACTTTTCTATTTGGATAAAATATTTTTGTTGCATTCATTCAAATCGAACAAACATTATGGATACTTAATGAGTCAGACGCCGTCGTTATCTGAAATTATTCACAGTATATGTAACTAATTTTATCATTAGCATCTTTTTATATTAAGTCACTTTTGACATAGGTCAGTATCCCTATACCATTTCCACAAATGTTATAATTATGTAAGTATCTTATTATTTAGTTTACGCTGTTTCTTGTAAAGACAGAGACAAAAGCGGCACTGAGACTGTAATTCGTCTGTGAGAAGTCCAATGCTTATTTGTGCCCTTCACTTGATTTTTACATATTGAAACAGGATTTAGGATTTATTTTGATGCTACGAGTAGTTCTTTTTTTTCTATCGCTTTCGTTATCAATGATTTATGTTTCTTGCACGGTTAATTGGGTTTGTAGCCTATCTACTTCTTAAATGGTAAATCAAGCTGAATGACATTTGTTCACCTTTAGTCAAGAATGCCTCCAACATAGAGGTTCAGATGGATTCTTAGCATAAATAATATATATATATATATATATATATATATATATATATATATATATATATCGTGCCGAATAGGCAGAACTTGCTATCTTGGCTTAAATAGCAACGTTCATCTTGCCATATAGGACAAGTGAAAATTTGTGTATGCAATAATTTCGCCAAAATCATTCTGAACCTAACGAAAAAAATATATTTGATTGTGTTTGTTTAGTACTAAATTATTGTAAACGTATTTAAAATATATTTAGTTGGGTTAGGCTAAAATAAATTGCGCTTGTTGTAATAAGGTTAGGTAAGTTTTCTAAGATCCTTTTGGTGCAAAATTAAAATTTTCTACATTAACATTAATGAAAAAAATATATCTTTAAACGTATAAGAGAAAATTTTAGAAAGGACTCAATTTTAAATGAGTTCTTGCTAACTGACCAGTTTTACATATTCGGCACGACATATATATATATATATATATATATATATATATATATATATATATATATATATATATATATATATATATATATATATATATATATATATATATATAAGTATTTATCCCGTGCAGTTTTCCTCTCTCACTGTAGACGTGCATAAGAAGGACGAGACGGTCCTCTTGGTTTCCTGTTAGTCTATATTTCTTGAGGGTCCTCTTCACTAAGAGATCAGTTCATTTAACACTGTTAATGTTGCAATATACAAAATTCAGTTTTTTTGTAGTCTGAAATTGTTGAAGTATTAACTTCTATGTCACGATGAATATTCACTTTAAAGTCGTAAACTGCAAAGATCAGTATTGTCAAATGTCTCGTCTACATTCCACGAATTTATGAAATCTCCATCTGTAGTGAGGGGAAGGTCAAGAACATTGTCCCTTACGCTTGTAGGAGAGACGGAAATGGAGACAGAGGGAGAGATAAAAAAAACAAGTGTTTAAATTACTGTAATATGAAGGGGAGAGGGAGAACAAGTAATTAAATAAATTCTTGTAATTACGTGCTGGATTTGAAATGATATGAGATCCCCACATGATAAGATAAAGCAATGCTTCCTCTTCTCTCAGGGAAAGTAGTAGAGAACGAATGTGAACATGTAATGATTGTTGATAAATTAATTGAGCTGGGTGATGCAGTGTGTTTTGTGGAGTTAATTATAATATTGGAAATGATAAACTTTGACATGCAAAAGACAACTTGTAATATATGTAGTTGTAATATATATTTTAATATCTAAAGGCAAACCTTTATATATTAGAATTACTCAACAGCAGTATTCAGTAAGGACAGCTCAAGAATCTAGCGCAATATTCAACTACACACGAGTCTGTAATAATCCTGTCAAGTGGGTTGAGGCAAAGGTCATTGTCCCATGTTCTTCCTGGCTAGAAAGAAATATTCTTGAAACCTGTTTCATATATGAATGTCATGGATTGCCTTACGTGTCACAGTTTCACGAATAGGAACTTGGGTAGTTGCTGGCATTACCTGGCGAGGCTCGACTTGTCTAGCCACTAGGCGAGTTTGCTCTAGGTTTTCGTTTTCCTTAATTGATGAGGAATTTTCCCTAAGGCAAATGCCAGACCCTCTTCATTCAGAATGTAAAGTCCTTTATGTTTCTTAAGTCCGACTTATAATTTTGATAACCAGTGTGTTACCAAAGTTAATTTTGCTAGTTAATCACTAAATTACCTTTGCTCATGAGCTGACTTTTCTCTGTTTCCCTTAATACTTAATCTTCCTGGCACTAGGCACTCGTTGTACCTGGGGTACTGAATCTTTTCCCTCAACCACCTTCAGTCTTAGCAAGGCAGCCCTCGGGAAGAATCTGCTGAGATTGCTTACTCATTTTTGCAACTCTGCGAACTCCTGATGTATTGACTGCAACAGGAAAAGCCTTGTGCTATCATTCCACTCCCCCTGTGGTTGTTGTGCATTCTATTTCGCTTGTTCGCGATTCTTGGTGTGTGTGTGTGTGTGTGTGTGTGTGTGTGTGTGTGTGTGTGTGTGTGTGTGTGTGTGTGTGTGTGTGTGTGTGTGTGTGTGTGTGTGTGTGTGTGTGTGTGTGTGTGTGTGTGTGTGTCTGTGTGTGTGTGTGTGTATGTATATATATATATATATATATATATATATATATATATATATATATATATATATATATATATATATATATGTATATATATATATATATATATATATATATATATATATATATATATATATATATATATATATATATATATATATATATATATATATATATATATATATATCTAAACAGGTGATATCAGAATTATACAAAACAACCAATGTAATAAATCGTAATTCTTGGGTAGAGTATTAGGTGGATGTTACAGAGTCGGGTGTCGTCACGCATGTGTGAGGTGTTGCTTTGTTATGGGATGTGATGGTGAGGTGTAGTCTTGGTCCTTTATATGTTTTCTTTTGACGTTTTGCTTCGATAGTTCCTTGATAATGTGAGAACTCACGAAAGCGCTTGGAATTTCACAATTTTTTCACAATGGTTGTTTTGCATATTCTGATATCACCTGTTAACTGTGATCTTATTGCATATATATAACAAGTCGGCCGTCTCCCACCGAGGCAGGGTGACCCAAAAAGAAAGAAAATCCCCCAAAAGAGCATACTTTCATCATCATTCAACACTTTCACCTCACTCACACATATTCACTGTTTTTGCAGAGGTGCTCCGAACACACCAGTTTAGAAGCATATACGTATAAAGATACACAACATATCCCTCCAAACTGCTAATATCGCGAATCCCTCCTTTACAGTGCAGGCATTGTACTTCCCATTTCCAGGACTCAAGTCCGGCTATATAAAAATAACCGGTTTCCCTGAATCCCTTCACTAAATATTACCCTGCTCACACTCCAACAGATCGTCAGGTCCCAAGTACCATTAGTCTCCATTCACTCCTATTGAACACGCTCATGCACGCCTGTTGGAAGTCCAAGCCCCTTGCCCACAAAACCTCCCTTACCCCTTCCTTCCAACCTTTTCGAGGACGACCCCTACCCCGCCTTCCTTCCCCTACAGATTTATACGCTCTCCATGTCATTCTACTTTGATCCATTCTCTCTAAATGACCAAACCACCTCAACAACCCCTCTTCAGCCCTCTGACTAATACTTTTATTAACTCCACACCTTCCCCTAATTTCCACACTCCGAATTTTCTGCATAATATTTACACCACACATTGCCCTTAGACAGGACATCTCCACTGCCTCCAACCACCTTCTCGCTGCAGCATTTACAACCCAAGCTTCACACCCATATAAGAGTGTTGGTACTACTATACTTTCATACATTCCCTTCTTTGCCTCCATAGATAACGTTTTTTGTCTCCATATATACCTCAACGCACCACTCACCTTTTTTCCCTCATCAATTCTATGATTAACCTCATCCTTCATAAATCCATCCGCCGAAACATCAACTCCCAAGTATCTGAAAACATTCACTTCTTCCATACTCCTCCATATATATATATATATATATATATATATATATATATATATATATATATATATATATATATATATAAATATATATATATGTATATATATATATATATATATATATATATATATATATATATATATATATATATATATATATATATATATATATATGTATGTATATAAATATAACACTGCGACTAGCCGAGGATTCGAACCCATGTCGATTTACCCAGCCTAATGATGAGCGAAAAATCACATGACGCTCTAAATCACAGGACCACGCAATCCTACAAGAATCAAGCACCCATCAGAGGTAGATGTTTTACCTTGATCCAAAGACATACGGTGGTGAGGGTGCTTATTAGTGAAATTCATTCTAATCCGTGTCTGGTGTACTAGCCTTCACGAGCACTATATGTATTATTGTAACCACGTACGAGTGGTATTGAATCAATAACAACACTGGGATTAGCCGAGGAGTCGAATCCATGTCGTTTTGGCCCGCCTCATGGTGAGCGAAAATCACATGACAATCTATGGCAAGCGAATAAGAGAAGCGAAAATTTGTGTATGCAATAATTTCGCAAAAATCATTTTGAACCTAACGAAAAAAACATTTGATTGTGTTTGTTTATTAATAAATTATTGTAAACTTATCTAAAATATTTAGTTGGATTAGGCTAAATTAAATTGCGCTTGTTATGATAAGGTTAGGTAAATTTACTAATTTTACTACATATTAATTTTTACATTAACATAAATGAAAAAAAAAATATATATCTTTAAACGTATAGGAAAGAATTTTAGAAAGAACTTAATTTCTAATGAGATCTTGCTAATTAACCATTTTTACCTAATTGGCACGACATATATACATATACATTGTATATATATATATATATATATATATATATATATATATATATATATATATATATATATATATATATATATATATATATATATATATATATATATATATATATATATATGTGTGTGTGTGTGTGTGTGTATGTATATGTATATATATCCTAGGTAGTAGGTAGGTAGACAGCAACCGCCCAGGGAGGTACTACCCTCCTGCCAAGTGAATGTAAAACGAAAGCCTGTAATTGTTTTACATAATGGTAGGATTGCTGGTGTCCATTTTTCTGTCTCATAAGCAGGCAAGATTTCAGGTACGTCTTGCTACTTGTACTTACACTTGTGTCGCATTACACATACATGTACAAGCATATATATACATACCCCTCTTGGTTTTCTTGCATTTTCTTTCTAGTTCTTGTTCTTGTTTGTTTCCTCTTATCTCCATGGTGAAGTGGACCAGAATTCTTCCTCCGTAAGAAATGCGTGTCGTAAGAGGCGACTAAAATGCCGGGAGCAAGGGGCTAGTAACCCCTTCTCCTGTATATATTACTAAATTTGAAAGGAGAAACTTTTGTTTTTCCTTTTGGGCCACCCCGCCTCGGTGGGATACCTGGTACGTTGAAAGAAAGAATATGTATATATTATACAAATAGGTATGTTGTGTTATATAATATGGTACACAATATTTAAAAGATACATTGCTGGTACAAATATGTAATAAGATCAGAATAAGTAGGTAATATCACAATATACAAAATAACTTGTGAAAATAGTGAAATTCCAAGCCCTTTCGTGACTTCTTCACATTTCTCACATATATTCATACATTCATACATGTAAAAATACAACAGTGAAAATGGGAAATAAAACTTGCCCTGGCTTTGCACAGAGGCAGAAACAACACTACCTCGGGACGTCACAAGCAGGCGCTCAGCAGCTGATCAACGAAAGCACAACAGACCTACAAAAGACGCTAGATATGATGCACAACGCAGAGGCGAAACAACCGCACAACAGTCAAACAACAGACACACAACAGAAGCAAGCAAGGTATTCATAGACTGTAATCCCTGGAAAAAGGGGCGAAATTATATATAGACTGAAATAAAGAATAATACAAACAGAGAAAACCAACAGTGCCTTGTAAAGAGAGGGGAGAGATGAAGGCGTCATTGTTATGGTGAGAGAGCGAAAGAGAGAGAGAGAGAGAGAGAGAGAGAGAGAGAGAGAGAGAGAGAGAGAGAGAGAGAGAGAGTGAGAGAGAGAGAGAGAGAGAGAGAGAGAGAGAGAGAGAAAGAGAGAGAGAGAGGGAGAGGGGAGGGAGGGAAGGAGGTAGAGAGGACATAGGAAAGGCAGACAGCAGAAAATCCTACAGGCTACATCAGTGCTGTGTGCCGGGAACCTGCTCCAGTCTAGATAGCTCACACAAGGTTAGTTTAACAGAAGGGTTTCTACCCGTTCTTAATTAACTCTCTACGACACACAACTAGTAGGAAGCAGTGAACAAAAACTTTAATAAACTAAATTAAACAATGTTCATACGCATTGATAAGAAACCTAAAAGTGGGCTAACTATTACTATAATTATTACTACTATTACTGTAACTATTACTACTATTGCTATAACTATTACTACTACTATAACTACTACTTCAACTTATATTACTATTACTACTATAACTACTACTATTACTACTACAAATACTATTTCTACTACTGCTGCTGCTTCTACTACTATTACCACTACTGCTGTTGCAACTACTACTACTGCAACTACTACTACTACTACTACTGCAACTACTACTACTACTGCAACTACTACTACTACTGCAACTACTACTACTACTGCTGCTTCTGCTGCTACTGCTGATACTTCTACTACTACTAATACTACTACTACTACTACTACAACTACTACTACCGCTGCTGCTTCTGCTGCTACTGCTGCTACTACTACTACTACTACTACTACTGCTGCTACTACTTCTGCTACTACTACTGCTGCTACTACTACTACCACTGCTGCTACTACTACTACTGCTGCTACTACTACTACTGCTGCTACTACTTCTGCTGCTACTACTACAGCTGATGATACTACTACTACTACTACTTCTGCTGCTGCTACTACTACTACTACTATTACTACTGATGCTACTACTACTACTGCTGCTACTGCTCAGGCTGCTGCTACTAATACTACTACTACTGCTGCTGCTACTACTACTACTACTACTACTGCTGCAACTACTACTACTGCTGCTACTACTACTGCTGCTGCTGCTACTACAGCTGATACTACTACTGCTGCTACTTCTACTTCTGCTGCTACTACTACTACTACTATTACTACTGATAATACTACTACTACTACTGCTGCTACTAATACTGCTGCTGCTCATGCTACTATTGCTTCTACTACTACTAATACTACGACTGCTGATGAAGCCACTGTGTGGCGAAACGTTTCCTCATTAAAGATACCCAAATGTTGCACATGTGTCTAATTTATCAATGTACGTCTGGCTCTAATGGAACGGAAGAAAGAACGTAGTTGAAGGAAGCTGCAGCAGATCTGGGATCATCCATCTCTCTGATGCAACCTAGAAGAAATGTATGTCATATGCGAATATTATAGGCTTTTAGCAGAAGGATCCATGGCAGAAGGATCCATGACACCCTACATACTGCCACGATATTAGACAGCAGAAACACAGTTGAGCATATTCGCAGTGTCGTCACAACTCTCAATGATCAATAGAAATTTATGCTCAGTCGTTCACTTTCGACACAGTGCCCCAGCAGTCGCTGGAAGGACAACGATAAACCCAAGATTAGCATCATGTTACACCACAAGCACCATCACACAGTTCCTGGGACGTTTCAGCAATCTGGAACCTTAACCAATCTGTTGTTCCCAGGGGCGCCTACACTGTCAATGTTTTAGTGAGTAGATTTCAGTACAGGAAAACAGCCGAAAAATATTATTATTACTGCCCATGTGCCTCTCGGCATTAACTGAACACTTATGCCTCTGCTTTACGGCAGCAATCGGAAGGATATAGTCTGATCATAGAACATTAAAATTAACTTTATCTTTCACTACAAACACTAGCGTACAGATAGAGGGATAAAAGAATTTTCACCTTAGCACATTCAATATTGTTGGGCAAACTCCTCGACTCACCCTGTACAGTTGTTCACACGCTCACGCCACCCACTCTCTCTCTCTCTCTCTCTCTCTCTCACACACACACACACACACACACACACACACACACACACACACACACACACACACACAAACACACACACACACACACACACACACACACACACACACACACACACACACACACACACACACACACACACACACACACACACATAGACAAGGTGGACAAGGACAGGATGTTCCAGGGAGGGGACACAGAAACAAGAGGCCACAATTGGAAGTTGAAGACACAAATGAGTCAGAGAGATAGTAGGAAGTATTTCTTCAGTCATAGAGTTGTAAGGCAGTGGAATAGCCTAGAAAATGACGTAGTGGAGGCAGGAACCATACACAGTTTTAAGACGAGGTTTGATAAAGCTCATGGAGCGGGGAGAGAGAGGGTCTAGTAGCAACCGGTGAAGAGGCGGGGCCAGGAGCTAGGACTCGACCCCTGCAACCACAAATAGGTGAGTACAAATAGGTGAGTACACAGGAGCTCGGACTCGACCCCCGCAACCTCAACTAGGTGAGTACACACACACACACACACACACCTACATGGGAGAGACTAACCACACAAACTGGCATAATTCAGGATAAGTGGAAAATGGCACTTGTGATACCTATCTACCAAGTAGAACACAGGTTTTAAGCTTCGAATTATAGACCAATTAGCACAACCTCCACTGTGGGAAAATTGATGGAATCAAATAATTGCAAAGGTTCTTCGAAGCCACGTTGTAAGGCATAAATTGATCGATGAATCTCAGCATGGCCATTCCTACCCTACGAATATGTTAACGTTTTTTTCATGGTACATGATAATATGATATTGTGTACATGGACTTCAGTAAGGCTTCTGATAGTTTCACATCGGAGGTTGGTGAGGAAAATAGAGGCACACGGTATAGGAGGATATTTTTTTCCTGGATAGAGCGGCAGTTAACAGGTAGGCAACAGAAAATTTGCATAAATGGGGAGAAATGAGAACGGGTACGCATTACAAGCAATGTTCCGCACGGTTCAGTGTTGGGCCCTTTGTTGCTCACGATATACATACATAACATAGATTGGGGAATAAATAGCAACATAGCGAGTTTGCCGATGACACCAAAATAGGTCGACTGATTAATTCTGACTAGGACACTAGAGTGTTACATGTGGCTAGCGTTATGAAATACAGAGATACCTTCCTGGGATCGCGAAGTGGCCTAAATGCCTCTATGTTAGGCGATGTTTCGCTGTCCATGAGCTCTATCAAGCCGTTACTAACAGTACATGGACACAGAGGGTATATATAGGCTTAGAGCGAGGTGTGAGGCACGATTATTTTGTGCCTTACGCCTCACTCTAAGCCTATATATACCCTGTGTGTCCATGTATTGTTTGTAACGGCTTGACAAAGCTCCTGGAGAGTGAAACATTGCCACAATAAAATGTCACATTAGTTGCACTTGTGTCCTTTTACCTAACATGTTGTTGGTAATTTACCAACATTAATACGAAATACCTCTAGTTTTTTTATATGTTTCAGTTTCGAGAAATAACTAACAAAAACTAACTTGTTCGAAAAATTTAATATATTCTGAAATGCGATATTTACGTTTGGAAAATTTGTGGCTAGTTCATTCTTTGTTTGTACATTGATCAGTAAGGTCACATAATTCTGTCGGTGTACATCCGTGAGGCTAATAAAACTTCTTCGACAAATGACTCTTCGAGATCTGACAGATATATTTCAGTTAATGCCTCAATTTGCCAATAATCTAATTGAAGGGTACAGATTTGTCAACAAGAAAATTAAATCTTTCATAAAGTTTTACTGTTATATTTCTTGAATAATCTATTTCCTGTTGTAATACCCTCTATGGTTCCTTTAAATTCGGATGATGTAAGTTTTGCCAAGTTCTCAGACTTGTCAAATTCATTTCACGTATCATGAAAATGCAATAATTTCTGTCATAAAGTTTCATTACCGTACACGACTGGATGCCAGGCTCCTGTAAGACTGGCTTGATTATGTCGATATTTTGGAGAATGTCTTCCCAAACTACATACATTAAGAATGCCTCAAAGCGTTCCCGCTTTATAGCTAGTGCTTTTGCTCCATCAGTATCTACTGCTAGTTGTCATTCGCTTTCAGTTACATCCAAAAATACTTGTCAAATTCTAAGACGGTTCTCATAAAAAAAGCTTACGTGTCATTATTTCCGTCAGACGATCTAATTACTGACAAGCTGTGTTCAATATTGTTATTTTCCTTCATATTTTGTTCTAATTCTGGCCATCTCTGCGAGGAAGCTGCAGAATAACTAAACTGACTGTATAATTCCAAAACAGTTCACTACTGCTAAACAACTCTTCGCAGTAACTGCTTCAAATAAATTCGGACAGCGTATGGAACCCATTCGGCTGTCATTTTCACGGAACGTTGTTTGAATGCCAGAATACACGTCAATCATATTGTTAGTGTTGTATAATGTTAACCTTCAGTCAGCAATATCTGCATAATGAAACCTGAGAACATTCAATGAAAGATTGAATATATATTTTCCATCATGCTGTTCAACAGGAATTAACTTAAGAATCACTAGACCATATTTACATTCTTTCAGTAAACATAGTAAGACCACTATAGTGAAGAACAAAAAGGCTCAAAAACATGACGGGAACTGGAAAAATAACCCGCACGTAGAGAGAAGCCTAGGATGACATTTCGGTCTGACTTGGACCATTTACAAGTCACACCTATAAATGGTCCAAGTCGGACCGTAACGTTCTCATGAGGTTCTCTCTCCTAGGTGCGTTTTTTTTTTTTTGTATACCACTGTAGTAAGCTGAGGGTGCTTGACAAATATCAGGAGATGAACTTATTCTGATTCAATAATAACACTTAGCATACTTAGCTTCAGAAGTTTTTTGAGTCATTAGCTACTTTGGAGTTTTATATATCAGTGGACTCGTCAAACGTAATTGAAGAAAGAAAATGTTCCTCTTTCCTGGGTTTCCGAGCCTTTGAATGTGTTTTGTAAGACATGGATCAAATTCAGCTAGAAGGCCAAAACATCCAAGGAAGTTTCCATTGTTTGGACAGTTGTTTAAGTAAGTGAGGTGAGGCTTCACCTCGCCTGTCTACAATATATGCTGTGCTCTTATCAAGATTGAGGTAATCAGTCGTTCAGCTTGGACTCCAGGCTGAAGGACTGATTACCTCAAAATCCTACTGATCTTCAACTATTCTTCTCTGTACTGGACTGAGGAAGTCACTGGTTCGAGAAAGTTTCCACAATAACGATACACAAGTATTGCGCAAGTGTCTAATTCATCATCCTTACGATTATCTCCAATGAGAGTCGCTACGGAAAGCTTATCCTCTTACAGCAAGGAATTTTATTACAGGAGCTATTCTCCTCAGTACTTCAGTCAATAATTTATAAAAAATTCCTCATCTTTTTGTAATTCAGTACCAGTGAATTTATTATTCCGATGCATCGCTGATAAGAGCAAAGATGATCCTTTGATATTTCACTGGAATTTATTCTTGTAGTTTCATTTTTTCGGTCATCAATCCTTGATTTAAATTGATTTCAAAGTTCATTCGTATTGTCGTTGAATCATTTACACACACATCAGTACACTTACCAGTTGAAGAAAAACAAATCAGTTGCATATGCATCCTTTTGCGTAACATGTCGGTGACTATTCCAATATTATTACAGATTTCTTCCTGTTCTGCAGTACTGGGTCCACCATTTTCTCCTAAAACAATTACTTCTGGAGTCGCCTGGCACACTTTTTCATGTTTTTTCTTTAGTTCTAGTTCAGTATCAACTCTCTCTCTTTAAATTCGACGTCGTTTTAGAATATTTCTGGTACGGAGAGATTGGCAGAAGAAACGGAATCATTATTGCTGTCACTGTTTACAGTGACGAATTTGAGTAATGAGCCTTTCGTCTTTTTTGAATACTTGTTCATTTTATTCTTTTTCTCCGTTTCTCAAATCCAGTTTCATGTTGTCTCTTATATTCATCAGATATAATGTACCAAACGATAAAAAAAAATCTTAGTGAATTCAGAAAGAATAATAAATGGCAGTGCCGTGGCTGGAACAACTTACCAATAACCTGCACTTAAGTTGATATATTCCAGTCCATCGTGAACCATTGTCAAATCACAACTGAGCGAGAAAAGGTTGAGAAAGCAATGAGAAAGTAAAAGAAGATAAATCTATTTTCACCTGGTAAAGAAGTTGAAAAGATGAATAGAGCCCACGGTTTAAGCATAGATATTGAGGGACATAGACAAGAAGCACTAGAGCAGGAAGAAGGTACAGAAGAGCTCAAATTACAATAGAGAGATGAGCAGAAGGGCCAGAAATAAAAAAGTACGACATAGCAACAATAATATGGCGAGAAATATAGCTGGTACATAAATGGAAACAAAAGACCAAATGTTGCATTTAAGAAGAAAGGAGAAGAGTCGGTAAGAGATGAGAAACTAAATAAGAATGAATTTCATCAATTTATTAATTTAGAAAAAAAGTGTGAGTTTTCAAAGAGCAGAAAACTGTGAACCAACCAGCAGAGACAAGATAACATTAATACAACACAGGATGGCATGGAAATGCTCGTAATTAGTTAAGTATGTTAAAAAAAAGTGCCTGACCAGGTTTACTGTACGAGGAGTGAGACCCAGCAGCATCCAGAAAGCTGAAAAGCAGAAAATCTCTTTAAAATATTCGAAAAAGTAAACAGTAAAGCTTCATTTAACTACAAAATAATATATTTGATGTACATAATATCAAGCACAATGAAGAAAAAAAAGGAGAGCAGTGGAGCAGTACTAAGAGAGAAATGGAATAATAAGCGACAGCTGAAACGGGTTTAGAGATGATAAATCTTGGCTGGCAATACTACTGCATATTTAAAAGAGGGTATCAGATTATGTACGTAAGAACGGGATGATTGCACTGTATGAAGGCGTTAGAAATTGTTTTCCGTAAAAAGCTAATGCATAAATTCGAAGTACACGAAGTGATTATGGACCTGACACCCTACAGGATCACTTTATTGGATGAAGGAATAACTGAGCAGCAGCATACAGATAGTGAATGTTCCAAAAGAGGTTCCGTTAGGGAAGAACATGAATAATGGTATAGGACAAGGGTACTTATTGAATAGAAGGATACAGGGTAATGATAAGGAGGGATATGTCGGAGTGGGTAGGGGTGACTAGTGGAATTCCTCAAGGCTCCGTGCTTTGGCCTCTGCTCTCCTTCATGTGCATAGACGACTTGCCAGGTCACTGATTTCTATATATATCTCTGTTTGCAGATTATGTGAAATTGGTGAGAGTGAGACCCGAAGAGAACATGCAGAGAGAATTGGTTGCATTGTTGAAAACGTTATTACTTGAATTTACTCCAAATAATCACCAAACAATAATATGAGAGAAGACTAGGCACATAACGCAACCTAGGAGAGAATGCTGCAGACGTCGTGAAAAGAAAGAGACCTGATTAAACTTCCAAAAAGCATATCACCAGACCTATATTACACAATAAAACGTCTGCGACATACACAGAAACTACCTAAGAAATGTTTTGAGGAACCTGAAACAAAGATTCCTGGAGGACCTGGAGTCTACCTGGAGATTATTCCGGGGATCAACGCCCCCGCGGCCCGGTCCACGACCAAGCCTCCCGGTGGATCAGGGTCTGATCAACCAGGCTGTTACTGCTGGCCGCACGCAGTCCAACGTACGAGCCACAGCCCGGCTGATCCTGCACTGATTTTAGGTATCTGTCCAGCTCTCTCTTAAAAGGCAGCCAGGGGTTTATTAATAATTCCTCTTATGCTTGGTGGGAGGCTGTTGAACAGTCTTGGGCCCCGGACACTTATGGTGTTTTCTCTTAGTGTACCAATGGCGCCCCTACTTTTCATTGGGGGTATTTTGCATCGCACATTCCATTTTAATATTACACACAAAGTTTTTAGACCTATATGGAACATGCAAAGCTTGCATGGACTCTGCTCATGATGAAGTTTCATGACAAGCTCCAAGAATTTGCGAGGAGACTGGCGACGGAACTGAGCAGAATGAACTGCGAGGATGAATAATGAACTCTAACAATCAAAAAGCAATGGAGATCTATGAACATATCACGACATACAAACTAATTAGAGGAAAAGACATTGTGGATTGAGATAACATATTGATATAGTTGAAGAAAACGTCAGGGGAAAATGATGGCAGCTAACGACCAAGAAACGCCCTATGAAAGCCAGGAAGTTCTTTTTAAATTTCAGGGTGCTGAATAAATGGAATGCATTAAAAGTGGTAGATATGACTCGATCCCAAGAAACACGACTAGGTGAACACACACACACACACACACACACACACACACACACACACACACACATGTAGTAAAAGGTAGTACATAACTGGGTGAAAGAATGACTTGTTAACACACGCTAGTATTATAATTATTAGAACTACTCTCAGTGTTAATGGTATCTTATTAGTATTACGGATACACAGAGGTGAAATGTATTTCTGGGACATATAAACAACTGACCTGCTCACACACACACACGCGCGCACACACATACACTCGGGGACAGGAGCTGAGTCTCGACCCCTGAAACCACAACTAGGTGAGTACACACAGCTGATCCTTGGAATTTGACCGCGTCCCCTCACCCCCCCACACACCTTTCCCTCCCCCACAGACCTTTCCCCTCCCCCGCTCTCGCCTTCACTCCCTACTCCCTCCTATCTTTCCCTCTCCCCCTCCCTCGCGTTTCTCTCTCTCATAGCCTTTTTCCCTCCCCTTCCCCCTACTCTTTCATTCTCTCTCTCTCTCTCTCTCTCTCTCTCTCTCACTCTCTCTCTCTCTCTCTCTCTCTCTCTCTCTCTCTCTCTCTCCCTCACTCCCATAACCCTATTTCACCCTCCTCTCTCTCTATAGGCTTCTCTCTCCATCTCTCCATTTCTCTCTCTCATAGCCTTTTCCCTCACCCTCCTTTCTCCCTCTCTCTCTCTCTCTCCCTCTCCCTCTCCCTCTCTTTCTCCCTCTCTCTACCCTTTCTCTCCCCCTCACATTTCTCTCTCTCTCCCCCTTGGTCTTATTCCTCACCCTCCCTCTCCTCTCTCTCCCTCTTTCTACCCTTTCTCTCTCCTCTCTCTCCCTCTTTCTACCCTTTCTCTCTCCACCTCGCACCCTCTCCCTCCTCTAGCCTTCTGTCTGTGGTAAAAAAAAAAAAAGAAAAATGGGTGGCCCTAGAGGACGGAAAATCAGTGATCTGGTAGACGAACCAGGGAGGAAAGACTGGGAGCTAGAGCTCCAAAAAAGGGAGGAAGAGTGGGGAAGGAAGATAGTAGAGCTTGGTAAGAAAATGGAGGAGAGGATAGCTGAAGAGTGCAGGAAGTGGGAAGTACAGGTCTTAGCAGCAGAAGCAAGGATACAGTGCTTAGAAGAGAAACTGCAAAGCCTGAAACAGATTAGAGAGACAAATGACAATTCAGATGTGACATCAGGAAATTCAATGTCAGGCGCAGACAAGGGGACGGTAAGCAACAACGGAGACATGACGTACACGAAGGCCCTATCAGACCCACATGGGGCCAGGGAAAAGACGAGGAGCACACTAAGATCAAATGACAGGTCCGAAGACAATGAAGGTATGCTATATGCAGAGATTCTAACAGCCAACTGCAGTAGCAAGGGACAGCTGGTCATGAAAGAGTTCACTGAGAATAGAAGTTTCAGATATGACAGGGACTGAAGGCAAGAACATGTCAATGGAAGGAAATAAAATGCCTCAGAGGAAGCAGATGGAGACTCAGTGGGAGGAGGAAAGGGCGAGGTCAGTTTTTGTGTACGGGCTCCAAGAAGCCAAGGGGGACAACTTTGAAGAAATAAAACAGGAGGAGAAAAAAATGATTGAAGGCACCATGAAAACAATAGGTGAGGGCGATATGACCCAGGTGACAAATTTTCAGAGAATTGGGTGGTTTGTGAGTGGAAGGATACGGCCTGTCAGAGTAACTTTCAAGGAAGAATCAGTTCGAACCAGGATTCTGCAAGAGAAAGCAAGACTGAGGGACAAACAGGGGTACCAGAGAGTATACCTCGACCGCGACAGAACACAAGAAGAAAGGACTACACTGAAAGAGAGGGTACAGAGATGCAAGGAGGAACGAGAGGCAATGACGAAAATGAGCAGGACCCAGACACAGGAGGAAGGGAAAACACACCCCACAGAATCTCCCACCAAAAGACTCCAACCGCGACATTCCCAACGCAACTGAGCAACCTATACTACAACCCACTCACTGTTCCCTCTGCCACCAACCCCCATATCAAAAACCTCACCCCAACAGCTGTCCCTTATGGGCATTCTGACCCCACCCCCATCATCACAAACCCCACCAACACCACAGCCCCATATAGGCCCCCACCAAGGCTCTCGCTCCCCCAACCCCAATATTCTTGCATGACCACAATGATAGAAAAGAAACTGAAAGTTTGGTACACAAACGCGGATGGAATAATGAATAAACATGAGGAGTGGAACGAAAGAATCAGTGAAAAATCCCCAGACATCATAGCAGTCACAGAAACAAAACTCGCTGAGACAATAACAGACACAATCTTCCCAACGGGATATCAGATCCTGAGGAAAGATAGAAGGAGTAGAGGGGGAGGAGGGGTTGCACTGCTCATAAAACACCGATGGGGATTTGAGGAAATGGAAGGCATGGACATGATTGGAGAAAGAGACTACATTGTAGGTACAATTCAGTCCGGAGAACATAAAGTAGTCATTGGAGTGATGTATAACCCACCACAGAACTGCAGGAGGCCAAGAGAGGAGTACGAAGAAAACAACAGGGTGATGGTGGACACACTGGCTGAGGTGGCAAGAAGAGCTCACTCGAGCAGAGCAAAGTTACTGGTAATGGGCGATTTCAACCACAGGGAGATCGACTGGGAAAACCTGAAGCCACATGGGGGTCCCGAAACATGGAGAGCCAAGATGATGGATGTGGTACTTGAAAACCTCATGCATCAACATGTCAGGGACACAACCAGAGAGAGAGGGGAGGATGAGCCAGCAAGACTGGATCTTGTGTTCACCCTGAGCAGTTCAGACATTGAAGACATCACTTACGAGAGGCCCCTTGGAGCTAGCGATCACGTGGTTCTGAGTTTTGATTATATAGTAGAGTTACAAGTGGAGAAGGTAACAGGAACTGAAGGGGACAGGCCAAACTATAAAAGGGGGGACTACACAGGTATGAGAAACTTCCTGCAGGAGGTTCAGTGGGACAGAGAAATGGTAGGAAAATCAGTAAACGAGATGATGGAATATGTGGCAACAAAGTGCAAGGAGGCAGAGGAAAGTTTTGTTCCCAAGGGAAACAGAAATAATAGGAAGACCAAAACGAGTCCTTGGTTTACCCAAAGGTGTAGGGAGGCAAAAACTAAGTGCAACAGAGAATGGAAAAGGTACAGGAGGTATAGGACCCAGGAAAACAAGGAGATTAGTAGAAGAGCCAGAAACGAGTATGCACAGATAAGGAGGGAGGCCCAGCGACAGTATGAAAACGACATAGCATCGAAAGTCAAATCTGACCCGAAACTGCTGTATAGCCACATTAGGAGGAAGACAACAGTCAAGGACCAGGTGATAAGGCTGAGGAAAGAAGGTGGAGAACTCACAAGAAACGATCAAGAGGTATGTGAGGAGCTCAACACGAGATTTAAGGAAGTATTTACAGTAGAGACAGGAAGGACTCTGGGGGGACAGACCAGATGGGGACACCAGCAAGGAATACACCTACAAGTGTTGGACGACATACATACAGATGAGGAGGAGGTGAAGAAACTGCTAAGGGACATTGATACCTCAAAGGCAATGGGACCGGACAACATCTCCCCGTGGATCCTTAGAGAGGGAGCAGATATGTTGTGCGTGCCACTTACCACAATCTTCAACACGTCCCTGGAAACTGGGCAACTACCTGAGGTATGGAAGACGGCAAATGTAGTTCCCATTTTTAAAAAAGGAGACAGAAAAGAGGCACTAAACTATAGACCTGTGTCATTGACGTGTATAGTATGCAAAATTATGGAGAAGATTATCAGGAGGAGAGTGGTGGAGCACCTGGAACTGAACAAGAGTATAAATGCCAACCAGCACGGATTCACGGAAGGCAAATCCTGTGTCACAAACCTTCTGGAGTTTTATGATAAAATAACAGAAGTAAGACACGAGAGAGAGGGGTGGGTTGATTGCATCTTCTTGGACTGCAAGAAGGCCTTTGACACAGTTCCTCACAAGAGATTAGTGCAGAAGCTAGAGCATCAGGCTCATATAACAGGAAGGGCACTGCAATGGATCAGAGAATACCTGACAGGGAGGCAACAACGAGTCATGGTACGTAATGATGTATCACAGTGGGCACCTGTGACGAGCGGGGTCCCACAGGGGTCGGTCCTAGGACCAGTGCTATTTTTGGTATATGTGAACGACATGATGGAAGGGTTAGACTCAGAAGTGTCCCTGTTTGCAGATGATGTGAAGTTAATGAGGAGAATTAAATCTGATGAGGACCAGGCAGGACTTCAAAGAGACCTGGACAGACTGGACACCTGGTCCAGCAAATGGCTTCTCGAATTTAATCCTGCCAAATGCAAAGTCATGAAGATAGGGGAAGGGCACAGAAGACCACAGACAGAGTATAGGCTAGGTGGCCAAAGACTGCAAACCTCACTCAAGGAGAAAGATCTTGGGGTGAGTATAACACCGAGCATGTCTCCGGAAGCACACATCAATCAGATAACTGCTGCAGCATATGGGCGCCTGGCAAACCTGAGAACAGCATTCCGATACCTTAGTAAGGAATCGTTCAAGACACTGTACACCGTGTATGTCAGGCCCATACTGGAGTATGCAGCACCTGTTTGGAACCCGCACTTGATAAAGCACGTCAAGAAACTAGAGAAAGTACAAAGGTTTGCCACAAGGTTAGTTCCAGAGCTAAGGGGAATGTCCTATGAAGAAAGATTAAGGGAAATCGGCCTGACGACACTGGAGGACAGGAGGGTCAGGGGAGACATGATAACGACATATAAAATACTGCGTGGAATAGACAAGGTGGACAAAGACAGGATGTTCCAGGGAGGGGACACAGAAACAAGAGGCCACAATTGGAAGTTGAAGACACAAATGAGTCAGAGAGATATTAGGAAGTATTTCTTCAGTCATAGAGTTGTAAGGCAGTGGAATAGCCTAGAAAATGACGTAGTGGAGGCAGGAACCATACACAGTTTTAAGACGAGGTTTGATAAAGCTCATGGAGCGGGGAGAGAGAGGGCCCAGTAGCAACCTGTGAAGAGGCGGGGCCAGGAGCTAAGACTCGACCCCTGCAACCACAAATAGGTGAGTACAAATAGGTGAGTACACACACACGGTCATAGAAAACACATGTACACACACACACACACAAGGTTGGATCTCGTATTCGCTTTGATCAGTTCAGAAATAGGAAATATCAAACACGAAAGGCCTCGAGGCGCTAGCAGTCATGTGGGCCTGAGTTTCTAATACATAGTGGAGAATGAAGCAGTACGAGAAGGACGGGAGAAGCCAAACATCCAAATAGGGGGCTACACAGGTATGAGGCAGTTCCTGTAAGAAGTGGAGTGGGTAAGTGAGCTAGAGGGAAAGACAGTAAATGAAATAATTGAACACGCGACGACAAAGTGGAGGGAGGCAGAGAAGTTTGTACCAAAGGGCTACAGAAACAACGGGAAGAACAGAGTGAGCCCATGGTTTACCCGGAGATGTGAAGAAGCCAAAGCCAAGTGTGCTAGACCATGGAAAATGTATACAAAGCAAAGGACCCAGGAAAACAGGGAGTGGAGCCAAAGAGCAAAAAATGAATATGCATGGATAAAGCCCAGCATCAATACGAGAATGGCATAGCATGAAAACCAAAATCTGACCCAAAGTTGTTATACAGCCACATAAGCAAGAAAACAACAGTCAAAGGACCAGGTAATCAGACTGAAGAAGGAAGGAGGGAAGCTCACAGGGAACGACAAGTAAGTATGTGAGAAGCTCAGCTCATGATTAGGGATGTATTCACACTGGAAACAGAGAGGCTTCCAGCAAACCGAGGTAGTAGAATGCAGCAGAAAATGCCGAAAACACTGCACACAACCGAAGAGCAGGTGAAGAAATTGCTAGGAGAACTAGATTCCTCGAAGGAGGTGGGCCCAGATAATATCTTTCCTTGTTACCTGTGGGAGCAGATGCACTGTATGTGCCACTAACAAGAATCTTCAATAAATGTGTTGAAACAGGGGAAACTGCATGAAGTGTGAAAAACAGCTAATGTATTCTCAATTTTTAAGAAAGGCGACACAGGCTGCACTAAATTACAGACCAGTGTCGCTGACATGTATAGTAAGTAAAGTTAAGGAGAAGATTATCATAAGAGTGGTGGAAGACCTAGAAAGGAATGGGCTCATACATGGCAACCTGCACGAGAAGGTAACGGAAGTAAGACAGGAGAGAGAGGGATGGGTAGACTGAATTGCAAGGAGGTTTTGGATACAGTTCTCCACAAGAGGAGCAGGTATGATTAGCAGATAAAGTACTGCAATGAATCAGGGAATACATGACAGGAAGGAAATAACGTGTGTTGGTACAAGATGAGGTATTAGAGTGGGTGAATGTATCGACTGGCGTTCCACATGGGTCAGTCCTAGGACTGATGCTGTTTATTGTATATGTGAATAACTTGATGGAAGGGATAGATTCAGAGGTGTCAATGTTCGCAGACGATGTGAAGCTAATGAGGAGAATACAAGCGGACGAGGATCTGGTAAGCCTACAAGAGGATCTGTACAGGCTGCAAACTTGGTTCAACAAATGGCTCCTGGAGTATAACGCCAGCAAGTGCAAAGTTATTAAGCTTGAAGAAGGACAAAGAAAACCGCAGACAGAGTACAACCTAAAAGCTGCAAAACTCATTCAAGGAAATGGATCTTGGGGTGAATATCATACCGAGCACATCCCCTGAGGAGCACATCAACCAAAGAAATGCTGCAGCACATGTGTGCCTGGCAAACCTGAGAATAGCATTTCGACGTCTAAGTAAGGAGTCATTCACGACGCTGTACACCATTTTCATCAGGCCCACATTCAAGTATGCAGCACCCGTATGGAACCCACACCTGGTCAAATACGTCAAGGAATTAGAGAAGGTGGAAAGGTTTCCAACAAGACTAGGGGTATCTCCTACGAGGAAAGGGTAATGGAGCTCAACGGGAGGGATAGGGGAAGGACATAGTGACATTTAAAATACTGAGAAAAATTCATAAAGTGGATAGGTACAGAATGTTTCAAAGATGGGACCCAGCAACAAAGGGTCACAACTGGAAGTTGAAGACTCAGATGAGTCACAGGGATGTTAGGAATTACTTCTTCAGTTATAGAATTGTCAGGAAGTGGAACAATCTAGAAAGTGATGTAGTGGAGGTAGGATTCATACAAAGCTTTATGAAGAGGGTCGATAAAGCTCATGGAGAAGAGATAGTGTGGACCTAGTATCGACCAGCGAAGAGTCAGGGCCAGGAGCTATGAATCGACCCCTGCAACCACAAATAGGTGAGTACACACACATACCAACTGTCCATACAAGACTAACTGATCCCGTAAGTGACTAGGGCAAGGATTATCGGTGTGCCAGGTGCAGGCAGTGAAAGCAATTCCACACTGCGGGTAAAGCTCAAAGGGTGGAGGAATGGGAAACCAAAAGCCAAACAAACAAGAAGTGAAAACTGAGGAAATGGAGTCAGGATATCTGTGGACAGAGAAGGAAATATTGTTGGCTGTATTCCAACACGTGATCTATGAAATGTGGAAGGGAAGAGGCAGGGAGGAGGGGGAAGGGGGAATATTTCGCTCCTCGCATAGAGACGGAAGAGAAGATGACGAATCACTGCAGGAAGGTAAGGTACAAGAGAGAAGGGCTATTACCACTGATGAAGAACTCAAAAAACGGAGGATGGAGCTAGAAGATATGATGGAAAGGTTGTGTGAAGTAGAGATTGAGGTAACTGCAGTAAATGAAGAGGCAGGAAGAAAGGTAATAAGGTGCCTTTGTAGAAATGTTGTCTGGCAACTTGGAGGTGAAGGAGAGGATATGAGGAAAAGAGGGAGGGAAAAGAAACAGGAGGAGGAAAAAGAGGTCGCTGATTTTCCATTGCTTTCGGAAGGCTGAAGGGAGGACCACTTATGAAATATGGGCAGCTGATGAAAGAGAGATTTATAATATCATTGAATAGACAGGTGCTGACGCTAATGTGCACGATGCGGCAAACTTACAGAGAATTATAAAGTATTCAAAGAAAAAATATGACCAGCCAAACTGACCCAAGCATCGGATATGTCGTTTGATAGACACTGTTGAGGAGGACGAACACATATTGTGTTTACCCCCATAGGGCAGAACGGAACAGGAAAGAGAAGGGTAAGAGAATAAGAAACAGTAGAAGAAAGGTAGGAGAACCAGGTAACATAACGACAGGCGTGGAAGCCCAACATCCAGGGAAACCTCAAGTTCAGTCCCACTCAAACACAATAACTCGAAAAGAACTATACCCTACCTCTCCATCCTGCTCCACCTACACTCCCATTCACAACCAACTGCCACACCATACCCCAACCCCCTTTCCATCTGTTATTTACTTTCTCCCTCCTCTCACACCTATACCCATGGTATCACTCCATTCTCCCTACTCACAACCTTCAGGAGAGTAAGAACCCAAAACAAGAGCATAATACCGGAACGAAACCGAGTGTGGTATTCGAAAGGAGATTGGATAATAAATTACAGAGATAGAGGAAAAGAACACATAGAGGAGTAATCTCAAGACATTGCAGCAATAAGAGACACCAAGCTCACAGAGACAATGACTGATGCAGCTTTTCCAGAAGGATATCAGAACATGAGAAAGTCCAGAGAAGGTAGAGGGGTGACATTGCTAGTCAGGAGTCGGTTGACTTTTGAGATGATGAGTATGATAAATGGAGAACGGTTGTATGTCGATAAAATAGGAATTCTCGATACTGGGAGATTCAAGGTGGTGATAGCTGTAATGTACAACCCACCACACAAGTGGAGACAATGATAGGAATTTAAAGACAACATCAGGGCAACAGTGGCCATGATTTTTGGGTGGTTCGAAGAGCGCACATGGGCAATACAAAACTGCTCATCATTGGAGCTCCAGCCATAAGGAAATAAACTGGGAAATTCTAGAGTTACACTGGAAACGAACATATAAAGCTGGAATATACGGTGATGCTGGAACTTTTCACACATAATGACTACTATATGAGACGGTGAATGCTAGAGGCTCCTCGGTGCTAGCAACCATGTAGTAATGAAGGTCGATTATCTTGTGCAAGTAAAGATGGAAAGAAACAAAACGTAACGGAAAGAACAAACCAGACATGAAAAAAGGAGACTACATAGGCATGAGGCAATTCATAAGTGGAGTGCCACGGAAAAGGGAACTAGACAGAAATAAGATGAACGTCGCGGGAGGCAAATGAGATTTTCTCACCCAGAAAAAATTGTGCAGGCACGAACAGAGTTAATCCATGGTTCAACCAAAGGTGCAAGGAAGCAGATGCTAAAACTGAATGAGCGTGGAAAAATGTAGAAATCAAAGAATGTCAGAGAACAGGAAAGTGAGAAGAGCCAGAAATGAATACACATGACTAAGAGAATCTGAATGACAATTTGTGAATGACATAGCATCGAAAGAAAAACCTGAGCCAAATTTGTTATACAACCGCATCAGAAAGAAAACAACTTGGGAACGAAAGGAGCTCATAAGGACTGACCAGAAAGTCTTTTACCAGCTGTAGTATTACCAGACTGTCAAGAAAGGAGAGTGCACCAACGAGTACTGGACACATCACATAATTGGAGGTGAGGTGAGACTTCTGAGTGAGTTAGAGACCTCGAAGGAGATGGTACCAGACAACATCCTTTCGTCATTGCGATCTTTAGCAAGTCAGTTGAGACAAGGCTTGAAGTTTGGAAAACAGAAAGGGAGACAGACTGTAGCTCTAAACTACAAACCGGTATCATAGACTAATAGAACACCTTGGAAGGGCGGATTTGTAAACAACAACCAGCACAGTTTTATAGTTGGTAATTCATGTCTCACAAATCTTAGATTTCTATGACTTGGTAACGAAATTAGGCAGAAGAGAGAGGGATGGGAGGACTGTTATAGTATTGGACTGTAAGATGATGTTAATTACAGCATTTCAGAAGAGACTGGGGCAAAAGCTGGAGTAGCAAGCGGGAATAATAGGAAAATACCTACAGTGGACAAAGGAATACTTAACAGGAAGGAAACAATGAGTTATTGTCCTGTAAGAGGTGTCAGAGTTTCACAAGGACCAGTACTTGGAGCAGTACTTTTTTGTGTGTATGAAAACGACTTGACAAAATAAATCTTGTGTCCCTGCTCGTAATTGACGCAAAGCTAACAATGTGAATGCAATTAGAAGCATACCACGATGACTGAAAACAGTGTACTGGCTCGGGGAGCAAATGCTGTAAACCTCCCTGAAAGAGGACGACCGTGGAGTGAGCATAATTCCTAGCATTTTGCCCGAGGCACATATCAATCGATGGGTTTACCAGCAAACGAAAGAGTGGCAAACTTAAGAGTAGCTTTCAGGAAGCTCAACATGGAGGCATTTACGGCTCTATACACGGCATATGTCTGACACATATTGAAATATGAAGTGCCAGTATGGAACCTATATCTGATAAAGCACATCAAGAGCTGGAAAAAGTGGAAAGGTTTGCAACGAGGTTAGTCTCATTGCTGAAGGGTAAGACCTGTGAGGAAAAACTGAAGGAGATAAACCTGACGACGCTAAAGGACAGATACGTCATAAATACGACGTACAAAGTACTAAGAGGAATTAACAGGGTGGACAGGGCGAGTATGCTTGAGAGAGAGGTCTCAGGTACACGAGAAAGAAGCTGGAAGTTAAAAGCACAGACGAGACTCGCGGATGTATGGAAATTCTTCTTTGGCCTTATAGTCAGGAAGAGTAAAGGAGATAGTGAACTAAACATGTAGCAGCCACCGGTGACGCGGAGCCAGGAGCTGAGCCTCGACCCCTGCAACAACAAATATTTAAGGTACAAAGAGGAGAGCGCTCGCGCGCGCACACACGAACACACACACGCGCGTACACACGAACACACACACACACACACACACACACACACACACACACACACACACACACACACACACACACACACACACACACACACACACAGAAACGAATATGCACAGATAAGAAAGGAGGCCCAAAGACAATATGAAAATGACATAGCAGCGAAAGCCAAATTTGACCCGAAACTGTTGTACAGCCACATTAGGAGGAAAACAACAGTCAAGGACCAGGTAATCAGGTTAAGGAAGGAAGGAGGAGAGACAACAAGAAATGATCGTGAAGTATGTGAGGAACTCAACAAGAGATTCAAAGAAGTGTTCACAGAAGAGACAGAAGGGACTCCAGAAAGACGGAGAGGTGGGGCACACCACCATGTGCTGGACACAGTGCACACAACCGAGGAAGAAGTGAAGAGGCTTCTGAGTGAGCTAGATACCTCAAAGGCAATGGGGCCAGATAACATATCCCCATGGGTATTGAGAGAGGGAGCAGAGGCGCTATGTGTACCCCTAACAACAATATTCAATACATCTATCGAAACAGGGAGATTGCCTAAGGCATGGAAGACAGCAAATGTAGTCCCAATCTTTAAAAAAGGAGACAGACATGAAGCATTAAACTACAGACCAGTGTCACTGACATGTATAGTATGCAAAATCATGAAGAAGATTATCAGGAGAAGAGTGGTGGAACACCTAGAAAGGAATGATCTCATCAACAGCAGCCAACATGGTTTCAGGGACGGGAAATCCTGTGTCACAAACCTACTGGAGTTCTATGACATGGTGACAGCAGTAAGACAAGAGAGAGAGGGGTGGGTGGATTGCATATTCTTGGACTGCAAGAAGGCGTTTGACACAGTTCCACACAAGAGATTGGTGCAAAAACTGGAGGACCAAGCAGGGATAACAGGGAAGGCACCACAATGGATCAGGGAATACTTGTCAGGAAGACAGCAGCGAGTCATGGTACGTGGCGAGGCGTCAGAGTGGGCACCTGTGACCAGCGGGGTCCCACAGGGGTCAGTCCTAGGACCAGTGCTGTTTCTGGTATTTGTGAACGACATGACGGAAGGAATAGACTCTGAGGTGTCCCTGTTTGCAGATGACGTGAAGTTGATGAGAAGAATTCACTCGATCGAAGACCAGGCAGAACTACAAAGGGATCTGGACAGGCTGCAGACCTGGTCCAGCAATTGGCTCCTGGAGTTCAATCCCACCAAGTGCAAAGTCATGAAGATTGGGGAAGGGCAAAGAAGACCGCAGACGGAGTACAGTCTAGGGGGCCAGAGACTACAAACCTCACTCAAGGAAAAAGATCTTGGGGTGAGTATAACACCAGGCACACCTCCTGAAGCGCACATCAACCAAATAACTGCTGCAGCATATGGGCGCCTGGCAAACCTCAGAACAGCATTCCGACATCTTAATAAGGAATCGTTCAGGACCCTGTACACCGTGTATGTTAGGCCCATATTGGAGTATGCGGCACCAGTTTGGAACCCACACCTAGCCAAGTCTAGAGAAAGTGCAAAGGTTTGCAACAAGACTAGTCCCAGAGCTAAGAGGTATGTCCTACGAGGAGAGGTTAAGGGAAATCAACCTGACGACACTGGAGGACAGGAGAGATAGGGGGGACATGATAACGACATACAAAATACTGAGAGGAATTGACAAGGTGGACAAAGACAGGATGTTCCAGAGATTGGACACAGTAACAAGGGGACACAGTTGGAAGTTGAAGACACAAATGAATCACAGGGATGTTAGGAAGTATTTCTTCAGCCACAGAGTAGTCAGTAAGTGGAATAGTTTGGGAAGCGATGTAGTGGAGGCAGGATCCATACATAGCTTTAAGCAGAGGTATGATAAAGCTCACGGTTCAGGGAGAGTGACCTAGTAGCGATCAGTGAAGAGGCGGGGCCAGGAGCTCGGACTCGACCCCAGCAACCTCAACTAGGTGAGTACAACTAGGTGAGTACACACAAACACACACAAACACACACACACACACAAACACACACACACACACACACACACACACACACACACACACACACACACACACACACACACACACACACACACACAAACACACACAAACACACACACACACACAAACACACACACACACACAAACACACACACACACACACACACACACACACACACACACACACACACAAATACACACACAAACACACACACACACACACACAAACACAAACACACACACACACACAAACACACACACAAACACACACACACAAACACACACACACACACACACACACACACCCTCCTTAGAGAGGGAGCAGATATGTTGTGCGTGCCACTTACCACACTCTTCAACACGTCCCTGGAAACTGGGCAACTACCTGAGGTATGGAAGACGGCAAATGTAGTTCCCATTTTTAAAAAAGGAGACAGAAAAGAGGCACTAAATTATAGACCTGTGTCATTGACGTGTATAGTATGCAAAATTATGGAGAAGATTATTAGGAGGAGAGTGGTGGAGCACCTGGAACGGAACAAGAGTATAAATGCCAACCAGCACGGATTCATGGAAGGCAAATCCTGTGTCACAAACCTTCTGGAGTTTTATGATAAAATAACAGAAGTAAGACACGAGACAGAGGGGTGGGTTGATTGCATCTTCTTGGACTGCAAGAAGGCCTTTGACACAGTTCCTCACAAGAGATTAGTGCAGAAGCTAGAGCATCAGGCGCATATAACAGGAAGGGCACTGCAATGGATCAGACAATACCTGACAGGGAGACAACAACGAGTCATGGTACGTAATGATGTATCACAGTGGGCACCTGTGACGAGCGGGGTCCCACAGGGGTCGGTCCTAGGACCAGTGCTATTTCTGGTATATGTGAACGACATGATGGAAGGGTTAGACTCAGAAGTGTCCCTGTTTGCAGATGATGTGAAGTTAATGAGGAGAATTAAATCTGATGAGGACCAGGCAGGACTTCAAAGAGACCTGGACAGACTGGACACCTGGTCCAGCAAATGGCTTCTCGAATTTAATCCTGCCAAATGCAAAGTCATGAAGATAGGGGAAGGGCACAGAAGACCACAGACCGAGTATAGGCTAGGTGGCCAAAGACTGCAAACCTCACTCAAGGAGAAAGATCTTGGGGTGAGTATAACACCGAGCATGTCTCCGGAAGCACACATCAACCAGATAACTGCTGCAGCATATGGGCGCCTGGCAAACCTGAGAACAACATTCCGATACCTTAGTAAGGAATCGTTCAAGACACTGTACACCGTGTATGTCAGGCCCATACTGGAGTATGCAGCACCTGTTTGGAACCCGCACTTGATAAAGCACGTCAAGAAACTAGAGAAAGTACAAAGGTTTGCGACAAGGTTAGTTCCAGAGCTATGGGGAATGTCCTATGAAGAAAGATTAAGGGAAATCGGCCTGACGACACTGGAGGACATGAGGGTCAGGGGAGACATGATAACGACATATAAAATACTGCGTGGAATAGACAAGGTGGACAAAGACAGGATGTTCCAGGGAGGGGACACAGAAACAAGAGGCCACAATTGGAAGTTGAAGACACAAATGAGTCAGAGAGATATTAGGAAGTATTTCTTCAGTCATAGAGTTGTAAGGCAGTGGAATAGCCTAGAAAATGACGTAGTGGAGGCAGGAACCATACACAGTTTTAAGACGAGGTTTGATAAAGCTCATGGAGCGGGAAGAGAGAGGGCCCAGTAGCAACCGGTGAAGAGGCGGGGCCAGGAGCTAAGACTCGACCCCTGCAACCACAAATAGGTGAGTACAAATAGGTGAGTACACACACACACAAACACACACACACACACAAACACACACACACAAACGCACACACACACAAACACACACATACACAAACACACACACAAACACACACACACAAACACACACACACACACAAACACACACACAAACACACACACAAACACGCACACACACACACAAACACACACACACACACAAACACACACACAAACACACACACACACAAACACACACACACAAACACACACACACACACAAACACACACACACACAAACACACACACACACACAAACACTCACAAACACACACACACACAAACACACACACACACAAACACACACACACACAAACACACACACACACACACAAACACACACACACAAACACACAAACACACACACAAACACACACACACAAACACACATATACAAACACACACACACAAACACACACACACACACACACACAAACAGACACACACACAAACACACACACACACAAACACACACACACACACACACACACACACACACACACACAAACACACACACACACACAAACACACACACACAAACACACACACACACAAACACACACACACAAACACACACACACAAACACACACACACACACACACAAACACACACACACACAAACACACACACACACAAACACACACACACACAAACACACACACACAAACACACACACACAAACACACACACACACACACACAAACACACACACACACAAACACACACACACACAAACACACACACACAAACACACACACACACAAACACACACACAAACACACACACACACAAATACAAACACACACACACACAAACACACACACACAAACACACACACACAAACACACACACACAAACACACACACACAAACACACACACACACACACACACAAACACACACACACACAAACACACACACACACACACAAACACACACACACACAAACACACACACACACACAAATACACACACACACAAACACATACACACACAAACACCACACACACACAAACACACACACACACACAAACACACACACAAACACACACACACACACACACACACACACACACACACACACACACACACACACACACACACACACACACACACACACACACACACACACAGTCGCTTTTTAATTCAAGAACAATAAGCCACACTATTTTACTCTGCTAGTTTTTATACCATTTTTCTCAACTCATTTATCCACGCAAAAGAAACTGAAAAAACAAGAGCCCTTCTAGTGCGACTGTGGGTGTCCAAAAGGAAATAAGAATTCACGTATACCTGTGAATGGTTTCGAGAGTTTTTCTACCCTAGCAGCCTAGCCTTGGCTAAGACTTTTATGATTATTGCATGTTCAACCAGGCTGTTATTCTGGGCGATCTTTCACTTGGTCGAGGTAGTGATCCACTTTTCTCTTAAGAACTTTACTTTCAGGCAAGAATTATTATTATTATTATTATTATTATTATTATTATTATTATTATTATTTAGTAGTAGTAGTAGTATTACTATTTTTATTAACACATCGGCAGTTTCCCACCAAGGCAGGGTGACCCAAAGAAGAAGAAACACTTTCAGCATCATTCACTCCATCGCTGTCTTGTCAAAGGTGTGCTTACTCTACAGGTCAAAAACTGCAATATATCTCCCTCCCTCTTTCAGAGTGCAAGCACTGTACTTCACACCTCCAGGACTCAAGTCCGGCTAACCGGTTTCCCTGAATCCCTTCATAACTATTTCCATTCATTCCAGCATATCAATATATAAAAACTTTTTGCCTCCACTTGCTTCTAACATACGCACGTTTGCTAGATATCTAAGACCCATGCTCACAAAAGTTCCTTTACCACCTCCCTCCAAGCTTTTCTAGGACGATTCTTACCCCACCTTCCTTTTACCACAGATTACGCCTTCCAAGTTATTCAGTTAGGTTCCATCCTCTCTAAATGTCCGAACCACCTCAAGAACCCCTCCTCAGCCCTCTGGATATTACTTTCAGAAACCCTGCACCTCCTAATCTCCAAGCTACGAATTCCCTGCATAATATTCACACTGCACATTGCCCTCAGACACGACATCTCCCCTGCGTCCAGCGTTCTCCTTGTTGCAATATTGATCACCATTGCTTCACACCCATATGAGAGCGTTGGTATAACTATACTCTCGTACATTTCTCACTTTCCTTCCATGGATAACGTTCTTTTTCTCAACAGACTCCTCACTGTGCCATTTACCTTTTTCCCCTAGTCAGTTCTATGGTTCACCTCACCTTTCATAGACCCATCTGCTGAGAAGTCAACTCATGGATATTTGAATACTGTTACTGCTCCATACTCCCTCCAGTCTCGTAACCAATTTTTCATTACCTATTTTTTTTTTATCCTCATCACCTTGCTCTTTTCTATGTTCACTTTTTGTTTCCTTCTTTTACATACCCTTCCAAACTCCTCCACCAATCTCCGAAACTTCTCTTCACAGACTCCCAAAAGAAGTGCCATCAGAAAAATGTAACTATAGCACTCCCACTTTGTGTTAGATTCATCTTTTAATCCCACACATCTTTCTGACTCCCGAACATTCATTTCTCTTACAACTCTATCTATAAATATATAGAACAACCATGGTGACATCACGCATCCTTGTCTAACGCCTACTTCTACTGGAAATTATCTCCCTCTTTCCTACATTAGCCTATACCTCACTATCCTCGTAAAAACTCTTCACAGCTTTCAGTAACATACCACCTTTTTCATACACTTGCAGCATCTGTCTCATTGCTTCCCTATCCACCCTATCATACGCCTTTTTTCAAATCAATAAATCTGCTCATCTATATGCTTCATTGTAAACACGTGGTCTACAACCCCCCCCCCTACCCTTCCTAAAGCCTCCTTGTTCATCTGCAATCCTGCTCTCCATCTTACTCTTAATTCTTTCAATAATAACTTTACCATATTAATATCCTTGTACCATACATCGAATGCCCTGCACTGGGTTATTGGCACCGTAGTTCATTTAATGGAACAGTTGTCCTGAATTCGACACACAATACAAAACGACAATCCTGGGAGTCATTTCAACCAGCAGGAAACATGGCTAGGCACAGTTGTCTAGGGGAGAGAGAGAGAGAGAGAGAGAGAGGGAGAGAGAGCCGACCACTCTAGATAAGTCTTGTTAGCTAAGAAAATTGTCATTCTGGAAGTTCAGATTGAGGGTGGGGGGCCTTGAATAGTTACCTTGGACAATTAAATCCAACCCTCTCGACCAACCAATGACCCACTGCTCGTGTATTCATTGTTGTAATCGTAAGTATTCTCATTTCAGTGCTTTCCATAACTATTCATATAAATGGTTAATTGTGCTTGACTTGTGTACATAACTGCGTATAGTCTGTATGAGTTTTATTTTTGGTAATGTACGTTTAATTAATAATAATTCAAGTTTAGTCTTCAATTGATTAAACTTTGCTGCAGTAAGCTGGTTAATAGCAACAGCTGGTTCTATAGACCCATGGAAAGGTACCTGGACCTATGAATCGGCCTCAGGTAGTGACGTTTGATTCGTCAGGTAAGATCAAGTGCCTCCTGAAATAGGTATGTCAGGTGCTGACCTCATAAGGAGATGATTATGCAAGACTTGAGCAACACAAGTTAATGACTGGGACATCTGTGCAACACTTGGGATACCCAGGTATTGCACAAATGTCTCGGCCATTAACTTGACGGTTTTCAGAACCAATTATCGTCAAGCCCATAAGAAGTTAGGCAGCCGCTGATCTACCTCGCCTACCTTTAACAACGAGTGAGATACGTAATTTATTACATATTACATAATTATGCCTTAATGACGGAGTACTGTCACACAGTGAGCCTGAATATAGGCGTGTATCAGCTGAGATACAACGAAACTGGTTATGGGGGAACTGGGCGGTGAAGCAGGATACAGTGAATCTGAGAAGAGGGATATAGTGAAGTTAAATGCAGTGTGTGGTGGTGGAATACATTGAAGTTGGGTACAGTGGGTAGTGGTGGGATACAGCGAAGTTCGGTACAGTGGGTGGTGGTGGGATACAGTGGGTGGTGGTGAGATACAGTGAAGACGGATACAGTGGGTGGTGGGATACAGTGAAGCTGGATACAGTGCTTGGTGGGATATAGTGAAGCTAAATACAGTGGATGGTGGTGGGATATAGTGAAGTTGGATACAGTGGGTGATGGTATATAGTGAAGCTGGATCTAATGGGTGGTGGTAGGATATAGTCAAGCTGGATACAGTCGGTGATGGGATATAGTGAAGCTGGATACAGTGGGTAATGGGATATAGTGAAGCTGGTTACAGTGGGTGGTGGTGGTGGTGTATAGTGAAGCTGGATACAGTGGGTGGTGGTGGGATATAGTGAAGCTGGATACAGTGGGTGGTGGTGGTATATAGTGAAGCTGGATACAGTGGGTGGTGGCGGTAGATAGTGAAGCTGGATACAGTGGGTGGTAGCGGTGGGATATAGTGAAGCTGGATACAGTGGGTGGTGGTGGGATAAAGTGAAGCTGGATACAGTGGGTGGTGGTGGTATATATTGAAGCTGGATACAGTGGGTGGTGGCGGTGGGATATAGTGAAGCTGGATACAGTGGGTGGTGGTGGGATATAGTGAAGCTGGATACAGTGGGTGGTGGCGGTGGGATATAGTGAAGCTGGATACAGTGGGTGGTGGTGGGATATAGTGAAGCTGGATACAGTGGGTGGTGGTGGTATATAGTGAAGCTGGATACAGTGGGTGGTGGCGGTAGATAGTGAAGCTGGATACAGTGGGTGGTGGTGGTGGTGGCGTATAGTGAAACTGGTTATAGTGGTTGGTGGTGGGATATAGTGAAGCTGGATACAGTGTGCGGTGGTGGGATAAAGTGAACCTGGATACAGTGGGTGGTGGTGGTATATAGTGAAGCTGGATACAGTAGGTGGTGGCGGTGAGATATAGTGAAGCTGGTTATAGTGGGTGGTGGTGGGATATAGTGAAGCTGGATACAGTGGGTGGTGGTGGGATATAGCGAAGCTGGATACAGTGGGTAGTTGTGGTATATAGTGAAGCTGGATACAGTGGGTGGTGGCGGTAGATAGTGAAGCTGGATACAGTGGGTGATGGTGGTATATAGTGAAGCTGGATACAGTGTGCGGTGGTGGGATAAAGTGAACCTGGATACAGTGGGTGGTGGTGGTATATAGTGAAGCTGGATACAGTAGGTGGTGGCGGTGATATATAGAGAAGCTGGAGTGGGTGGTGGTATATAGTGAAGCTGGATACAGTGGGTGGTGGTGGGATATAGCGAAGCTGGATACAGTGGGTAGTTGTGGTATATAGTGAAGCTGGATACAGTGGGTGGTGGCGGTAGATAGTGAAGCTGGATACAGTGGGTGATGGTGGTATATAGTGAAGCTGGATACAGTGGATGGTGGTGGTATATAGTGAAGCAGGATACAGTTGGTGGTGGTGGTATACAGTGAAGCTGGATACAGTGAGTGGTGGTATATAGTGAAGCTGGATACAATGGGTGGTGGTGGTATATAGTGAAGCTGGATGCAGTGGGTGGTGGTGGGATATAGTGAAGCAGGACACAGTGGGTGGTGGTGGGATATAGTGAAGCTGGTTACAGTGGGTGGTGGTGGTATATAGTGAAGCTGGATACAGTGGGTGGTGGTGGTATATAGTGAAGCTGGATGCAGTATGTGGTGGCGGTGGGATTTAGTGAAGCTGGATACAGTGGGTGGTGGTGGGATATAGCGAAGCTGGATGCAGTGGGTAGTTGTGGTATATAGTGAAGCTGGATACAGTGGGTGGTGGCGGTAGATGGTGAAGCTGGATGCAGTGGGTGATGGTGGTATATAGTGAAGCTGGATACAGTGGGTGGTGGCGGTAGATAGTGAAGCTGGATACAGTGGGTGGTGGTGGTATATAGTGAAGCAGGATACAGTGGGTGGTGGTGGTATACAGTGAAGCTGGATACAGTGAGTGGTGGTATATAGTGAAGCTGGATACAGTGGGTGGTGGTGGTATATAGTGAAGCTGGATGCAGTGGGTGGTGGTGGGATATAGTGAAGCTGGTTACAGTGGGTGGTGGTGGTATATAGTGAAGCTGGATACAGTGGGTGGTGGCGGGATAAAGTGAAGCTGGATACAGTGGGTGGTGGTATATAGTGAAGCTGGATACAGTGGGTGGTGGTGGGATATAGTGAAGCTGGTTATAGTGGGTGGTGGTGGGATATAGTGAAGCTGGATACAGTGGGTGGTGGTGGGATATAGTGAAGCTGGATAGAGTGGGTGGTGGTGGTACAGTGAAGCTGGATAGAGTGGGTGGTGGTGGTATATAGTGAAGCTGGATACAGTGTGTGGTGGTGGTATATAGTGAAGCTGGATACAGTGGGTGGTGGTGGTATGTAGTTAAGCTGGATACAGTGGGTGTTGGTGGTGGTATATAGTGAAGCTGGATACAGTGGGTGGTGGTGGTATGTAGTGAACCTGGATACAGTGGGTGGTGGTGGTATATAGTGAAGCTGGATACAGTGGGTGGTGGTGTGATATAGTGAAGCTGGATACAGTGGGTGGTGGTGGTATATAGTGAAGCTGGATACAGTGGGAGGTGGTGGTACATAGTGAAGCTGGATACAGTGGGTTGTGGTGGTATGTAGTGAAGCTGGATACAGTGAGTGGTGGTATATAGTGAAGCTGGATACAGTGGGTGGTGGTGGTATATAGTGAAGCTGGATGCAGTGGGTGGTGGTGGGATATAGTGAAGCTGGATACAATAGGTGGTTGGGGGATATAGTGAAGCTGGTTACAGTGGGTGGTGGTGATATATAGTGAAGCTGGATACAGTGGGTGGTGGTGGTATATAGTGAAGCTAGATACAGTAGGTGGTGGCGGTGGGATATAGTGAAGCTGGTTATAGTGGGTGGTGGTGGGATATAGTGAAGCTGGATACAGTGGGTAGTTGTGGTATATAGTGAAGCTGGATACAGTGGGTGATGGTGGTATATAGTGAAGCTGGATACAGTGGGTGGTGGCGGTAGATAGTGAAGCTGGATACAGTGGGTGGTGGTGGTATATAGTGAAGCAGGATACAGTGGGTGGTGGTGGTATACAGTGGAGCTGGATACAGTGAGTGGTGGTATATAGTGAAGCTGGATACAGTGGGTGGTGGTGGTGGTATATAGTGAAGCTGGATGCAGTGGGAGGTGGTGGGATATAGTGAAGCTGGATACAGTGGGTGGTGGTGGGATATAGTGAAGCTGGTTACAGTGGGTGGTGGTGGTACATAGTGAAGCTGGATACAGTGGGTGGTGGTGGGACAAAGTGAAGCTGGATACAGTAGGTGGTGGTATGTAGTGAAGCTGGATACAGTGGGTGGTGGCGGCGGGATATAGTGAAGCTGGTTATAGTGGGTGGTGGTAGGATATAGTAAAGCTGGATACAGTGGGTGGTGGTGGGATATAGTTAAGCTGGATACAGTGGGTTGTGGTGGTATAGTGAAGCGGGATGCAGTGGGTGGTGGTTTTATATAGTGAAGCTGGATACAGTGGGTGGTGGTGGTATATAGTGAAGCTGGATACAGTGGGTGGTGGTGGTATGTAGTGAAGCTGGATACAGTGGGTGGTGGTGGTATATAGTGAAGCTGGATACAGTGGGTGGTGGTGGTATATAGTGAACCTGGATACAGTGGGTGGTGGTGGTATATAGTGAAGCTGGATACAGTGGGTGGTGGTGGGATATAGTGAAGCTGGATACAGTGGGTGGTGGTGGTATATAGTGAAGCTGGATACAGTGGGTGGTGGTGGTATATAGTGAAGCTGGATACAGTGGGTGGTGGTGGTATGTAGTGAAGCTGGATACAGTGGGTGGTGGGATATAGTGAAGCTGGATACAGTGAGTGGTGGTGGTATATAGTGAAGCTGGATACAGTGGGTGGTGGTGGTATACAGTGAAGCTGGATACAGTGGGTGGTGGTGGTATATAGTGAAACTGGATACAGTGGGTGGTGGTATAAAGTGAAGCTGGATACAGTGGGTGGTGGTGGTATATAGTGAAGCTGGATACAGTGGGTGGTGGTATATAGTGAAGCTGGATACAGTGGGTGGTTGTATATAGTGAAGCTGGATACAGTGGGTGGTGGTGGTGGTATATAGTGAAGCTGGATACAGTGGGTGGTGGTGGTATATAGTGAAGCCTGAATACAGTGGGTGGTGGTGGGATATAGTGAAGCTGGATACAGTGGGTGGTGGTGGTATATAGTGAAGCTGGATACAGTGGGTGGTGGTGGGATATAGTGAAGCTGGATACAGTGGGTGGTGGTGGGATATAGTGAAGCTGGATACAGTGGGTGGTGGGATATAGTGAAGCTTGATACAGTGGGTGGTGGTGGGATATAGTGAAGCTGGATACAGTGGGTGGTGGGATATAGTGAAGCTGGATACAGTGAGTGGTGGTGGTATATAGTGAAGCTGGATACAGTGGGCGGTGGTTGGGGTCTTAAAGTGGAGCTGACATGACCCGGCTCAGGTATTGACGCACGATGCTCAACTCCGCTTACATGACGTGCTGACGGTGGTGCTGGCGGTGGTGCTGAAGCTGACAGTGGTGCTGAGGCAGGTGCTGATGCTGGTGACGGTGGTGCTGAAGCTGACAGTGCAGGAGGTAATAGTGCTGATGCTGGTGACGGTGGTACTGAAGGTGGGGCTGACGGTAGTGATTGTGATGGCAGTGTTACTAAGCGTTTAGTGTGGAGAGTGGATGTGCGAAGAGTTGGTTTGTGAAGAATGGGTGTGTGAATAGTGCGGGTGTGAAGTGGGTGTGTGAATAGTGGGTGTGTGAATAGTGGGTGTGTGAAGAGTTGGTGTGTGAATAGTAGGTGTGTGAATAGTGGCGGTGTGAAGTGGGTGTGTGAATAGTGGGTGTGTGAATAGTGGGTGTGTGAATAGTGGGTGTGTGAAGAGTTGGTGTGTGAATAGTAGGTGTGAGAATAGTGGGGGTGTGAAGTGGGTGTGTGAATAGTGGGTGTGTGAATAGTGGGTGTGTGAATAGTGGGTGTGTGAAGAGTTGGTATGTGAATAGTAGGTGTGTGAATAGTGGGTGTGTGAATAGTGGGTGTGTGAATGAGTGTGTGAATAGTGGGTGTGTAAAGAATGGGTGTGTGAATAGTGGGTGTGTGAAGAATAGGTGTGTGAATAGTTGGGGTGTGAAGAATGGGTGTGTGAATAGTGGTTGTGAAGAATGGGTGTGTGAATAGTGGGTGTGTGAATAGTGGGTGTGTGAATAGTGGGTGTGTGAAGAATGGGCGTGTGAATAGCGGGTGTGTGAAGAATGGGTGTGTGAATAGTGGAGTGTGAAGAATGGGTGTGTGAAGAATGGTGTGTGAATGGTGGGTGTGTGAAGAATGGGTGTGTGAATAGTGGGTGTGTGAAGAATGGGTTTGTGAAGGGTGGGTGTGTGAATAGTGGGTGTGTGAATGGGCGTGTGAATAGTGGGTGTGTGAAGAATGGGTGTGTGAATAGTGGGTGTGTGAAGAATGGGTGTGTGAACAGTGGGTGTGTGAAGAATGGGTGTGTGAAGAATGGGTGTGTGAATATTGGGTGTGTGAAGAATGGGTGTGTGAAGAATGGGTGTGTGAATATTGGGTTTGTGAAGAATGGGTGTGTGAATATTGGGTGTGTGAAGAATGGATGTGTGAATAGTGGGGGTGTGAAGAATGGGTGTGTGAATAGTGGGGGTGTGAAGAATGGGTGTGTGAATAGTGGGTGTGTAAGGAATGGGTGTGTGAATAGTGGGTGTGTGAAGAATGGGTGTGTAAAGAATGGGCGTGTGAAGAATGGGTGTGTGAATAGTGGGTGTGTGAAGAATGGGTGTGTAAATAGCGGGTGTGTGAAGAATGGGTGTGTGAATAGTGGGTGTGTAAATAGTGGGTGTGTGAATGGGTGGGTGTGTGAATAGTGGGTGTGTGAATAGTGGGTGTGTGAAGAATGGGCGTGTGAATAGTGGGGGTGTGAAGAATGGGTGTGTGAATAGTGGGTGTGTGAAGAATGGGTGTGTGAATAGTGGGTGTGTGAAGAATGGGTGTGCGAATAGCGGGGGTGTGAAGAATGGGTGTGTGAATAATGGGTGTGTGAATAGTGGGTGTGTGAAGTTGGTGTGTGAATAGTGGGTGTGTAAAGAATGGGTGTGTGAATAGTGGGTGTGTGAAGAATGGGTGTGTGAATAGTGGAGGTGTGAAGAATGGGTGTGTGAAGAATGGGTGTGTGAATAGTGGGTGTGTGAAGAGTTGGTGTGTGAATAGTGGGTGTGTGAATAGTGGGGGTGTGAATAGTGGGGGTGTGAATAGTGTAGGTGTGAATAGTGGGGGTGTGAATAGTGGGGTGTGAATAGTGGGGGTGTGAATAGTGGGGGTGTGAATAGTGGGGGTGTGAATAGTGGTTGCGTGAATAGTGGGTGTGTGAATAGTAGGGGTGTGAATAGTGGGGGGGGTGAAGTGGGTGTGTGAAGAGTGTATGAAGAGTGGGTGTGTAAATAGTGGGTGTGTGAATAGTGGAAGTGTGAAGAGTTGGTGTGTGTGAAGTGTATTTGTGAAGAGTGTATGAGTGTGGTGAAAAGTGAGTGTGTGAGAGTAAGTGTGTGAAGAGTGAGAGCGTGAAGAGTGAGCGAGAGTATGTGAGAGAGTGAGTTATGGAGTGCCTCTCACGTAACAAGTCAATTCCCAAGCCAGCTCTTCCACTCTCACATGCTCATCTCCAATAATGAGATCCTCCCTCATGCAACATACACTTCGGAATGTTAGCATTACTACAATCTGTGATTCCAAGAATGCTCCCACTGGATCTCCTCTCGTCTCGAAATCAGTGACGGAATATATCTAGTTTTATCAAAGACTTAGGAACAACTTGTGTCATCTGTTTATTGCTGGTGTTTATATAACCACTCCTCTCTCAATGCAGCACTACTCCTCTTTTGATTTTCTACTCCATTACTGTACAAGGTATGTATGTTAGTGATATTGGTTTGCAGGGTAACGCTTCCTGTCCGTCTCCTTTCATAAGTCGTCGGAGTACATTGGCAATTTTCTAGATGTCGCGTAACCGTTCACTTGATGTAGATCTTATCCATTGATTGGTACAGTGTTTCCATTACCTCTCACAGAATCCATCCTGAATTTCATGTCAGTTTTCACTGCCTCTGAAGTATTCGTAAGATTTTTCACGTCTTTCCATGTTGTGTGAATTG